>NC_090942.1:66640169-66944498 GCF_040807025.1 Struthio camelus | reverse complement strand
TTCTCGTCTTATTGGTATTGCTACCTTAGAGACAAATACTGCTTGGTGCAGAGTTGAAGGTTGCTATTTTTCTTAAAAAATATTTTATGAAAGCAATCTCTGAAATTGTTCTCCCTTGATCTAGAAACCTCAGTGTCTGGAGTCAGGGCTGAGTTTCTCTCAACAAGCTTTAACGAGTTAATATGTCAGGTGCATTTCCAAATAGATCTAGTACCAGATTTATAAGACTCCCACTACATAAAGCACAACTCAGATAGATTCCCCTTAATCTTTCCACTGGAGTCTGCAAAGTCTCCTCCTTTCTTATTTCTCTCATGATATAAATGAATGGTATGAATTCTATAGGTTTCCCTTCCTCTCAAAGGCACGAGAATTACCAAAAAAAATCTCAAGTCTCTCTTGTTTCTGAAAGCTGATTCCTAAGCTTTTTAACCCTCACTGGACAACACCCACAAACTGTGATGAACAAAACCTGCCTGTGAGCTGCTGGGCATTGACATTTCCAGTTTTTCTGCCTTTTGACCTAACTATACTATAACAAAAATGAAAAAATAAATTTCCAGGGCAGCTGGTTGTTTTGATCCCAATTGAAAAAACAAACAAACAAACCAATATTTCCTAACTCACAGGACAGACAGTGGGGTCAGGCAGCTTCTGAAAGCCATGAGGTAAAAATTCCTGCAAATGCTTGTATTATTTATATTAAATGAGAACTGATGAAGGGGATACACAGTTTTCCTCTTTTCCTTAAACCTACCTTTTTGATGGTGTAAGAACCTTTGCAAGGGGAGAAACGTTCATCTCACACCTCCATATGTCTTTCTTCTTTCTCGCTCATAGTTCTATAAAGTCTCTCATCTAGGAAGACTGATGGAGGCATTTAGCTAATGATAATCACGTTAGAGTGATGTGTGCTCCAGAGTGCCACATTGCAAAACATATCAAGCTGAGCTAGTCAGAATATTTTAATAACTGCTTGATATTATATTGTTTGTCAAAGTCAAAACACTTTGTGGAGACTCATCAATTCTGATGAAGCTGCAAAAGGGCAGTGACTGAGGCCCATTCTCTGGTCATTTCTGCTGAAAGAAAGAAAGAGAAGGAAAGCTTAAAGCTGATCTTTCAAAACTGAAAATAGACTTATTGATGTAGTTTCATTTTGTCTGAGAAGTTTGTGTCTCATCAAGAAATAATTTTTTTTGAAACATTGCAAGTTGTCGAAGTCGGAATTAACATCCTTGAGACATCTTTCTTTTCAAAATTAGAGAAAAAGCTTCCTTCAGCTCTAATAGGCTCTGAAACAAGTCCTCAGTGGAACAGGGCTGACCTATTACATATAAATTATATTTTTTCTGTATTAAAATATACCTTTTCTCAAGTACACCACAGCAGGAGACAGAAGCATCAGATGATTCAACATCTATGAAACCATACTTCTATGAAACTATTGATAAGACAAAATTCTGGCCTTGGTGATCCGGTATAGATTCAGTATGAGAATTTTTTCAGCCGAGGAAATTTGAAGCTGAGGTAAAGTGGGGAAAACTGTGCATTACATAAGAGTGTTCCAGTTTATTGTCTTGATGGATTTTTTTTTTTTGGTAGCACTTTTAGTTGGATCTAACAGAAAAAAAGGAAAAGTCTTCAGGACTCCTCCCCACACATTTCTTCTTTTAGCAAGTGTCAGTCATACATCATTCTATCAGAACACCGAGAAAGGAATTAACTCTTTAAGATGTAGAAAAAGCATTCTGAACTAACACTTCTGTTTGGTGAGAAAAAGGAAAACACGAGACTTCTGTCTGACACATCAGTGTATGGAAAGAAAGTCCGAAGGACAAATTGAAAAGTGATCCTTGGAAAGGGAAGGCCCCACATAAGAAAGAGGGTGCATCTAAATGAAGCTGATTTAGACCCAACCTCTGCACAGCCAGAGCAATATCAGTGATTTCGGGTGATGATTTCATTCCCCCTGCGAAACAGCTGGAGGAGGAGCAGCACAATCTGGCAGTGTGTCCCCTGGGTGGCCTGAGGAAGCTGGCTGAAACTGTCGATTGACATGAGCACTAGCACTGCAGGAGTGCTGCGGGGGGGGGGGGAGGACGAGTCCTACCCCCCCCCCCCCCCCGCGAGGCGCTGGCTGCCCCTGCTGCTGCCTGCTCTGAGCTACAGCACTCTGAAAAGAAGTCCTCAACTCCAATTCCCCCTCCCTTGCTTCAAATTCAAGAAAGAACAACGGAGTTAATCCAGGATTATCTCTACAAGACTGTTTCCATTAAAGCCAAGTGAGAATTCTTTTCCTTCTTAATCCCTAAACTCTTTAGTTTTGGAAAATAGAACTAATCATGAGCTTTTCTGGTTTTATTAAATAAGCAAATATGTGTCTGAGTGATACATTGCCTGTCATTTTATCTCAGTTAAAGGCACAATATGCTTTCTAACCCTATGACATTCCTTTGTATTTTTCATAATTAGAAAAAATGTTGGCATTTAGATTCTGCACAGTTTTGGATATTAAAAAAATCCCATTTCATGTAAAATCTCTAGCTCACTAATTAGTTTCCAAAGCTGGGATCAGGTGTTTGTAAGCCATTTAAGTGAAATAAATTAGTATTCTATAGAGAGTGCTGTTGGCAAGGCTGTAAACTGAGCTAAACTACTCTTTCAAAACTTTACAAAACTGAAAAGTGTCAGCTTTATAAATGTTGGATCTTCTGAAAAAAATCTGTTTTTATTTAATACTGTCTCTAAATCTATTAATTTGTATATTTGGATAAACACTTTGCTAATTATTTTTTTATCCGATCTCAGAAATAATACTTACAATGAAAGGTATGAAAACAATGGAAAAAGATGATCAAATGCGGAGAAGTATTTGAAATAAGCCCATTTGTAGCAGAGTACTCTCCTAACCGTAAGGATGTTTACCATTGGTGAAAATTGTGGGTGTTAGACCATTTCCACTACTCTTAGCTATCCAAGGCTCCAGGCCTGCAGTCAGTGACATCTACTTTTGACTTCAGATAATTGCATTATAGTCTATTGAAGTCACAGGAAAGCGTATGTATTTGTAGGCTGGGACATAATTTGGCATGTCCTGTTTCATTGCTGTCTTGCGCACAGCCACATAAATAATGCCTACACGAAGTGAGTGCAAAATAGGTGTAAGAAGTGACTGAATTAGCAAAACAGCAGTTTACATCCACCTCAGACTTTTTTAGTCTTGATGCAGGTAGCTATACAATACACAAGAGCACCTGTTTTTCATATCTGATAACAAAGTCAAGTGGTTTTGGGCATTAGAGGACAACTACATTCTTCATAAAGGAAAAAGAAGTAAAAAAAGAACCTCCTAAACCCATTACCAACCCATTTCTATTCCCACCCATACGTGTGTGTTAATACTTCACAGGCCAGGTTCTCTGGCAGCTGTTATCTCAGGGAAGGCAATGGAGTTGCAGGACACGTGGAAAAAGAGTATGAACCCGAATTTGTGACAAAATCTTGTAGTCAATTCATTAGTTACAATGACAACTGAAGTCATACCGTTACCGTTGAAGTCAGAGAGCAAGTAGATGCATCAATATCTTGTTAAGAGTGTCAGCATTTTCAGATGTATTCTAAAGGAAATCCACACAATGAGTACATTATTACAGATGATGTAAACGGATCATCGTTAACTGGGCAGCTAGTATCCGAATAAAATATCAGATATAACTAATTGGTAGTACTAGTTGGTTGAGGTATATGGAAATGATATCTGCTCTTTGAAATCATCTTCTTTTGAATTCTGCAATTCCTTCAACTTCATTTGCCTTGAAACTGCCAACCAATCCACACATATGATCACTGCAGTTCAGTCTGCACCTTGAGAAAAAGTCTGAGAAACTTCTGCAATACCGTAGCATTTCTGCTTTTTCCAGAGTTTTATTTTTTTTGCCCTGCCACTAAACTGAAATAGGATAGATTGAGTCAATTTTCATTCTTTCTTTTCCGCCCTTCATTGTTTCCTTTACTGTTGCTCCAATCAGGTCATAAGAAGGGTCTTTCTCATATTTCCAGATTTCAGTGATGTAGAGGAGTGGACTTCTGTCCTGTAACCTTGAAAAAGGGCTTCCAGCTTGTTGACTTAAGCATATATAGGAATAAAATGATGGAACTTTCGATTCACCAGCTAAACAAAAAACTCAACTTCTATAAAAATAGCTCAAGTCAAGCCAAAAAGGAAATACTCTGATTCCTTTTTTAATGAAACAAAATGAAATATTTTATTTCAATTGAAATTACATACTCCCTTTCATTTGGAGAGAACATAAACTGTTTGTCCTATTTAGAAAATGTAATGATTTAGAAATGAAAATGCTACTTAGAAGAAAAACAAAAAAACCCTAAAATATTTTGTTTCCTCATTAAAAAAAAATCCCAAAGTTGTCAGGAAGAAAGATTTATTTTGCCACTAAATATACAAATAATGTTATTCTCCCTGAAGCTGTTTTGATTAGCAAAATCACTTTTCTCAAAGTTAAAAAAGAGTCTCCCAAGCTGTTTCGAAAAGTAGCATAGGGGGCACCGCTCCTTCCTCAATGGACAATGTGGTGGGGGAGGCAGGGAGGGATTGTCCTTACTATGTGTGCAAAAGAGTATCATCACCAGAGTTTTGTCTTTGATATGTTCCAGTTGAGGAAACTGTGTACAGCAAAGTAAAAGTAAATATACCTGTTTCATATACTTCTGATTTAGAGAGCCCAGAACATGCCCAATTTTCTCTTCCATTAGCCTAGAATACCAAAGGTAGCTCATCTACTTTCTTATTTTGGTCTAGCCCCTGACAGGCAGGCGAGCAGCCTTGCTGCTCATGAGGACTGTGGTGTCCATCAGGACTAGCTCCCTTGTCTTTCACTGCTCCTGCTTTCTCTTTTCAGGCAACGACTGCTCTTTTGCTGTCTCTAGGAGCGCTTACTTCTCTTGGGAGCAATCATCTTGCTCCACAAACTGTAAAACTGCCTTGTTCCTATCACTGTTTTCCTGTATGAACATCAATAGGGAAATATGTGCCTAGAAGCTTAATTATTCATTAGCTTATGGCCAGCTTCTTCATACAACTTCCTCTTTTACAAATATGGCTTCAGCTGATTCAATAATAATAAGCCAATGATACTGTGCCTAAAACAACTCCCCTACTAAGAAAGAGGTTGAAACAGATGCTGGCTGGCAGATGACTGAAGTTTTTCATCTATAAGCCCTGGACAGGCTTGCATTCAATTTAGCTCAAATAACTTATCTTGCTTTAAATTGTACCCCCTTTGCAATATGATGCCAAGAAACCAATTCAGAAGAGTTTATCATTTCTCTACAAGAGGAAATTATTTTCCTCTGGTGAGTTTCTGAAGCTTAGAAATATATTCCCAGAGCAGGCACACTAGCATACAGCATGAATTTTTTAGTGCACTCATTGTAAGACAGCAAACAAGATGGTAACCGCTATGCTGTACACTTTGATTTTCTTCAAATCACATGTGAATATGAGCCTTCCCAACCAGCATTTAAAAAAAATCAAATTGAAATCTGAATTTCTCAACATACTTAATTTTTGGATCTCACAAAATATTCAGTGGTGATAGTCTATCTATCTGACTGATTGTCTCAGTTTTCTGGAGCCTTTTTCCTTTATATATATTGCTCTATTTCTGTAAGCTCCAGGATAAAAATGTGTGTGTATATATACGCAGGCATGTGTATATACATATATATGTATATATGCACTAGGGGTTCTTGTAAGCATTATTTTTCTTCCATGGTAGTGACCTATTTGACTATAAAGTAGGACTGTTTAGGTCGGGTAATAGTAGCATTTGGCTTCATTTCCCTTCTAGCTGCAAGATTATAACTCATTTTCGGCAGGTTTAGATAAAATGCATCTTCCAGTACACAGAACATTTCACTCTTTAGTAGTCCTCCAGTATACAAAAGGCTATTTGAAAGAGGACAAAGATCAATTGTTTGCTGAGTATAGCACTGAAAGAAATTGCCTTAATTTGCAACAAATAAAAATCGGACTGATGTTAGGAAAATCTTCTTCATAAGAAAGAAAGTGATGCTCTGCAAGAGGTCACATGGAAATGCTGTTAAATCTCTTTCTTTGAGAATTTACAGAACAGGTTAAGTAAAAATTTGTCTTCCATCATCTAGATGTACATGATCCTTTTTCAAGAAAGAAGAAGGGAATCAATGGTGTCTTAAAATTCTTTCTAGCAATATAATATTAGCGCAAATAGTTATCTAAACTCATTTATGCAAAGTGCCATCATGCTTCTGGCTTCTATTTCTACTACATTAAAATTTTCTCGGTTATTTGTAATGTTAGTCATCCATAGCTATTTAAACCCTTATGTAATATTTGCATTAAAATATTTCACATTCTAAATGCCAGATTATTAAATAATAAAGAAGAAAATAGCAAGATCAGATAATGCAGGACCTAAGAAGATGACACAAATTTAGAAAATGCTATTCTTAAAATTGAGTTCACTAATTTGGGACATAACACTGCCCAGGAGCTCAATTTAAGCCACTCATCCGTCGGTTCTCAGTGAGGACTGAACTTCCAAAGTTGTTGGCCCTTCCCTGGTACGTCAGGCTGATTACGACTTCCAAAAACCAGAGTTTTCCAAAAAGGAATCACCTCCAGCGAAAGACCTATATGGTCTTAAATGTCTGACTGATGTGTCTATTATTCTCTGACTCTTACCTGAAGCCCAGTGAAAGAGGAACTTTTTCTCTTTTTGCTTGACATCACTACGTAGATGCAACTACATGATAGTTAAAGCATATTTTGAAAACTGGTGTATGTTTTTCAGAGGTAAATCAGACATATCCATGTGCTCCAAAATATACTAGCATCTGTCTGAAAAGAGACGGAAGAGGAAATCTGAGAGGACAAACTGTTCAGGAACATATTGCATGTATAAATTTTATTGTTATCTATTCAAAGGAGTTAAATGAGATCTACAAATTGTCCCAGAGCATTGTATTTCTAGGACCATAACAGTATCAAAATAGATAAGAGTTAAACGAAAGCGAGAAGTCACTAGTCTTTTTGAACTAGCTGTTTTATAATTAAAAGTGCAACTCACTTGGGAGAAATATGTTTCTTAAGCATTTCATCTCCTCTGATGACCTTACTTTCTCATCCTGTTAATAATTCAATTTTCTTCAAGTAAAAAACAATAGAGGAGATGCACAAAATAAAACACAAAATTCAGCCCTCAAGCAAGAACCTCTCAAAGCACCAAAGAAATCAAAGTGCCTGTTGCCATCTGTGGTAATTCAGCTGTTTACAGCCAATATGATCATTCAAAGCCTTATCTGTCAACACCATAATGGCATAGTGATAAAGCAATGGGGATATTAAAGTTCAACAGATTTATTTGAATATGATCTGCATCAGAGCTTGTACTCCAACGGATTCCTAACAACTGGTTTATCAGATGATAAGGTTAGTGACAAACTGGTTATACTTTGTCATCATAAAAAAGTGGATGCCTTTTGTTAATACAGCAATCTGTTTCTTCTCATTCTCAGTAATTTTAGCGATGTGATATATGCTCTCTCTGCCTAACATTTTTCTGAAGAGACATTACTCCACAGGGGAAACTGCAACACTGCAAAAAAGCCCATGGTTGGAAGTTAACTATCCTGAACCTAAATTCCATCTGATGCTTTATGGGAGTCTGATAAAGGGCTGTATTAGTTAATTCCCTAGAAAAATAATTTCATTCAGAAGAAAGAGTGAAAGCAAGTGGGAATAGGATAAGGAAAAGCAGGAAAAAATCTTGCCTACCCTTCCAGCTAGGGGGAATAGTTGCAAATTGCTGCTCCAAAATCACCACCAAAAAAAATCAAGTCTTTTAAAAGATTTTTCCAATCATGAGTATGTAGCTTAGATTACAAAGCACATCTTCATATCTTCAGCTAATATAAATTATCTTATACCCATTCACTTGGAGTGGGGGGGAAGCACATATTTAAAATAATATATAGAGATGGCCTAAAACTTCACTTCATCCAAGACATTTTGTGAGAAAGCTTCAATTTTGCCTAGCAAATCAGTTTTTCAAAAACACAGATCTTTGGTATGTCAAACAACAGCAGCAAAATAACATAAAATTTCCAGGCACATGGTTATATCTTATAATACTTGCTATTTCAATTGAGCATTTCAATTTTAAAAAATGGTCAGTACTACTTGTTGACCTCTTGACTGAATAACTTCTTCAGCTGTAGCTTTTTTCTTTAATTAGCAAAATGCCATGAGTTTTTAAAGCTGCTTGATTTAAATGTCAGTCAGAGGCTCAACTTTTTGCTTATTGTGTTCAAGCCTCTTTACAAACCTCTAACTTTTTCTCTAACTTCTCAATGCATGCACATAGCATTGAATTACCCTTAGGAGTCTACTCACTATCAAAGTGGAATATATCTACCAGTGGGCGAAGACTGAAAGGGAGAGCAATGCTGTGTGACTTGCCTTGTTCCTCTTTATAAACAAGCTATTTTTTCTGACTGTCTCAGATAAGATACAGAAATGTTGCTGCCAGAAGGAGGAGGAGTGCCAGAAATGAGAAATGCGCAGGACCGGGTCTGTGGCACTTGCAGCTCCAGGCACTGGGTGTGGAACTTGTCCTCCGTGTGAAGAAAGGACCTCCACTGAGCTGAAAGGCTGGAAGAAAAAGGACATATGAGGCAGTGGTTTTGCCATGCTGTTCTTGAAAGCAGGTCTCATGGAATGGAAGTATATAACTTCCTTGTGGATTCTAAAATCGGTGCCGGAGAGGACTGCTTCTCTGTTGCACGTTAATGCTTGAGTAGAGTGTTCCTTCATACCAAGCCTCGTCTATACAGAGTTGATATGATTTCACATATGAAAGTCCTGCAACTCCTTTTCCATAATCAACTTCCAAATTGCCATCATTTGGATTTTTTTTTTTCGCTCTCATGCAGCCTTATACTCAGGTTCGCTTTTGCTATTATCTATTATTCATGGTTTTGCATGTAAAAAATCCTATCCTCACATTTTTTTTGATTTTGTAGGCACCTTAGTTGAATGCCAAAGATTGTGAAGCTAGAGGTGGCTGAGCATTCAATGCATCCAGTATCACTATGAACCTTCAGACTTCTAAACAGACATAAATTATATGAGCAGAAATAGAAGAGAGAACAGTCTTGGTATTCTTCAGAGATTTCAGAAATGCTTGAGTGATTTTGGTTTTAATTCAGCCAGCTGAAGATACCTGGCAGAACTGAGGAAGCAATACGGTAGAGAGGGATAAACTTTTGGCAATCATCCTGCTGCTATGATACTAGTTGCTAGAACTGAGCTAAAATCATAGAAAAGTTGTTGATGTTTTCTTCAAAATGTCGTCTTTGTGAAAAATGTCAGTGACCTCATAAATTCAGTTAAAGAAAGGAACAGTAATCTTTTTCTTGAAAAGAAGCTAAAAAATTGCAAAAAAATTTGCCAAGGATATGATTTTCTTTTGGATCTACTCTGTGAATAAGTGAAAAGGTAACACCATAAACGGACCTTGTTCTTTTACTCTTGTTTCTTAGCCTTATTAGGAAAGTCCATGGAATATTTTTAATTATTTTCGTTCTTAAAACATGATATACATTGAAATAGATTGTTTTTTAATCCTTTATACCCCAAAACTGTAACTTGGAATGTTTGTGTGTAGGAAGAACCGCCTAATAAAGATGTACTATCACTTTTAAGTTTTAATCCTCTATTTTTCTTTAATATTGTATTTTGTCATTTAAAGACTGAAAGGGGCTGGGAGAGGGATAGAGGGACAAAAAGAAGGTTTACAAAAGCCCTAGACTTTGAGATCAAAAATAGTGTATTTGCTTTTTGTAAGCCCATAGTTTTTTAAAAAGTTTGCACTATAACCCAGAAAGCCTAGCTCGGCTCATTGGTAGTGGTATTCACTGGCCAATGCACAATTACCTATGCTGTACAGGCCGGTAGAGAGGAACACTGACACAAACTGAAGTAACCAATATTATTAATAATGCATTTTCCGTGTCTTTTTTCTGAGGATCAGCACAGCCACAGCTGTCTGCAAACCTGAGCAAGCTGCGTAGGTGCCAAAAACATGGCAAACTTGGAAAATTTGAGAAAGGATATAGTCATATTTAACACTGCTTCCTGGCTATATATTTTCTGTTGAAGAGCTTTCAAGCTGTCAATGACCTGCTAAAAATAAACAAGCCTACAAGCAATGCAGCAACATCTTTATAGCTGATGATGAGAATGAGTGCCCAAAGGCAAATGAAATCCCTAGACAACTGACACAATAAACTGTTGAACTGGTGGGAGGAGACCTCCTCCCCCAGTTTTGACGCTTGGCTGAAAAGAATCAAATCTATCATTTTTGAGCAAGAAATGACACTTCAAAAAATTATGGGCAAAGCCCCAACCCCTGAAACTAGTAGCTAAAACAAGAACAAAGGTGACATCATTTAAAACAGTGAGGAAAAATGTCCTTTAATTTGGACTTATATTAATGCTGTATGTGGCAGACAGAAGATAAATGAGGATGACACACAAAACAATGCCTTCTTTGACTTAAGCTTCGAGGTGTGAATCAAGGGAGCTCAACTCCATTTTGAAACAGAAAAAGTGACTTTTAACAGGACCAGCTCCTGGAGAAATGGATGCGTGCTGTTCACTTGATGAAATAGTGCCATAACTTTATAATCTGTATATATCTTAAAAAGCTGTCAAAAACTTCTGGGAAAGTCACAGTGTAATTGGTGTGCTAATGAGGTAGGAGATATTTGACTTCTTAGGGATCCAGAGAAGAATAACCCAGCTTTTTCTTCCTATGCCTTTCCCCATGCTACTCCCAGAGGTCAGACTCAACCCTTTGCTCTTTCAGGATCTTCTTAGAATTTTCTCTGTTCAGACCTCCAACCTAAACCTCACTAGGCTCTGCATTCACTGTTATCATTTCCATTTTTAAAATAGTTTAATTTTATAAATCTAACTGATGCCCTTCTTTGGGATCCTCCAGCCTATTTTTATTTTTTTATTTTTGGCTACGAAACTGTAAATTGAGGGAGAACAAAAAAACAGAGAAGTAATACCAAACATAGCAAGTCTCCTGATCTAGGCAGTTCAGTATAGTCTCTCTACATAGGAGGTTACCTCTTGAATAAACCTGGTTAGCGTTCGCCTATCTCAGCAGCTCAGCAGGAGAGGCTTGCTTCCTCCCCTTGTGAGCTCTACATTGCTGGCTTTAAGTTACAGATTGCAGTCCTAGTTAGAATTGCACATTTTAGGATACTTATTCTTGTCCAGTCATGATTCTTTCAATAGCAGTGACCAGAGTGTTTTCAGAAAAAAGATCAGCCTCTGCTCTCATTCAACGAAGCCTGGTGAAACCCCAAAAGTGTAGCTGAGAGCGTAATTTCTGCTGAAGGTTGGTTTACTGTAGATTTGAAGATCAAGCAAAATCTTGACTGCGGAACAAAAATGAAATAAAATTGGCACATTTATGTGAAATAAAACGATAATCCATTTTTGATCTCCAGGCTGGAGCTTCCTCTTCTTATTAGTGTAATTGACTTGACCTCGGTTTGGCCCTATTCATAGGACAGGAAAAGAACAACAGTCAGGGATTGTTCTTCTTTTGTAGGTGAATGAATCACCTAGATCAATGGACCACTTTTAAAACTAGATGAAATGAGAGGACAGTTAAACTTAAGGTATCATCCAATTCATACAATTTTTTTTCCGAAATGAAACCTATATATTTAATTTGTGTAAGATAAAGGCAAATGTACTGACATGCAAAGCTGAGGGGGAAAGCAAAGCAGAACAGCAAGTAGAAATCTAAGAGAAGAAAACTGTGCTTCTGTAAAAGGTAAAGAATTAATGAAGCGAAAATAGGTATTGCCAGTTGAAACAGCCTCTAGAAAACGTAATTTTCATACTAGTGGCAAATTCTGGTTTGTGTATGAGTAAGCGATAGATCTGAGGCAAGTTTGGTTGCTAAGATCTTAGTGGAGTGACAAAGCTCTTAATAAAATCATTGAAAAGACCAGCAACGTTGCTCCAGTTAGTGTTTGAGTGATTTGAGGAAGATTAGAGAAAAACTGTTTTGGTAACCTTTCTTTTCCAATTTTTATTCAGGCTGAGGTACTCTTCAGACTTTTAACTTAAAAAGACTAGCTATTTTGTAGCTCATGACACTCATTTGTCCTTGCTTATTGTCTTCATTATTAATCATTATTGCTTGTTTCACAAATAAAATGAACCGTATGCTTTACAAATTCTTCAGAAGAAACAATTTTTCCAGTTGAAGGACCAGCTTCAGTTGTCTCAGCTCACCGTGCATAGCTGTAACTCTAGCCAAAGCTATATTTGGCACAGCCAACTCAATTTGCAAGTTCTAATGCGCAAGTACTACACCACTCATTGGTAACGGTGAGAGGGGAAAACAGCTTCCAGAAACTCTCCCCATCCTCTGTTATTCCATCCTGTTCAAACTGGTTCTTTATTCCCAAAAGGTTCACTGGGGATGACTCTTGCTCTTATTCTACTGTTTTCATACAAGGGTAAAATAAAGGACTTTTGTCAGCTGATGGCAAGTTACCCCAGTTTCTACCAGTCAGAACAGCAAAGCAGAATCTGTTGCAGTGACTGCAGTGAGACCGCTTGGAGACTAAGACGTTACTCTGTTGGGTGCACACAATACATTCCTGCGATTCCTGGCCTGGGATTTTGTGATTGTAGAGTTGTTTACTTGAATTTTTCCAAAACATTTCCCGATCTTCCTAGATTTTATGTCCTGGCTAGCCCTACTCAAAGCGTGCTCATGACTACACATTTAGTCTCTGCGTATCTTTGAAACATATTGCACTAAAATATAATGACATCATATATTAACAAATAAATGGCAGCCTTTAACAAAGCATGTGTTAAGCTGCAGCATCGATAGACTGTGGGTTCTGTAAAAGTACATAGTGTTATCAGCACTGCAATTTTATGGTTGCATTTGTTTGGATTTCTAAGTACAATTTGTTTTGTCACTTTAAGCACTGTTAATTGCGTCTCTTCGGTGCTGCCATATGATGGAGTCTCAGAAATTTTAATCATGAAAACAAATAAAATTATTCCTCTTCACTTCCTTCCTCCAGTATCTGGATGTAAAATGTTACACAGAGTTTCATATCTACATGAGATTGTTCCTTTGTGGCAGCTGGGCCGTTCAATTATTTAGTAACATGCTTATAAAACCGTGATTTAATGATAACATATTTTCCTGATTTCCAGGAGGACAGTTGTCTTAGTGATGAGAGATTAAATAACAAACAGGCTGTGCTGTAAATGGACCATCCTCCTTGAATCTCTCAAGCTGCTGCTAAGATATATGTCACATCTTAAAAGAAGATTAAAGGACTGAACAGATATATTGTACCAATACAAAGGGTTTGATTATGTGCTTGGATTTCAGAGATGGTTCCATAATATATCATAAAGGGCATTTTAGTAAGAAAAGCACTTGGCAGTAACCTCAACTGGTTTAAAACCTAAAATATTTGATTTTATCTGTTGGTGGCACTGTAGAAGAAAAAGAGCTCCATTTCTACTTGTTATGCACATCTGGACAGTAAAGCAGAGATATACATTTCAGATCACTGAAAATCGGGCAAAGCAGGAGTTTGAAACGATCCCTCATACCACAAGTCTATAGCATAACCAGATTTTTTCATATTTGTTTGTTAATATGTATTTACTTCACTGGACAATAGAACTGAGAACTCTGTTCCTAGAGCCAGATCTAGTCAACTTCAGTGGTCTGGACATTTGCATACCTGAGGGCAAGGGTATACTTGTATTAAAAGGGTATACTTGACTAAAAGAAAATTGAAAAATAAGTCTTGACTGGCTCTCATACTCCTTTGGCTATTTTCCTTGGATAAATATGTCTCTTGGCAAGTGCAATGTTGATTTTGCCATATTGATTTTGATTACATATTCTCTCTCTCTTTTTTTCTTTCTTTGGGCTGCTGGTGTCAATGTTTCAAGCAGTTATCATTTAATTCTTCCCCTGGTATTTATCAGCTTGGGAAAGACTTAAGATGTTAGCAAATTTATTTCATTTTCTTCAGCATAAACTCCATAATTACAGTAAGTGTTGTGCACAACCTGATCCCTCTGAAGTTCCACTTGCTGCAGATTTTTCAAAGCAGGAGTTTTCTCAACAAATGTGGTAGTGCACAGTTACACAAAATGGGCATCGGGTTTCATATCTTATTTTCACTTTTAGCTCAAAGAATGCTTGGTATGAAATGTAATGGATGACTTCAATAGGAGCTGCAACTGTGAATAAGTTTCTGGATATGACACATTTGGAAACCAAAATATTTACTAAAAAAAGAAGGTAATTAAAAAAAGGAATCCAAGTGACCTGAAAAAATCTGAACCGAGAAGAAGACTACCAGCATGTTTGTATGTTTGTTTCTATTTTGGATGAACCAGTACAACATCTCTATGGGAACGTTTTTGCAAAAGTCCAGTCTTTGGAAGCCCAGGGCAGAAGGGATGTCTTTACTTTTATTTATTTTTTCTTTGCATTGGTAAAGGTCTTCTTGAAAAGGCCCTCGCTGTGTTTAGTGACTGTTACTGCATTATGCCTAAGTTCGCTGTTCTTCCTCTGCAAGCTCAGCAAAACACCACAGTGTCACCTACAGCTCTGCTTCAGTTTTGTTTTACACCCACTCCTTTGCTGCCTTTGTTTACTCTTAACTTCCACTTTTCATGTACTTTTTTTAGCTAAGTACTCATTTTAGCTTAGCTTAATTGTGATACATCCCTCAGAGGCTGTATCTACTGTGTATTTTTTGCTCACGGGTGCAGTTGTATTTATATGAATTCTAGCGTGCTACAAAGTCCTCTGGGTATGGAATCGCTGTTCCAGGTAGATGTAATTGTACAATGCATCACAAGCAATAACTAACACTAAAGAAAAAAGTAAGGTGATTTTAAATTAGTGTTGGAAGTAAGACTAATGTCCAGACTTTATAGCTGATTGAAACAAGGTAATGAGGCTCAACAAGCAAAACACTTTAGCCGTCCTCCTCCCCTCCAGTTTTTGAGATATATGTGAATTTTTACCCAGACATTATGGCTTGCAGGCACTTCTGTTTGAGAACGAGCAAGATGACTACAGAAAATGCTGAAGAAGGTAAATGTATGCCTGCCCTAGTGACATCCAGTGAGAAAGCAAGTTGGCTTTTGTTTCTGGTGCTGGCTTATTTCTGTATGGGTAGGTAGAGACCTACGCATAGCATTTCTGCTTAAAACTCCTCCGGGGAGATGGAAACAAGTGCTGAGCTGGCAGGTATGAAACACCAGGCAGCTGTTGTGATTTATATGATTTATGCAATGCATTTTTGAAAGGCTTTACATTTCAGTCTCTATAGACAATTAGCCTGTCCACTTTTCCTTACTATAGACACTGTGACCTTCATATCTGGAGACCAGTTAAGCCTGGTTACTTTGTCTTTGGAAAGAGAGAGATCAGCGCAAAATGCCTAGAACTTTCTAGCTATTTCTTTATAAAATCCTGAATTCACTGACTGGGCATAAATCTGGGATCTTTTAGCTGGGATTAAAAGTAGAGAGGAGACAACATCCATTTCATGAGTATCAGGCTTTGAAAACCTGCATGAAAACGTATTGCTAACTCATTTGCAACTATTGCTAACTCATTTGCAACTATGGTATTACCCAGCCAGTGCTGCTAGCTACCTCTCTCGCCCATCAGCTGCATAGCTTATGCAACACTTCCTTTTTTTTTCTTTCTTTTTTTCTCTCTTTTTGTCTTTTTTTCTTGTCTTTTTTATTCTAGCTTGGAAAAAACAAAACCAGACAAGCATTACTTAATCTGTTCAGAGCTCACAGTGAACAATTGCTTTGAAGAGGTCCTTACCAAGAAGAGTTTAAAATGTGCTGAGTGTCAGTTCACCACCTGACCACTTGTAGATGAGAAGGACTAGTACCTTATTAGCACAGGTGCATAGATGAAGAATAAGGCTTTATTTATCTTTTGTATGCCAGCTAACAGAACAGTCCATTTCACTATCTGGAATCTTAGCAGGATGGTGTGGTCTCTGAAACTCACTGAAGTGGTTTCTGGTTTTACTGCCTTTCATAGATAATTTAGCTGCTGTTATGACTATATCAGGATTATAATTTTGAAGGGTTATTTGGTTTCCTTTCCTATAGTGTAAATATTCTTCCAGTTGCACCATGACCTTATAAGCACCGTTTTTTAATTGTTTGTGGGTTTTTTTTATCATGAGAGTTCAAAGTTGAGGGAAAACCACACCAGTTACTGGGTTTAGTGACCGCTAGCCGCGATTACCAGTGATAAAAACGTGACCTACCAGAAAGGTCTCTGCCCTGCTTCTCATCCATCAGAGCTCCCTTGCTATACTTTGCTACACAACTAAGTTTAGCTCCGACATGACAGACATATATCCCCAAATACTGTTAAAATACTGAACAGTTACCAACTAAGGACTTTGATACTGATGCACCTTGCATTATTGTGACAAATGCCAAAAATCTTACTGACTTTTCAGAGATCCTGAAAGCAGCAGTCTTTTTCTGCCCATCTGAAATAGCAGGAACAGTTCTTCGTCAACTTATTCAATACTAGCTTTGTCTGAGAAGGCTCAGGGGCCTCAGTAGATGCAGAATTCTTAAACAGCATTCTTGCACATTTTGAACCTGGTGAAGCCCACAGCCCAGCTGCTCTATGTGATAAGGCACAATAAAGCCGAAAAATCAGTTTTGATTGGTGGACGATAAGGGAGTGTGGGTGAATGGGAGCTTGGTTCAATAATTTCCTAAGGTGGAAGGCAATAAAAAAATGGTTCAGGGAAAAACATGCTGGACCAGACCAGCTGTGCTGTCCTTTTGCCCCCACGTGTGTAAGTATGCACTTTTGGCAGGGTAGTCACCTGGAGAGGGAAAAGATAAAGTTCGTTAAGCCCATCACTCAGATCTGAGGTGAATATTTTTTCTCAATCCCAGGTATTTATTGCAAATGTCAGTTTAGGTGGTCCAATAAAGCAGTATTTGGGACTTAATTTCCTTGTCCTACCAGACAGCATTATAGAAAGTTCCATTTTTCTAAAGAAAGCCAGTAGGGTTCACACGTCTAGATCTAAGTTACTTTTAAAAATGGACTTTTGCTTCCTAAGCGACATAAGCACTTGAGGAGTTTCCATATTCTTAGTTCTATGAATCTCATATTAGTGGTTTTTTTTTTTTTAATTTTTTTCTCAGATGAGCCTGCTGAGCCTGCTGTTCAGAACCACTCTTCCAACACCACAGGCGAAATACCTACAGAGCTGATGCAGGACTTCCCAATGGCTCTTGAGGCGTGAGGAGCTGTCTGATGGGATGAAGTCAGATTGTCATAAATAGATGCTGAGTGTTGTAATGATGTGACAGATCAGGTCAAACATTTTTATACTGTCAGTTTGAATGATATTGCATACCCGAAGGCTTCCGACTGGCTGAGTTTAATCACTAGGGTAATTTTCCATGCGTATGTTTCTTCGTAACTTCGCATTGGAAATTCTACAACATTGAGCATGGACTGTTATTGATTCAATTTATGAAAGAAACTTAAGAGCTGAGCTGTTTATCAGAGACATAAGGTATAAGTTTGACTTCACATTTATGCCATGCGCTGAAATCACTGAGTCCTGGGAATGAAACAAATTCAGTGGGATTTACGGACCCAGCTTGTGGCTGGCACCCACATGGAATATACAAGGAGAGGCCTGCTTATCTATTCATCACTTTGCTGAATTTCTGCTATAGCAAGGAGGATTGTGAAAGTTGCCTTTCTATGAGGATATGGGATACACCGTGGCTGCACTACTGCACTAGTCGTCTCATGTTAGGGAGTATGAAGGAGGGTAATAGGAGCACAGCAACCCTGAAAATATAGGCAGTTTTTGAACCATGGCAGGATCACTCCTCTTCCAGTGCTCATCGAAAACTACCTTTAAGTGAGTGGGGAGGAAGGGCTTTTCAGATGATGGCTAAATTCTATTCCTTTATTGATCGTAATAGCTGATTAAAAAACGTTCCATTGCTGTATTAACTGTATGTCTCAATACGTTGCCTCAGACATAGATATGATAAGATGACGAGGAGAAAGTACCTCGGCACATGGTATGGAATTACATTAAGAAGTTCAAAAGATCAGTGGGGTCAGAGGATATGGGCTTATTTACCTGCTTTAAAAGCCTGTGAGATGCACAGAAGAGAAATGCTTTGCATTATTGGCGTTCTTATCTATTTTACTGTGAAAAAGAGGCTTGTGAGAACAGATGTGTAAGATCTGACAGCTATATTTGTGCCCTCTCTTTCATTTGCCAGACAAGGTAGGGAATGTTGCAGAATGGCTAACAGTCATCAGAGACTGAGGGCCAAAGTCAAATAATCTGAGATTAGCTGAAATCTCTGTGCTTTGCTATCAGTAAGGACTTGTGGTGTGAACCTTGATCTCAAGACTTACTACCAAATTCTGCCCAGCATCATCCCACAAACTCAGGTGGGTTAGATAGCTATTTATTTTCTGTTTCATGCCTCCAGAAGTTAAGGCAAAATTAAAGCTTATATAATTTTGACGTCTAATGTATAGTCTATGAAATGTGGGTGAATTTCAGGCCATCGTAAACTGCTTTTAACACTTATTCTCATTCTAATTTGCATCAACTGCTCTAAGCAGTGAGACTGCTATTCCCAGGCTAGTATAAGACTGGTGTTCTCAAACTTTGACAGGTCAATTTCTACCTTAATAACACACAGTAGGTTTTTTGTTTGTCCCTTTCTGGCAAAGAGGGGCCTTTAATTCCCAGTGGTAGACACCAGAATTTCTCAGATCACTTGGTTCTGACCACCTAACTTCAATGCAAGAGTAAGCTAAAATAATAGTAAATTACCTTAATGTGGACTTAGCCTGAAAGTCTCTGTGAGTAGGCAGGTAAAATACGCTTGCTCACCATTCCTGTGGCTCTCAAGAAATGTATAGGTTCACTTAGAATATTGGATACTGCTTAACACCAGGTGAATGCTTTCTCTTTTCTAATTGCAGATGATGTTACTATTTATTTATTTTCATTTAAAAGAAGCTAAACACTGTAAAAGATGGTAACCAGCTCAATATATTTAAAAAGCACCATTTCTTCTTAGGCAACATGAGCTGGACATACAGGGCTATCAGCAGACTATATGGCAGTAGGACTGAAGGGCACTAAGAAGAATTTATGGCAGCTGTGACATGCAGCTGTGGCAGAGCTGTCTCCTAGCAATAATAAAAAACAGAAAAAATTATAACCCAGGAAAATCCATATTGTGGAGCAAAGTTCAGTACTAGAAAGGTGAAAATAAATCAAAGTGGGTAAAAGGCACATTAGTATTGAGGGACTTGGACACCTGGAAAAAGGCATGTAGGCAGAAGGAGGGATTGACCTGAAGGCCTTCAGGCTAAGCCTTTCAATGGGGTGTCCAGCAGGGAACGGGGTGCCTGACCTGTTACATCCCCATCTAGCCGGGGTCTGGGCTTCTCTCTTAAAGGAAAAGATGCGCCGGCTGGCAGAGTAGAGGACTTCCCCCACACCAAGGTGAAATCCTTCAGTATCGCTATGAACTGGTCAGTGGCAAATCTGTGTCTTCAGTATAGCAGATCTGCTGATGAGCCTAGGGTTTCTTTTTTCTTTATTCTGCTTCATTTCATTGAATGGATGTTAGAGCCATCTACACTCTGGCTGTTCCTAAAGGTAATATGTAGGATTGCTTGTCCAAAAGAGCAGTTCCATAGCAGTCAAAGAAGGAAAAAAAATGTAATTTGTGATGCACTCTCTGCAGATTCTTTCAGGACTTGCCAGTTTTTATATAGGCTTGGATTTTTTCTGTTTTTCCTAAACTACTGTTTGCCCTACTTCAGGTCATTCAGTCTTTTTTCTTTCTATCTTCTAAATCAACATTTTAAATGCAATTCAGTTCATTAAAAAGAATACAATAATGCTTTCATATCTCTTATGAATCTGGCTTCTTCTCTGAAGATGCCTTTGGGCTTCAGACAGATCTCTTTAAAAGCTGCATAGCATTTTTTTTCTTTTTTTTCCTTATGCCTTTACACTCCAGTGCATCATGAAGTACATTATACAGTGTTTCTTTAACCTGTCAGCTTCCACAGGTGGCAGCTAGAAACATGTGGAGAAGAAAAACAAACAGAACCACATTTTTGAGGATATCCCCCAGATTATGGCCAACTGATCTTTTCCTTCTGCTTTTGTCAGAAAGAAGACAAAGGGAAAGTTAAAGTTACATTCTGGACCAAATTTTAGAAGAACATGCTCTAAAATGCCCCACACAGTTCTTTTATGATGCCTTTACCTCTGTTTTTTTCAGTCACTTCAGGCATCTGTAGAGCATATTATAAGCCCTAGGATCCCTTCATGGGTTGTTCCAGTGTTACCACATTCCAGTATTAATACCAGAAAACTGACAGTGAGCACAGTGATGCATTTGATGCTTTAGAAATAATGAAATGTCACTCCCATTACAGAACAATGTGGCATTTAATGATTTAATGGGACTATGCAAAGTTTATTTGCATTATTATTCCACTGTAATGATTTTACTGGCAGTCAAAGCTGCCAAAATATCACTGAATGTTAATTTAGATGAACTTTAAAGGCAGCCACATAGCGAGTGACCTGAAATCAAAGCTCTTGGTTTTAGCCTTCAAAGGAGGCTACCCTGGAGGGTGTCAGTAGAATCCTCCTTTAACCTCACAGGCTTCAAATCTGAGGAGAGGAAAGGGAGGAAAAGACCCCACACGCTGAGCAGGAGCAGTGTTACTCTCAGAAGCAAAAATTAGAAAGCGGTAATGAGCTGACGCACAGAAGAAACTCCTGGATTTAGATATCATTGACACAGCTAATTAAATATCAGAAAATGTTGCATGAAAATATTCTGGGAAAAAATAAAGATTCCATTTCCCAGTGATGGCAATTTTAGTGGATTTCACTCATTTTCTAGAGTAAGCTCTGCTGAACATTAACAATTCTAACTGTGTTGCTCCTTTGGTTGTTTAAGTGAAGGTTGCCAGAGTGCATTACTACTGAGCTTTATAGCCAGAATTGTTTTTCATATAAGAAATATAAATAAGCTTATTTGTACGTGTATGCTCATTATGGCTGAGGAGCTGAACCTGTGACTTCTAAGGGCCATGTTTGCCTGGCTCTTCAAATGCATATTATTAAAGGAAACAGATTGTGCTGCAGAGAAGTTTAAACCAGGGGATTTTATTTGATTTGCATAGTGCCAGCTCTAGAATTGAATGAGGTTTTTCAAAGGAATAGTTTATTGGATGAAAAATGAGGCTTCAAGAAAACCAAAAGTTTGGCCTAATTTGTGAGAAAGAATTATATTTTTAGGACATGGAAATTTTTTTTCAATTCTTTTATGAACATTTTGAGAGGTAGCAGTATTTCACATTAACATTTAGCTAATGAAATTTTAAAATCTCTTTAAGTTAAAACACACCCTCCTCAAAAACAAGACAGTTAAGTTTAAGGATTATAAGAGGGAAAAATGGGGGGGAAAAGGAGAAGAAAGGAGAATGCTCTCTTTTGAAATCTATTACTTTCATTGAAAGAGAACAAACATACAGTCTGACTCTGCCAATAAGCTGAAAAAATATGCTGCTGTAGTTCTGCTCCATTCCCATTTGGGGTCCCTCGGCTCTATAACACGGATGACATAAAATAGCATTTAAATCATGCACAAGGATGCCAATCAGCATTCAGTAAACCCCAGTGTATCCAACCTTCAACTCTGTGGAATAATTACCTTTTCTCTTCAACGTAATATGTAGACAGAAAAACAAAAACAAATTTACTAACATTTCTTTTTTATTCCTTTAACTTAGAAAACAATTAGTACCATCTTACCTAAACAAACCAGACAAAACAAAACCCACCCAAACAAACCAGCCAAGTAAAACAAGATAGGATTTTATATCTCCCTAGTACCTGGAAACCAAATGTTAGGAACACGAATCTCAAAATGGCATGCCAGCATTATTATATAAACAGGACCAAAATGGGAAGACATTATTGCTGCAGTGAGAATGTGTGTAGAAGTGAAAAATAAACGTACCAGCTGCAGACAGTTGTCCAAGGCTTATCTATTTATTTATTTTATTTAAAGCAAACTCTCAGTACCCCGAGTGGAAGGCTCATTAACCTGACTGCAGGATCTAGGTTAAAATCAGCTGTTATCCAGAGGTAATCTTAGGATTCCAGTTTTGTCAGAGCCTGTGGAAAGCAACCCATGAAACTTTATTCAGCTGCACTGTGCATATTCGTTATGACACGGTCTTTAATTACACGCTTCCACAATGCTTTTCTTAGTAGCCCCCTGGTGGATGAATTGCTTTTGGAGAAGGAAGAAAGGCTTGTCAGTGGTGCCTCTACCTTCCTGGATGCAGTATGGGAGGCTCTTAGGAAGTTCAGCAGGGGACATCAGGAAGAGAAAAGCTGGTTTGGAAACATGGAGCAGAATTTTCTCCTTGCCCCTGCTCATTGGGTTGTGGCAACTGCCTTCAGCCAGGGTCTCCCTAGGTAGCAGTTATTCTTCTCTTCATTTTACAGGTGTCCACCTAAAATACACTTGACTGTGCTTGGGGTTTGAAATATATTACTACGCTGCTGCGGCATTTAACATGTCAGAGGAGATTAAAGAGCTGATCCTTCACCACATGACTCCTATTTTGCGCTGGTGACATTGGTGCAGTCAAGGACCATAATTAAAGTTGTAGTGATGTCATTAGAGATCAGAGCCAGATCCAGTTATTGATGTGTGCATTTTAGCTTGTGCAACATGCATGTGCAGTTGTTAGCCTTTGTACTACAATAGATTAGCCTTGGATTTGGCAATGGAATTATACCACAGATGTGTAAACTGGAGAAACGATTTTGGCTTAGATGAATCTGATCTTACTATGCAGACAGGGTTGCTGGGTATAAAGCTGTCAAGAGACATAGCAAGGAGTCAGATGAATTTCCAGAATCAAGATGGAGGCTAAAGATTCACTTTAACCATTTACAGATTATGACTTTGTAGCAGGAGCCAAGACAGCTAGGCAGTAGCAAGAGATCTGTGCTTCCAAAGAGCGATCCATTTCTACTACTTTAGACACTTCTCTTAAGAGGGGTTTTATAATGCTCTGTAAATGTACTTCATTAGCTCTAGCTATAGTGCAGCCTAGATGACTAGATTACATTAATCACCTACATTTTGATACCCAATTTTAGATTATATGTTTCCTTAGCTCACATATCCTCAGTGTGCTGTAGCGTTCAGGTACCAACAGAGTCTCAAGTGACAATGTCACCTTTAAAAGAATAAGATCCGTTTATTTTCCAAAATAGTTAGAACTTGACTACCTCATAAAAAAAACATAGAGCAAAACTAACAGGAACTGTGGTGAATCCATACACGGTTTTCCACCTTGTGTCTTGTAACCCCTTTTCCACAGGCTGCTTGCAAAGAAACGGTATTGTTTTTCATAGCTGGAAACACTGGAAACAGTATCATTTTGATTTTGAAAAAAAAGCAAAGTCAACAATAAAAGAGAAAAGAAATAGTGAATAAGTTACATGTCTATTTAAGTAGTTTCCATCAACCATTTTTGATAAGTGATTACTTTAAATTGAAAAGGGTGGCACGAGAAATTCAGCAATCACAAAGAAGCCCAGAGTATTTTAAAAAACAAAACCTCTTCATATGCAAAAATATTTCAACATGCCACATAAAATTCACCGCTATTTGTACTTCTAGGATCTCTCACACAATATAGCAACCTATTGAGAACACTTGTTTTTTCTTTAAGTGGTAGAAAACAAAGCAAAACCAAAAAAGCAAGCTGGCTTACTTGTATTCTGACACTCCTACTAAGTAGAAAGCCTTCTCATTCACAGAAAGAAAGAAAACTGGCCCATAAAGCACAGAAATGAAAATCTTCAGTGGCAAAGCTTTACCTCTGGGAAACAAATTTAAAACTAATGAACAAACAAAGCCCCTAGCTACCATTGTATTTGTGTCTCAGCTAACAAAATGCATATCAGAGATGTCCTCAGCTGCTTTGTTTTAGAACACAACAACAGATAAATGAAAAGAGCGTTTATCAGTAAAAACATACTCAGTGTATCTCCACTGTGGTCAATGTAGTTTCTTAAATTTACCAGTAGAAAAACTGGTTCAAAGTTAACATCACTTCTAGCCCAGGTGCAAAAGCTTTTATGAAATATTATGAAACCTTTTAATAAACTGCTGACTTCTGCATTCTTATTATGTTTGATAGTGGTATTAAGCTCTGAAAAATGCTATAATATAACCCATAATTAGAATGTGACATATAAAATGAACTCTAATGGAACTGCTCAAGTATAGTTCCCTGACATCCAGCTTCTAAGAATTTCAAGAGAAAGATCAAGTGCCAAATTTCTTGCTCCTTCTCAAGTAATTGAAAACCACAGAGGGTCATGTTCGCTGAGGGTAAAACTCTTTTTGTGCAGCCAAGCACAAGGTCTGTGTATCACAAAAGTCTCAGGTTCACCACATTCTGAAGACTGAAGTAGGCTAATGTGCCACTGGGGCTTGTGCTGGCCCTTTGCGCAGGAGCAGGCTGCCTGGGTAGGCTCTGACATATTTTCCCAATGTTTTTGCTTCTCTGTAATTTGCCAGGTGTTTTCAGCAGTAAAAACTGAAGCATATCAAAGAATAGAGATTTCTTTTGTACTCTGGCACAAACTGGAAGTTATGACTCTACTTCAATTTTGTACATAAACTGTTAATGCCTATTTGAAATGTACAAAACTGAGTTTAAAAAAGGAAGGACTTATATTTCAGATCATTTCATCAACTTAGCTAACCATCCAGACGGTCATCTGGCAAACATTAGATTATCCTTACAGTACAAAACTGAGGAACACATACATTATCACCTTCATTTGACCTATGAAGATGAAGGCTTTGTTCAGTTGCCCAAACGCAGACATTTAGTGCCATTTGAGATGCTGCCTGGCTTCCAGCTGCTACTCCGGATGAATGTGGATATCACATAGGTCTATGTCATGTCAAACCAGCTTCACAAAGGAAGCTTTGCACAGCTCAGATGGCACTTTACACCAATACCCAAGCAGCTAAATCAAGCTATAAGTAACTTTGTAACTGATGTCTGTGACAGAAGTGAGAAATGAACTGCATCTCATGATCCATAGGACCGGTTCTTGCAAAGATTCACATATTCTTTTCCATAAGCATTCTAAAATTCTCAGTTACTTTCAAAATTGCTATTCTGAATTATGAATTGCCATTCATAATTCCTCAGCTATGGGGTGGAATTGAGCTCCAGATCCAAACCCCACCAAATTAAGTACATTCATGAATGAATTGGGTATATAGACTCCTTTCACAGCCGAAGGGGAATGAATGAATATTGCCAGGGCAACCTAAAGCACAGTTCAGCTCACTCTAAAGTAGACATTTGGTTGGCTGAGCCCTCCCCTAGACCCTGGTCAATATAGCGAAGACCACCATGAGCTTTCACATCTTTGACCAGTTCTTTCTTACCTGGGAGCAACAGGTCCAGCAAAGACCTCCCCTAAGCACATCCACCACATGCCTCACAAACTGTCCAGAAATCCCTCAGAAAATACTACCAGTCCTTTCCCCCTAGCCCACAGAGCCCTTTAGTCACCCTTGATGTGTTAAAGGTCTCCCTTGCCAGTATCACTGATGTCCACACTGGTGAGCAGCAATGGATCCGCTGGCTGAATGAGCCCTCAGCAACTTCAAGACATCCTGGATCCAGATCACAGGCAACGAGCAAACCTCCAGAAACAGCAGGTCTAGTCAGCAGGTGGGTGTCCCTGTATCCTGAAAAAGGCAGTTTCTGACCACTGGGACCCACCACTTCCTCTCTGCAGATGCTAGCTCCCACCCGTGGGTCACATCAGACCCCTGACACCTCCCCCACCAACGCTGGTCCCTCCTCTCCTATTGCTAGGATCCACACTTGTGCATGTCTGCACATCCAGCAAGAGGTCACAAGCTCCCAGGCTCCACCATTGCAGGACTTGCACCCGCCGCCCCCAGCTGTGGTTGGTGCAGCGGACTGTCCCCGGTAGCGTGTCGCCATCGTTGCACTAAGTCTTATGGTCTCATGCAGTTTAACACAGTGCCTCAGGGAAAGAGGCCAAGTCTAACTCAGTCCATCTCCCCCGCTACAAAATTGCCTGCTTGGCAAACAACTTGTGCTGTTTTTCGGTTATCAGCCGTGGCATGTTCACCACATGTGCATCTAGTCTGCCACATCTTGTTTCCCCTGGCGCAGTGCTCCAAACATGGGTGACTGAGCTATGTTCACGTGCAAGTAGGCAAGAGAGATGCTCTTCTGAAATTCAGCTCATTGCATAATAAAGGATAAGAATGTGTGTTGAGGCCAGGGAAAATGAATGACGGGCCACATTTCATTATTTTCTTGGCTTTGGAAAGACAAGAAATAACTGGCAATTTAGTTTTCATGTGCAATAATATTTTTACTTGGTAGCCAAGGCACCTGGAGTCTTGGTTAAGTGCTTCTTCTGTGTACTGTGCAGAGAAACAAATAAATAAATATCACTGCAGTCTCTTGCTGAATACTTCATGGGGCTGACAGGGATATGGATACACTTGCCAACAAGGAGACTTCCTGCTCTGTTTGGTCTAGATGTTTTTGTTGTTGGATCTTTATTCCCTGAATAGCAACCAGTGAACCCCAGAAGTGAAAGACGGGTATATTTGTGCCATTCCTGTTACTGCAAAATAAACAACCAGTTGTGACTACTGCCTGCTTGTGTTACATTGACATGTAAATGATCCTACACCTGTGCTCAACATTGCCCTGGGGCCCTCAGTTTGGAAGTGGGAAGAGATAAAAAGAACATTCATTAAAAGAAAACAAAAAAGTCACCCTGTCATGATCCATCACTCTTTCTTATGCAGCTCAGTGCTGTACTGTTTTAGTACACTTTTAGTACACCTACCTCCAAAGGAGCCAAGTAACCTCTGGGAAACCTGAGACAATGACAACTGTGGATTTGTGGTACTTCTGTGCAAGGATGTGAAAAATGACAGAGACCCTGTGTCTGCCTCTTCTCCAGGCTGTGCTGGGAGACAGTCACTCCACTCCTTCTGCATAACACTCAAAGCAAATGAGCGCGATTGCAGTAATCAAGGCATAAACAGGATACGAGTGAGGTAAAGTCTGCAGGGAACAAAAATGTGCACTCTCTGAGAAGCTCAGTCAAAGCGTTCTAAATCCAAAATAACTCAAATCAGACATTTTTTGCCACTTTTTTGCCACTTCCTCATCTGTACCTGATTCACAATCAGTTGATTATGACTATCTATTATTCTGTATTTAAATTGCTCAGGGCATTTTGCATTCCTAAAATATTGATTGTCTATTGATGCTCATTGCAATTTAATCTTTACTTTCTACAAACATTCTCCAATATTTCTGTACAACCTACTGAATTATTGAATATTTATGCCAGGAAATATATTTAGTAGAATATTAATGGCAAAAAACACCCAGAAGACACAAGTTCACTAAAACTTCTGAGCATTCTAATGCAAATACAACGTCCTTGCCAGCTGCAAGAACAGCAGTGTTTTAAGGGAAGAGTTAAGGTACAAGACTTTAAAAGTTTGAAAATGCTAGATTAGTGGCTAGCAGAGAAATATGAATCTGGTCTTCTACTGGGTCTTTTCTGCAGATCTTTTTTGTTCATGTTGATGGTTTGGTACAGGCTTTTTTTTTTTTTACTGTCTTCTTAATTTCTCTGATTTTTGTTCTTCTAACCCAAATAGTATTTTTAACATTTGAAAGAGTAATTAGGCAATGAGACAGGTCACACTCTTTTAGTTTGGTCCATTTTGAATTATGGCTATGAAAAACTGTGCAGACATCAGAATAAAAAATACTCAGAAATAATTAACCCTAGGGATATTGTGAGGTGTACACAAGTGAGAGCAGCTATCTTAGCTGAAAACTAATGTAATCAATGAAGGAAAAATGTAGCAATGAAGGAAACAGAATATTATTTCTTTTTGACTAAAAGAGAATTATGACATGTTGATATCTAGAAATATTAATAAAACATGAATATGAAAGGTGATGAAGAATAAATGATCATTTAGAAAAAGAAAATTAAATCTAACAAAGTTTAAAAATGAATGGAAGTTTCAGCTATTGAGCTGCAAGTTAGTCTTGTACAGAAAGTTTCCAAGAATATTACATACAGGACATTTTCACCAAACTGTCCAGTACGCATTTTCCTGTGCAAACTGGATTTACAGAGCAAGTATTGGCTCATAACAAAATGTATATCTATCTGTGTATCAAACATTGTAAATTTTCATTTTCTATGTGGAATTTTCTCTGTTTTTTTTGGTTTACTATGCACAAACGTTCAATTCAGATGTCTGTGGGAAACTTCTCCCTGGATGTATTTTGGAAGGGATCAAATTATACCTCAGTTAACCAAATACCTTCTGCAATCATCTGTGTATTAAAAAAAAAAACCTAAAAAAAAAAAGTTATGCTTTATGTGCTAGTGTTTCTAAAAAAGGCTGTGAGCTGCTACCATCAGAAAGGAAGTAAAAAATCGTAGCAATATAGGAACTGTAAATGTGTTATGCTGTCATGACAACTGCCATTTCTACATTTCTAATCTGGAGGACTGACTGAGAAAACATGCATGCACAGAGGAATAGGGGACAAAACTTCATATGCATAGATGTCCAGGTCAGATATGGAACTGAGCCAAACTATCTCAACTGTTTCCAAGTAAAGCTAAAAAGCGTTTGTTCAGTTTAGTTACTGATACTGAAAAATGTTAAGAAATAGCAAAGGAAAAATTACAGTCTTGAAGCATTAACTAGTTGAAGAGTAACTGACAGAAAAGGCAACAGTGTTGCTAGAAGAAAGCACACCTGAGTGGAAGTTCCTACTCTTCTAGGTTTCTTGTAAGCAAAACCATTTCCATGATACTGGAGCTTAATTGTCATGGATAGAGGTGCTGCCATTTTTATCTAACAGGTTGATTCATATAAATCCTTCTGTGTTTCTGGAACTTGACATTTTTATGAGCACAGATCGTGACATAGGCTGTGACTGATTCGGTGTTCAGTGGGGAAGACTGCTTCCATGGCTAGTGTTTATCCTTTGACATGTTTCACCCCTCAGATGAGGGGTTAAGACTTTCAGCAGCACAGTTCTTAGTCACTTTAGCTCAGAAATATTCCTGCCAGGGAAGTTTTTGCAAAGTCATAACACTGAATCAGATGAAGGAATAGCCTATTAACCACATCTGGTGGCGTGAAAGAAACTTGAAAAGTAAAGTTGAAACCTGAGATTTCAGGACCCCCTCCCCCTCCACCCCCTGGTAGACACTGACCATATTAAATGTATTTCTATTTGATAGGCTTAGATTGTAAAGCTCAGGCAAAAGAAATGGAGACAAGACTCAAAAATAGGATATATGTGACACGTAAGCCACATGAGGACAGTAGATATCACAATCAGCATTGCAGCCTCACAGTTTGGTAATATTTAGTCTTTTAAGCATAGAAAAATAATTAAAAAATGCAAAACAAAATTATCCAGAATAAAACAACATTCTTTCAAATGCTCTAAAAGTGACCTGTCCTGTTTATTGACTCACTGCTGAGCAAGATCATCCTGCAGAGAATGCTAAATTGAACAGATACTACTACATCTTCTAATTTTCTTCTGCTCACAGAAATTATACTCATAGGATATTTATTTTGCTTGTGCAACTCATGCATTTTTACAGGAAATTCCATATACTGCTTCAAATCCTGCCTCAAATGAAACAGTTTCCGGTGCTGAAGATAGCCCTACCAACAAAGCAGGGAGAAAGCTAAAGGTATTATTATCTAAGTAGAGGAGCAGGAGGGATCTAGGAAATCACTGAAAAAAGTGTTAGGATCCAGAAAACAATCAGAGATTTGACAGCGATAAAAGATCCACGAGTAGAAAGGTCTATAAAAGCCTTTGCAGATAATTACAAAGTGAAAGGGGAAAAAAAAAAAAAAAAATAGATTCATTACTTAATAGGATAGGATACTAAGTAATGGGAAATGCAAGCTTATGTTCTCAGTGAACTCCTTGATTCAATTTTTACACAAAGAGATTCAGTTGCAACCAGATGCTTAATGCAATTATATTAACAATGCACAGGTGTGCAGATCAGAGTAGGAGAAAAAATAAATAATTTCAGTGTATTTCAGAATTTAGGCTAGAAGGTATTTTAGTTTGCAGGGCCTGATGAAATTCACTGAGAGGGCTAGTTAAAACAAACTTTTATCATTTTATTATTATTCAAGAAATAAAGAGAAGAATGGTTCAGAAGCCTAGAAAAGATAAAGAAAATATCTATCTATATAGAGTGGGAAAAAGTCTGAGAATTAAGATGATTAAATTAACTTCATTAACAAGAAACAGACTTCGATATATTATTATATATAACCATGTAGGAGACAGTAAGTAATAATTAAAAGAGCAAACAGGTTTGTAAAGAACCAGCTTCTCCAGGCTAATACACTTTTTATTTCTAGCATGGTAGCTAGTATAAACATAAAGGTAGATGCAATATTATCTTAACTTTATTAAGGTGGTTGACACCACCTCACAGTAGTCAAAGAAAGGGAGAGACATCTTTATGTGTAACCTATTTCCCAGTATGGCTACTGAGCAAAAGGAAGAATAGACTAGCTAAATTTTCAGAAACATTTTAAATCAGAGATTAGAAAAAAATATCTGTCTGTGAGCATAGTTAAGTATTGGGAAGATCATGGAATATCCTTTTTTTCAAAAAGTAAAGCTGCCACCATCATCACCAACAAAACAGTCAAGAAACATGTTGCAGTGAGTCCACCATACCCATCCCAGTTCAGAGGGAAGGATGCTTGGATGGTTCACTCCAGGAAGAGAATCTGTGACGTTAGGTTAGCCAAGCCCCTGCTCTGTTTCACAGCGGTAAAAAAGAACGATTTCATTCTTGACTGCATGATCAGAGGGCTCCCATCAAAGGGCAGAGGGTGATGGTTTGCCATGCCACTGTGGTGGCAGGAGGTACAGAATGTCACATTCCCGTGTATGTTGCTATTTCCAAAATGGAGCCTGCCAAAAAAGGCATAGTAAAAATTAGTTGAGGGATCTATTGATTAAGATTTATTAATTTATTGAAATGAGATTAAAGATCTGATTCAAGAAGGTACTTAGGCAGTATATGACTTGTATTTGAGTCGTTGCTCACATTCAGTATATAAGTTCACCTGCAGAACACAATGAACTTCATTAAGCTCTGGAACATCCCAAAATATGCAGCACAACTCTCCTGTTTTTCATGTGCAAAATCCAAAGAGGTAGAACTTTAGAAAACATATTTCAAGGGACGATCATTAGCAGGGAGCTAGGTTAGGCTGTCAAAAGTCTTTCCATCCACTTCTCAGACATCATCTACACCAGTGTGTTGTGTTCCCTTGGATCCTACAGCCCACACCAATCACTGTAATAAGACCATCATCATGCTGTATATCATTCCCTATTCCAATTTGTATTTATCTGTATTTGTATTTATCAGTTTCCTTTCTCTTTGCCCCCAAATTCTGCATATATATCTTTTCCTTCCCACTAAAATTCAAAAGGATTTGTGGTTCTGCAGAAGCAAAGAGCCAAAGATTTCTTCGCACAACGTAACGACAAATAATTTAAAAATTCTGAGAAAGAACATTTTCAAACATTCCAAATTTAACAAACACGTTAACTTCTCAAGGCTACAGAATTTGATTCTTAACATGCTTTCCCTTTAATCCTTACTACTTGGAGTAGATTGAGTATCTCTATTAAATGCTTCCAAAGGTACCTCCCAGCAGAGAAAAGAGTCAAAGCAAACACACATTCAGAAGTACTCTGTAACACATCAGGCTTATTGTTGATTGTATGTCATAGAGTTCAACCTACTTCCTAACTGTGTAAAATCACTGAGTTTTAGAATAAATGATAATTCAAAAAATGAACATGATTTATCAGTCGTAAGAAGGAAAAACAGGTAAAGGATAACAATTCTATGATTCACTATGAACGCATATATTTATTAAGTAATTCTGATTAATGCAAAAAGCAACCACATAATCTTCACTCTCAGTTACAAAAATAGAATGCATGAGAGATCTGTGAATGATGGAATGAAAGAATAAAGTATTCAAATCTTCTGGCTCATATGGGACACTAACACAAACAATCCTTCAAATAGTTCTTCTAGCAGGGCATTAAAAATTCCCTTTAGTATAAATACACGAGCATTTAAAAATGAGCATCTGACACAAAGACACCAAGGAATGCATGCACAGAGGGGAGGACCGTCCTTTGCCCTGGTCTAATGAATTTTTGATAATTTGAAAGATCAGGAGAATTAGACAATGTCATGACAGATCTCATTAGGTTTTAGGATATAAATAGTGTGTCATGCATATCTGAGTTGCGTAACAACAAAAGTATGGATTGCCATGGACAAAAGTATTGTGGAGAAGATGGATATCATGCAATGAAATGTATGCAGGGATCAGGATTTCCTGCTTATGGAGCCTCTTTCTGAACCAGTAGGGCTTCAAGTCAGGTGCAAAACCTGTATGAGTACAACCATGCTGCTTTGGGAGCCAAGCTTGTGTTCATGTTTCTGTGCTATTGCACTTTGAGGTGGGGGTACATTGGCTTGGTGATACTGTTCATGGCTTGGACATGCCTGTTGCACAAGCAAAAATTGAATTCTTGAAGAAGATGGTGGAGGTGCATTCTATGAACTCTCTTTGCTTACAATGGCTGGAATCTTTTTTTCTAGGGTGAAAAATGTGAAAACAGATCTTTTATCAGAAATGATGGACAAAGCAACAAGAAAGGTGGTTCTCTTTTCCACTCTGGATTATTACTAAACGCTAAATGAAGTTCAAGGCTTTGGTCCTAATCTTCAAAGCTATCCGGAAGTTTATCCCAAAGCAAACAGCAAACAGACCACACTTTCTGAGCATGACTCCCACAGTAGCTACTGCCCTCTCTACTCATGGTACTGTTTACTTTACCAAAAAAGTGCAGGTGTAAGAGACACAGGAGATTAACTCTTAGGGCTTATAGAGATGTAAATGGCCACAAACTTCATGGATGTCTCAACAAATGTAAAAGACACTTCTGCGTCTCAGCTTTTGCCAATACAAATTTCTTCAGTATAAGTGGACAAAAAAAAGTTCATGTATATGGTAATAATGCCTGCTGAATTATAGTGAGTAGACTGGACAGAGCAGATAAAAATCTTTATATGCAAAGCTGATATGAGAAATCTTTTATTTTATTTGAGCCAAAATCTGACAGCCTGGAAACTTAAAATTGGGAACTATCATTAGAAACATTAATTTGCAGAGATTGCATCCAGAATTCCCATTGATTTATTGGGTTCAATGAAAGAAAACAGCCTTTAGCAACTTATTTTTGACTTTCAACACTACTTATTAAGTATGTGGAGAAGATCTAGAAAAAATGAACAGTCCCAGAATGCAATTACATCAGATTCTATAAATTCTCAGTGTCAATGGTCTGTAGGCAGAAAGTACCTTTATGACTGCCAGTAGAATGACATCCATTTGATCCTGTAAAATGTGTTTTTATTTTATGTTGTAGTCTTACGTGGGAAGTAGGTACCTCACAAATTCATGTTTTTAAATACATTATGCAGTTAATATATATAAGTTTTTTGTTTGTAGAGTTATTTTTGATGGTGAATAATTGTACAGTATGTTCTGGTGAAATAAGATAATGAAAACAAATCCCTTGAATAGATTTGTTTGTAAGTGAATAATTTCTATATGGGCCTTTATATTTAAGTTTCAAAACATCAGATGCAAATTAATATCTAGTTGGTGATATTATAAGAAAAGTGTGAAGAACTATATCTCCACACTTGAATATGGCTTGTTCAGTGCAAACTCAGACTACTTTTACATGCGGAGTTTTAGTAAAAAGGTAGCATTTTTTTGTAGGTGTCAGATGGTTCTGGAGAAAAAGATATAATGCTGTTCTGGTTGTTTTTATAATTATCTTTGTGTCTTTAGACAATTTTTAAAGCCTAGTGTAAAAATTCTTTCACTTCATGAGTTTTGGGTCAATATTTATCAACACCATAACTGATGGTCTAATCAAGGGATAACTGAAATAGGCTTTAATGAGAAACAGTCAACCACAAGACGACAAATTAAAACACTTCCCTATCTGAACTCTGCAATAGGTTTCAAAAACATCTCTGCATAACTTTCTCTCACTTCTCAGAGTTTAACGTAGCTACATTTAAATATCAGAACTCTTTATTCCCTAGAGTAACGCACACACAAAGATAGTCTTAAAAGAGGGAATTTTGAACTGGATCCTCAGTTGCATGAGTATGATGAAAGGAGTTTTGCCAATACATATTGAATGACAGTGAGTCCTTGTTTCATCCTTCCCCAGAGTCACAGATCCATTGAAGTCTTTGGAGATACATTAGTTTATATTGATTGTGATTCACAGCTTTAACTTAGAGGCTTCTGGTCATAAAAAATGCACAGTGATCCTGAACAGATTCACACATGCTAGGTGCTTAAATTAAGCCTTTATGAGATACCTGGGGTAACATCCAGAAATAGAACAAAAAAGCCAACTTAATCATGTACTGTAGTTCAGTCCAACCATCAGAAGTTTTGGTAAGGAGTCACTTTGATTAGTTCCTAAAAGAAAGGAGCAGGGGTCATAGAAGGAATCTAATAGAATGTAAATACACCGTTTTTGTTTAAGTATATCAGTGCTGGCTTCTGTTCTGAAAGAACAAAGTGGTATGAAATGGGAAGTTATCATTTTTCATGTTAGGAAGTGGTTTGTTTCAACTACTCTTCCTAATGCTCTAATTCACTCAGTCTTCATTAGAGAGCTGCTTCACTGATTTCTGAGGAGAATTGCATACTTCCTTTACATACCTTTTCTTAAATAATAAAAATAATAATCCTGTCCCTTCACAAACCATTTTACCATTACTCAGAAGAGATCTCAAGAAGCAAAGGCATTCATAGAATGAATCAAGTTTTGTGACCAGGATGCCTAATACCTGTGAAAAAAAGATATAACTTGACCCTTGGCTTACATCTTGTTTGCACGTACTGGACAGCACAAATTGTGAGGTAAAATCTCCATTTTAATGCTTCAAAAGTTCCTAAAAAAAAAGGAAGAGAAAAAAAGACATAGAAGGAGTAAAAAACATCTAAGTTACAGATAAATTTGCAATTCTCTGTTTTTGGGAGGTTCACTTGGTTGAAAACCCATCTAAAGTAACATTTTTGTTGAAGACAAAAGAGTTGCTAATTTTTATTATTTATACTCTGGGACAATATAACTTTCTCTGCAGAGCTGATCTCAGTACAAAGCACCATATAAACCAAGGAGTTAGTACACTTAACCTAAATAAATCCAAATTTGCGTGATTCAGAAGCTTGCATCAAACTTAAATCGCAGTTTGAAGAATGAAATAGAATCTGATGAGTGTTCTGCAACACCCATCAATACCTAAATGCATAGGGAGTCTGTACGTGCAGGGGCATGGACGGCTTGAGCTCGCGCCCCGATGGGGCTCTGGCAAAGCACCGAGGCCTGGCGACGTTAACCGTGGTCGCTGTGGCCAGGCCTCGGGCAGCACGGATTTCCACACGTATCGCGAAGCGAGGCCACGCGGCGAGAGCAGTGCCTGTCGGAAGGCAGCCAGGCCTCACCGTTGCCGGGCCGTACGACAGGCATGGCTAGCCGTAGGGAGCGACACTTCTGCCTCCCCGTCGATATCGCCATCGACAATTACCCATCCCCACCGATATCCATGCCCATGGACAGGCATCGCCGGCCAGTCTCCACCTCCGCAGGCAGCCAAGCCTCTCGATCTCCCCAGGCAGCCGGGCCTCTCCGTTGCCAGGCCGTGCCACAAGCATCGCTAGCCATAGGGACGGAGACTTCTGCCTCCCCGTCGATACCGATGCCGGCCCCGAGCCGCCGAGACCTCTCGGTCGCCACCGGCACCTCCCGCTGCTGCTCTCGCCCCGATTTGGCTCTCAGCAGGCACCGGCCACAGCCAACATTGACCGTCCTCAGCATTGAGAGGCCTCCAGCAGCACCGACTTCCGCACGTATCGCTCGCCAAGCCCGTCTGTGCCTTGGCGTCCTCGTCGCTTGGCATGGAGAGCTCTGGGCTCTGAGAGGCACGTGCGCTTTCCGCTGCCGGGCCGCTCTTGCTCTCGGGAGGCGCCCACCCATATGGACGTGCCGAGCTCTCGAGATGCACAGGCAGAGCTGCCTGTGGAGTGCTGCACCTGTCGATAGGGGTCGAGATTGATGGGGATCGATTATTATCTATGGGGACTGTGCAGCTCTCGAATCATCAATTCCTTTTTTTTTTTTAAAATATTGTGGTTCTTCAAATTTGTCTCTGACTGTTTCTGGTAACTTCTCCTTCAAAAGGCTTTGACTAATTAATATCTGCTTCAAATCCTCTTTGTTTAGAGAGATATCAAAGCCTGCTAATTTATATTCCTATATGTCGGGATCAGTAGTGATAGGTATCAGTAGGTATTGCTATTGATTCTTTTTAGTTTTCATTGATACCTCTTGATCTTTACAGGCTTCTACAGCTTTCCCTCTCTCATCATTTGTATTCTCACTACTGAAGACTGTTGACAACATTTATGCATCTTGATTTCTGCAATCTACACTTCTTTTAATTTCCATGCTTATCAGTCAGCCTAGTTATCAATTGATAAATACTAATACCTATCGATACCTCTCTGTGATTCTGTGATTCTGTGACTGATAGCTATAGATATCAATAGGCATGTATACCTGCTGATCTCAAGAGGAATATATAGCTTTCAGCATCTTGATTGCCAGCTATAGGTCTTATTCTTTTTCTTTTGGAAGAACTATTTCAAAATTCTTGCAGCAATCCAAAGAATATTATATTTTCTGTGAGAGTTTGTGTGCTTGTGCATGTGTTAAATGAATTGTTTTCTGCCTAAAGCCCTAGGGCACTTAAATAACTGTACCCAAAACTCAGTTACAGAAGGTAATGGAGAAAAGGAGTTGAATTTCCTGTAGGCTTAATTTTGCTATATGGGGTAACATCTGCACATCCCATCCTGTAGTTTTTTTTTAGGCCTCCACACTCCCGTATTAAATAGACTTTTTTCTATTTTGTGAGCACCAAAATGGCTCCTGGACTTTTCAGCCTGTCTTAGAATTATGGCAGCTTTCTGAGAGTTTTAGGCATTATTTTAAACGCTTAAAATCCATTGTTGGTTAAACCTTAATCCTTGACTTGTCATGATGCCTTTAAAAATTTTTGAAAAGGTGAGCCCTGAAACCTATACTTTAAAACGGGTATGTGATAACATCCACTGATCTTCCTTCCACTCTCCTGAGAAAAGATAGCATAGGTGTAGGATGCTGATGGGGTTGGTGCTCTGATATATGGGCTACATTCTAAATATATCTTGTTTTTACTAGGACCTACAGTGCACTCCCCAGAGGAAACCAGGCAGTCTATACTTTCATGTGCAAGTTTGAAAGAAGATATCTTCTGCTGTTGCCTTTGTACTGTGAAATGGTCACACATCTACATAAAGAGCAGATTTTACAAAGAATTCAACCCAGATAAACAATTCACTGGCATTTCAATAAACAGGCACTCAGTATGTTGCTCATTGAACACACTCATACGAGCATACCCTCTCAGGACACTGTTCCTCAACTGCAAGACCATTTAATCCTTTTGGAAAAATACCTCAAAACTGGTTTCAGACAATACCTGTCACTGAAAGGGGAATGAAAGGGGAAGGAGAGTTTTACCAGGAATGGCCCCATGGTGGTTTTACCACCATCTCTGTGATAAGTGAGGAGCTTGTATGAATATGGGATGTGGAAATGGGAGCATGAAGGCCCACAACGAGATCCCCAGACGTGAGGAGATGAGGCAATGAGATCACATGAGCATTAACGTTAGTGCTAGACCTACCTCCCTGAAGCGCTGCCCTGCCTTTCTATCTCTGCTATACCCGACTTCTGCTCAAAGCTCCTGCAGGCAGTTGGTTATTCCTTTATCCAGATTTGTAAAGCATGGAGATTTTAGCTGATAGTCAAGGAAATTCAGACTTTATCTGCCATGGTGGGTAGTGGCTATGTTCGCTCCCCAGTGCTTATTGGACTACCTTTGAGGATTTCCAGATGGAAAATTGAGAAACGTTGGTGTGGAATGACTTCCATTGATGATCCGATCTTCAGTATGCATCTGTAACATGCTTATTAGCTATTATAAATGACCTATAAAACTCTCCCTCAACTACCTTTCTTTTTCTCTTACCAAGAGGTATACTGATAAGTCCTTCCCTAGGTGAAAGCTCAGAGTAAAAATGTACCTTCCTCACCTCAATTTTGAGATCAAAGTTGCATAAGGTTTCATCTGACACAGAGGAGCATCAGAAATTGGTATTAAAATGCAAAAAATGCATCCAATGCTTAACTTCCAGGTTGGACTCTAGCAGTCTCCCAATTTTCAGAGATCTAACACAAGGTAAAAGGCAATTTAAACTATTTCATAAACACAACAACTATAAGAAAGATGTTAAATAAAGATGAGCCTTCAGATTCTTCCAAAATGAGAAGAAAAAAATTGAATAGATTTAGATATTAGGAAAAGGTTATCAGAAAAGATGATATTGCACTGGAATAGACTGCCCAGGAAGGTTATGCAGTCTCCACCACTGGAGGATTCTCAGATTAGATAAACATACAAAAGCACAGACAGAAGTTGGTTCTGTTCGTGGCAGAAGCATGGATTACACGTCTTCTCATTCTGTTGTATACTGTGTGATTTTTTGGTACGATTTTAACCCATGCAATGCCTGCATTTTCTAGACAGTTGCTCAACAAAGTGCTCTGAAAGAAACTGGAAACAACTCCACTTTCCCAAAGGACTACATGTCAAATAGTGTCACAGCAAGCACTTTTGATGATTTTACTTTAACGATTATTTTCCCAAAAGGATTCCTAAGAAGCATTTCTCTTGAATAGTCTCTCTAGTAATGGGTACACATTATAAAAATATATATTATATAAATATATATGTTATATAAATATAAATATAAATTATATAAATATATTATAAAAAAGCTTACTACAGCTGTTTCTTCCGAATGCCCACAGATCTTATGTACGGTACCTTCTGTGATCACTGGTGAAATGTTTTGCTGTTAAGGAAAAACAGAGCAGTGAGATCTGCATGTGCCAAAGCTTTCACATGTCAGATTTCCACCAGGAAAGCATGATATCCAGAGATTTTGTTTTCGAATCAATATAGGAAGTGTCAAGGGCTAGGAATCCGCTCATTCTACAGCTCATTTTGTTTTCAGTCTAGAGGCAGCAAAAAAGGAGAATAGAACTTAGGTTAACATGACCTGCTTAAAAAGAGTTGTGGAGAGACCATGAGTCCTTCTTATGCCCTGTGAAAAAGCAAATGCAAGTTTTGACTATCGAGAAGTCACGTTCTGTTGTACTTTGAGGTCATCTTACAAGGAAACTTACTTATAAGAAAACACAAGTGTGTGTAATTTTTATGAAGCAGTTCTGTAAGCCCTTTGTTGAAATTTTCAGGCCATATTCAAAGACAATTCTAGTTCAGGATTCCTCAAGAGTGGGAAAGGAGAAGGGACAATCTGGGAATTAAGGCATATCATAGATTTCATCAGAGACACAAGCTTCGCCTAGGCTCCTTTCTGTTCACTGCAATTTGGCCTGGCTGTGGGCAATATTTCTTAGAAATATAGGCTAGTCTTATCCGTGGAGCCATTGCCATGATTTTCTGTTAAGTCTAATAGGCACCCGTAATGAGAAATAATATTTTTTTCACCCCACTCATCCAACTTCTGCTTTTCGAGTACTGTAATTTTTTTTTTTTTGATGAAGAGACTTCTCCAACACAGTTGACTTCAGATCTGAAGTTTATCTAAAGGTTGTTTCTGTCTGTTTTGTTTACTCTTCTTTTTCTTCAGTGAGTTGAGTGTATATTGTTTCCAGTATAATTAGACCACCAAAGGTCATCTCCCACCATTTTTTTTTCCTGCTACAAGCTTCCTTGCTCCTTATGTCAAAAGAAATTCTATATTTTTTACGGTTAGAATCCAGTCAATCGTTATATTCCTTAAATTGCTCATCATGAGAGAGTTTATCAAATGTCATTTCACTTTTCCAGTGGTCTAGCAGTAAGCATTTGGACAATGTTACCGACTCCCTCAACAGTGCTTTTGCTGTCATTGCCTCCACACCTGAGATATTTGCTCTTTTAAAGGCCTCAGTGACCGGCACATTTTCACAGACTTTCTGAGTTTGATTCCTAATTTCAGTGACTGCATTCCCAATACAGTGACTGGGCCAGTTAATATAAGCATGAAGCAGAGGTGAGACTGCTCCTTATATACCTTAAAATTTTCCAGCAGTTTATATTTCTTCTCTACCTCTTGGAGTCTCCCCAAAGAACTGCTGGCTTTGGACAAACTGTGATCTATATTTGTCATGGAGGAGTACATCATGACAGAGAGATCCTCGACAGCAGGGAAATAAATAATAAATTACAAATAAAACAGCTTCATTTTTAAACAATTTGCATTTGAAAAGAACTTCTGAAGTGCTTTATTATTAAAATGCTTAACAGTCAAATAAAAAATCTGTTGTGCCTGGCAAAACATAAAAACAGTAACGTTGCTAATTATGTCAGCCTACTGGAGAGTGGGCTTTAGTACGTCCTAAACCATTTCTGAAAGATGGCCTCTGTTTTAAATAACTCACAGCTGAAACATGAGTGGACAGACAGGCACGCAGCGAACAAAGGAAGAAAAATTTTAAGTAGACAGACGCCTTAGTAACGAGTTCATTTAAGGTGTGACAGGCCAGAGCAAAGTATTCAGGAGAGAAGAGGGAGAGAATTTTGCATATAAGGGCTATGTTGAGAAATCATAACCATACAGAAGAGTAAACAGGTTTTCTGTGTACTATCTTTATGTATAGGACAAAGCCTTTATGTGAAAACAGCATGGCTTATTCTGTTTTCACCCAAATTAATTTCACACCAGCAAAGATCCTTGACTAAAACAGAACTAATGAGGTTTTGTTAGTAAAGGCAGGGTGCTGAGGGAAGCAAGGAATACATTAATAAAAGTAGCAATAATCTGCTGCAGGATATGGTAAAAACACTTGGTGTAAATTATAGCACTCTGGATTGAATAGAAGTATATTAGCTAAGCATACTGTATTAGCAACACCGAATGTGTTTCACTAGCTTACCGGCACTGAAACAGGTGGTCGACACAACGTGCTTGTGTGGTAAAGGTAAGGTTTTCTCTATATAGCACAAAATCAGAATTTTTCTAACATTTGTAGTCTGATTTTTCCTCCTCTGCAGAACACAAGGGATATAGTTGTTGAATATAGGCAGACAGGGTAATATGCCCTAAACTGGGTATTGGCCGTGTGAATAGGAAGGGAGTAGAGTCAGAGACTTTTACAGTCACAGAGATCAGAGAAAACTAGAAAGCTGATGAGCCTGGAGGCCTTCTTTGTAAAGGAAGAGTACAATGTGCTGTTGCAAAAGGGTAAAGCTGTTCTGTTTGGCTATTTTTGGGAAAGTCAAGGGTTTTCTATCAATTAACCAAGTTCTGAATAACAACTTTTGCTGTCACCCTCCACTCTCTCTTCCTTATTTAGTGGAGAGGGGACTATTTCTTGCAATATGAGTTGTGGTTACTTACTTGCTGAATCTCTGCTGAAAACGATAGTCGCAGAAACGGTTTCTCAGATGTTGTGAGCCACAAGAATGTGCGGCCAGAGGTACCCCTATGTTTTCCCACTTCAACCCAGTTGAAGACTGACAAAAGTGACAAACTGCAGAAGAAAGGACTTCTGATGGAGTTGTGAAAGCTAAATAATCTATTAAAGCACAGGGAAAAACACTCACTCACACCATAACATGAATAATACATTTCTTTAATGTAAGGAAAATGCAGCCAAATCTATCATTTGCTCAGTTTTGAGGGAGGCTAAAGGAAAAGGCTTTTTAGCAATGTAATGTAATTTAGGAAATATCCAGAGCCTGCTTTAAACAGTTCATACTATACCTGCCATAACAGAGTGTGCCAGAGCTGAAGAATCTTCTGTTTACCTCTGTAGCACTCAACAGTTTAACTCAAAAACCTTCCCTTGGTTGCACCGTTATAGACTTGCATCTGTTGTGGTAGCATTATCATTTGTAACACTTTAGTTGAAGGCATACTACAATAACAGAAGGCTACTTCTTCTATTGCGAGAAACATCTTACCTGAATGTGTTGCATGGGATACAGACTCTTCTCAGAGGTACAACAGATTGGTTAATCTAAGTTTATAGACACATCCATTCTATAACCCATATGCAGAGTTCTTGTGGATAAACCATCTATTGATTTGGTGTTCTTCCCTTAGGCTACAGCAATCAATTTTTTTCTTCCTGATTCAGGACGTCAATGTAAGTGGATACAAGTCAACAGGGACGTGGTGTTTCAGAAGGGAAATGGTGACAGCAAGAGCCACTGATCTGTTTTATAATGGTGAGCAGTGGCCATTTAGGCAACAAAAATTCACTCCAGCTTGCTTTCTCATACAGCTTTTCTTGCTTGTTAATGTTCTTACTTTGTTAATATCACTAAAGAGTATATGTAAAATATATTTAAGTTATAAGTAAGATCAGTATGCTTGTATAATCTAATGGATAAAACCGTTGTCACAAGGAACACGTCAAATTGTGATGGGGCAGGTTTTTAGTAACATCTCTGTCAGCTCCTTTTCCCTTGTCAGCATGGTGATTTATTTGATTTTTTGCAATGGCAACTATAAATATCTGATTAAAAAATGCCCTGATATTTCACATCTATAAAAACAGGTTAAGGAGAGAGAGAACAGGTCAGTGACATAAAAATGTGACCAGGTGTTTCACAGAACACAGTCTGCTATTTCTCATTGCCAGACTGCTTGGAAATCTTTCCCATGCCAAACATATAAGGAAATTATCAGGAAGACACAAGGAAGATAAGATGAGGCATAAGCAAGGGGAAAGAACTGCTCCCCTCTGGTAGGATTTCTAGCAGATTTAGAGTTCAGGCACTGCCCAACCAGTGCAGAAAATGGGATTCCACTCAAGATTTGAGAGACTTTTCCATCCTACTGATAGTATTGGCACAGAACAATAACGGTTTAGATATTTTTATTTTCTATTTTGCAATGAAAAACACTAATACTCTGATTGCAACCAATACTCTGATTGCAACACATTGTATATGTTTGTGCAATTCACTGCAATAATTGATGCTGAAATCCAATTTTCTTCTAACTTTGCTGTAACTTGCCAGTTCTTTGAAATGAAAGCTGTCCCTGTTGCTTGGCTCGGAGGTATGTAACGCTTGAGAAAGGTCTTTCTGTTTGTTCTACCTCATTCCAATAAGTTTTGTGCAACGGGAAGGTGGTATTAGCAATGGATGATCTCTTTGGTTTTTGTTTTCCCAAGGACGTGATCTAATTAGTAACCCTTTTAAATGTTTATAAAATGGCTGCAGTAACTAGGCTTTCAATTTTTTTTAAAGACTTCTCAGCAGAGGAAATCTTTTTCTGCATGGAAGCAAAGTCTACAGTCGTTCTGCTCTGTTTTATTCAAATGACTAAACCTTCTGGGGAGATAAAAATCTGCAGTTCTAAATGCTTAAAACTGGGGATGAACCATATGAACCATTAGGTTACAGTAAAATTAACTGGAGGAATTACAGCAGCTTCTAGTGGACAAAAGAATAATTTTCTAAAAACTATTTTAATTATGATTAGTAACTTGCTGGTGCCAGTTGAAGATTTCAAGGCTAATTCTCCCAGTAGTCATAGGCAGATAATCACATTCCTTAACTTTAGCCATTTAATTTAGGTACCTGAGTGAGGAGTCTAGTCTCCTCAGGCTCTCCTGAAGCAAGGTGCATGAATATAATTTAAGCTTTCCCGAAGGGTAATTCAGAGTGTCGGAAATTCAGGCGTTCCAGAGGGAAACTGGAATTAGGTATTTAAATTAAGCAGAGTGAGTGTGCCAGCCTTTGAAACTCACTGGTGACTAGCTGGGGAACAGTGTGTAGAGCTGTAACTCTTGTTTTCATTAGAAAGTAGGTAGGTCTATGGAGTCCTTCGTCCTTGCTCCACTCACAGGGCTGCTGCTGCTTGTGTGCAAAGGGCAAAGTAAGGGTTTGGAGCCTGCTGTAGGTGAAGGACCACTATCAGAACTGATGCAAGCTACTCCAGGGTTGGAGATACCAGGGATTATTTATGACAACCCACTTAAAATCCCCGACAGATAATTAAAAATGAGAGAGAGAAAATTGCCTATTCCATGAAGAAACTAAAACTTCAATTTAATTAAAAAAATAGAATGAAAAATAAGCAAGGAAAAAAAGTGTTTCAAGGGAATCCAGCCATAAAACAAAATTACTCAAAAAGCTTAAAGATTTTAATATTATATCCATTATAAGTTATGGAAAGTAACAGTTGAAAGACTTCCAGATATTTCTCTACCGGTGTATAATCTTCCATCATCCACTGTCATCTTGTATTTTTATCACCTTTTGCACCATAGAACTGGCTTTAGCCCATGACAGTTAATGCTTTAAGTGCTTTGTTAACTTAAGGTTCAGTATTATTGTAATGAAAATGTAACAGTAAAAAGTGTGGCACAGAGAAGTATTTTAGCTGTAGTTGATCTAAACACAACTTTAGGATCTAATCCATTTTATAACAAAAGGAAACATTGAGCAATATCAAGAAGTTCTCAGCTTTCAGGGTGATCGGCAAATTTATACCGCTTACAAAATAACTAGACTAATAGAACGAAAGATTATTAGCGTGTATGTACTTCTGAATTTTCTCCACAGCTGGAGGTAACTGGAATCAGTTTGTAAGCATTGTGACAGTTTACATCACTGAAGGATCTCCTTATGCTTCCTTTGGTTCTTCTTCTTCTGTTCCTTTTAGTCCAACAGTTTTCAATATCATTTTTTGTCCTAGTAAGAATAGTCTAACAAACCCTTGCTTGCACACCTAATATAGATATAATTGCTCTTTTGATCTGTCCTATTAGCCATTGTTTAAATGAGAGAAATGTAAAATTTCCTATCTCCCTTAGATAATAAATATGCCAAAACATTGAAGTAATTTAGATCAAACAAAATGTAGATTTTCTTTATAAACAATCTTTTAATAACCACCTACTTGCGTATAGACAAGAGAGCTGCATTTCCTCCTCTTTTTCCCCGTCATCTACTTCAAAGAGTAATAAAGTGGTAGTGCAGCCTACTATCTTCTGGGTTTGCCATTCTTTAATGATCCCTATCTTTATTGATCCTCCTGAAAGCTGGATATTATGCTTGACTAGCCAATTTAATGGCCAAGCCTACAGCCTGGTGCTTAATGGGAATGCATTAGAAGGACACAGGCAATTTAAAATCATATTTTTATGACTCCAAAATTCACCCTAAATTTTTTTGTGAGTACCTTTATGCTGGTCTAATAACCAGCATGCTGAAACAGAAGAGAAAAGTTACGTGTTCTGCTCCTGGTTCTTCCACAGTCCTTAGTACCACCAGTTTCTCTGTCACTTCTTTGTCCTCCTAGCTGGTAAACAATTTCCAGGTGTTATGTGCATGCATAATAATATCTCAACTTTATCTGGAGCCCTTTTGTGTTATACAGGTGCTTCTATATTTTTAAATACTATCACCATAACTCTTTCCTTACTAATAATTGCTTCTTAGAACAGCTCATAGCCAAAAGAATTTTTAGAAAAATCTGCTAAACATATACACTCTTTCCAGTTGGGTTAGCACATCTATTTTGGGCATCTAAGCTTTTAGAGTTTCTGCTGAGAGGGAGTGGCTAAGGACAGCCTTTTGGCACTGCCTTTGGACATAAAATGATATGTTCAAGATAGAAAAAAAACTGTACTACAACACAGGTAAACATTAAATCTATAGATACTTTTCAGAACAGATGACGCTGTTCTGTTTCAGCTTAGTAGATCTACTTTTTTTTTTTTCCTTTCCAAATGTTAAAGAGAAAATGCATTTTGTTTGGAGACAAAAATCTTTTAAATAATACCAAGGGACTCAAACAAAATGGACTCTTTGAATGACAGTCGTACTTCTGATTTTTTTTTCAATATTAATATTCTACTTCTTGGAGTAGCAGTTCAGGTAACAAGAAAAGGATGTTCTTAACTAAACATATACTAAATGTATATGTCAACATACCTCAGGTTAATCATTATGGATATTACTGGACCACCTTTTGCAGGCAACAAAAGGTGAGCAGTATTTGTATAAGGCATAGCAATACCTGAGAGTAAATTCAGGTAAGAAGACGGTAATGATTTTCACAGATCCTCTCATCACCTAAAAACAAATAACTGCAAATCAGAAACTTTTAGTCTTTATGTGTCATTAGATAAGAGTTTGAAGTACACGCTTTTTAACTGCATCTTAAGATCAGATTGACTCCTTATCCGTTTGGTCACATACAGGACCTTATACTATTGTATCAATAAGGTGAGGAACAGAAGTGGCAAGTCTGGTATACTGGTACTTAAAAGTCGCATTTCTCCAAGTACAGTAGGAACACACTGCTAGTTGCTATACCTAGAAATCGTAGCAGCACCAGGCTTTTAGACTGCAGATTATGGAAAGAAACAGAAACTGCCTTCGGCCCCTCTTCCACACTAACACAGTACCAAAGGCACCCCATAGCCTGTGTGCAGCGGGTCTGAAGACTAACTTGCAGAGAAAAATCTTATGTTATATTCTCACTGAGAATCTTCTGAGTTATTCATGTACAAAGGGCTCTGTGCTCTTGTAGGACAGCCCCAAAATTCCTTCTACACCCTGGAGCACAGTGACATGCTTCTCGCGACTAGACTCAACTTCGTCAGGTATCAGCTATTCGAACAGGACCACTCACAGCTAATTATTTGGCTCAGCGATTTAGAATCAGTGAAACCTGTTGTTCATTTGGCTTAATGCGACCTGCTACGGGGTGTGTTGCTTGGGGGAGTACTCATAGCTATTTATACTACACAATGTTCTTGATTGCTCCCTCATCTTAGCACTCTGACAGACTTCAGTGGGTTTTCATAAGTGTTTTGGAGCTTACCCATTGGTGGCCATAAGCATCAGAAACCCATCATGCAAAGTTGTTCTGATTTAAGGCACTGCTATTTTTACAGACTCTGCCCATGACTACCTCCAGGCTTGTGTTATGCTACAACTTCCTCAAGAACACAGGCAGAAATCATAGTGCCTGCTTTCTGGAGCTTCAATCCAGAATCCGTAACATAAGGTTTTAATGTCTGTAGTATAGGAAACTAAAGAGTGTTTCCTGGTGCTGTCTGAGCATCCCACACTTGTCAGGCAGCTCTATTTAGTTAATCTAGACTCTGTTTCATTTATTTCTTTCTGATTTGCATGAAATAATGAAAAGATTCAATCATTCATTACAACAACTAAGTCATTTTTAAAGTGTCTCAGGGATGATTTAGGTTTTATTTAGCTATCAGAAGGGTTGTTTACTTACCTGCTTCTCTGTATTGTTTGGATAATGTGACTCAGACTAATAAAGGCTACCTTCAGAAGAAAGTAGAAACATTTTGTTGTCTTAGTCACATGATTCTTTCTACATCAGAAAGCAAAGAGTCACTTCTGCAATGTCCACCTCCATTATGTGCGAAAGAAATATGCTTTGTTAAAGAGCAGATCAAATAAAGGGGTATTTCTAATTTCAAATCCTGGTTTTGGGAAACATTCTGTTCGTAAGTGGAGAGATGGAGCCTAAGGATTTTCTATACCAAATAGTACTGTTGCTAGGCCCAGTCTAATGAGATTTGACCTTTGTTTTGCCAGATTTTTTTTACTGAACTGCAATGACATTAAAATTGCAATGTTTTTGAGTAAAATCCCTTGTAAGAGTGAGACAAAATATCAAATCCAGAAAAAATCACTAATACTCATAACTAGATACAAAAAGTGCAAAGAAAAGAGTAGGGAATATCTCTTCTTCTGTCTCTTTTTCCTTCCTTTCTTCTGAAATAGTCCTTTGTTCAGGAAAAAAGAAGAAGTAAAAACAATCAACAGTGTATGATAAATTGGACACTGATCTGCAGTATGATCTCTAGAGAGCACTTTACATAGAGGAAATGATCCAAAGGATGTGAAATTACCTGAACTTTTTCACAGCCCTCAGTGAACTTTGGATAAGGCCTCAGCGTTGTGCTCACCAGCTCCCCTGATATCATGAAGATTTTAGGTAATAGCAGTCCAGATCTAAATCCCCCCAAAATTACCATCAAAATTGTCAGTTACTTCTGGAAGAAAATCTGAGGATAGTCTATGCAAAATAGAAAGGTGACTTATGCGTTCTTCAGATGCGTCTAGGTTTACCTATTCTTTCTGAAGAAACACTCAAGTATTATCTTTAAACAACTTTTTGCATTGTCTCTGACAATACCTTTCTATCATTTCCAGCTAATTAATTTCATCTGTCACCAACATAAAGCGAGTACAATTGGTAAACAGCAGAGAGATAATAACAGGCTTTCTGAACAGTCCTCAGGAGGTCTGATTTGACTGTTTTCAGACATCTGGGTGAGCAATTAAAAAGAAAGCTCACTAAAACTGATCAAGGCTGTGTCCTTGTCAATTTCCATCTTCTTCTTTACCTCTAAAAAACGATCAAGGAATGGAGGTGCTGGGGAGCATACCACGTGGGGTGCCTCAGGAGGGGGATGAGCAAGGCGCCAAGGGAGACTCCTATGCACGCCAGGCCCTCACCAAGGTGTATAGCCCCATGGGGCTGAACTTGGGGGCAGGGCCAGTGAACAGGGTCCTTCGACCATCCCAGCCTAATCAGGGGGTGAGCCAGTCCCAGTGGCCACCTGAGAGACAGGGCCAGAGATGAGCATCTCATAGCAGAGCTGTAGAAGGGACTGACAGCCCAGGACTGAGCTTAAGTTGATCCTTGGCCTATGGGTTTGAGGTGAGAGCATGGAGGTGCTGTAATAAAATAGCACTTAGTCCTGTTGACCTGACTTCTCTGAAAGGCATACCAGTAATGATAAAAAATTTGGTTGAACATGGAAACCATACAAAATCCTGTCGACATTTAGGATGCTTGAAGCTGTGCTCTGCAGGTCTAGATTGGGTGGTTATCTTGTATCTGGCTTCCAAAGGCATGACTATTCCTTGACAGAGCCATAAAGGGCAAATGTCACTATCCTGTATGTCCTTCCTAAGGAAGAAAAATGTACTGCAGCCTCCAAGCTGTGTGAACTTTACCATCCTGCACGGTACCAGCGATGGATGGGGCCACTCAGGGGCTTTGGTTGCTCCAGGGAACAGATGGATGCGATATGGACAGCAGAACACACCCAGGCAAGAAGCTGTGACTGCTTTTCCCCCTACAGATGCTGTGCGCAGGACCAAAAGGACAACACTTGCCCTTAGGCTCTGTTAAGTTTTGCATGTTTGCAAAAGGCCTGAAGCAGGATGCTTGGTTATGTCTAATATGCCAGAGCTGGCCTATATCCTGACAGGTGAGGAACCCCAATGTGGAGTATGGACCTCAGCAGCAGGTAGAAGGATGCTGTTTCCAAAGGTATTAAGAAAAATAAAAACAAATCAGAATGAGTTTACTGGACAGGCTGAGGGGTGTGCAAGGAACACAATGCAATGGCAGTTGCACAGGGGTGAAACCTCTCCAGTCCTTCTGTATCCTAATTGTGGCTTCATCTGACCTCCCAGGTACTGGATCGTAGGCCTCTGTCCACCTGCCCTACGGCTCGGCATGAAAGTCCCGGCAGGACAGGCTGGTATTTTCTTTTGAGTAAAAGGAGATAGGTTCAGGAAGGAGCCTATCTCCTGTGGGCTAGGATGTGGGTCATCCTCTGAAAAATCAGAGATGAAGCTATGTTTAGAAACAAGCCTTCCCAGATTAGATATGGAGTGACAAGAGATAGCAGTCATATCACTATAGAAAAAGTGGATCTTATAGATTTTTACAGTTTGGATTATTTTAAGAATTTTAAAGAGTATAATATCTAGCAGAGTTTCATTAAATACTTTGGAAAAAACAGTTTCACCCTTAACAGAACCAGGTGACATTTTCACACAAAATGTTTTGAGAATAAAATACATACATATGCATATGTGCATATATGTATATGTAAACACACATACACACATGTATTCTGGAATAGCAAATGTTTCCCAGAGATATTAAAAAAGATAGGCATTAATTTGCTGGAATGGGAACAGATTTGTGAACCAAGGGATCACTTCAGTTTCAACAACCTGTTTGTTTGGGAAAAATAAATGAACTCTGAATTAGTTTTGTTGTTTTAAAAATGATTTTCTAGATAGAAATGTCTCTGGCTTGCAGTTTTCTTCCCTTTAGCGTTATTGTAAAATGTTGGAAATGATTTAAAATACTTAGATCCAAAATATTTGCTTGTTTTCCCCTTTTTTTTCCTTGCATACCACCAAAAAACTAAACCACTTTTAATTCCCTGACCTACTTCTTCAAGACTGACAGATAACAAGCAAATTAAGCATTGATTAACTTAATTCTACATAGATTTTAATGACATTTTCATCTTACAGCCGTAACAGTTGTTTTGAGGTTTACATTGTTAGTATTTTTCATATATTTTAAAGATAAAAATTCAGTATAAGTGATATAAATCACTACAATATCATTGTAAACATCGGGGGGAGGAGAGGAAGAATATCAGAAATAGTTCTGTGAAGGCAAAATTATAAAAACTGAAAAATTATCTAAAATATTCTTCAGTTTAAAGGGATATTGATTCAGGCAAAGTATTGTCCTCTTCTAAGAATTCTCCATGGCCATTCATTTACAGTTACTAATCTCTCCTCTACTTAAAGAACTTTAATTCCTTAGCTATTTAAAGGATAATCCCTCACAAAATATCATAATTAATTCATGCACACATTATTCCTTTTCATTTATCATACTTGAAGCTAACTAACTGATATGTTTCCCTTTTAGGAATGAATTATATGGAAGAATTAGTTGTTTGTTTGCAATGAATCAGATAAGTCAAAGTTTATAACTTAATAGGCATTCTAATTCAGATTTTCATCTCAGTTACATTCTGGTGAACAGTGCTGCTCACTAACTGAGTATATAATTGAAATCATAACTCAATCTTCAGCAGGAGCGACAAAGTATTCTAAGTAATGCCTTCTAACATTGTGCGCTTACAGATATTTTACAGCACTATTTCCTGTTTTACAGAAAAATAAATGTGGCAACTTTAAATAATATGTTAACTCTCTCCAAAATAATACTTCTTTGAGGACTGGGATAAAAATTCTCTTGTGCTATATTTTTCGAGTGCTTTTATGTCCATCTGTTATCCTGAACTAGTGCTGCCAGAAACCATATAATTTTGTTTTCCCAGAAGAATCAGAGTAAGAAGCATTGAGGAACATGTACCATAATGATCTATATGGAAGAACTCTGCATTAACTACTCTTTCAAACTTACTGCAGGCAGAATTGACAAATAGCGAACATTTGGTTCGGTGGTTGAGACCTCAGAATAGTTCGGGTTGAGCTGAAGTTTATGCTTTAAAAATTTTAGAGAAATGAGAGCAGAAGAAATTAGATCAGCCTGGAACAGTTTGATCCAATTGACATGTTTTTGACCAATTTAAAGTGTATTTTTCTTTTTAAATAAAAATTGGTATTTCAACCAAAAAGTCAACTTTTGAAATATCAAACTAAAACATTTCCAAAACAATTTTTTTTAAAGATTGAAACTAAGCTTCTAATATTTTTGAAATAAGCTAAAAGATCTCCTCGTTTTTTGTCACCGGAACTGCCTTTCAAATTCAAAGCAGTTTTATAATTCATTCCAATTCCTTTGAAAGTTATGGTTAGTAGATTCAATTGTTAAAAAGCCCCTCAACTTTTATCTTCACTGCCAGAGTAAGTTTCAGAAATGTTCTTAGAAATTTACCAATATTTACTTTAAAAAAGAAGTTGAGGTTTTACATGTAACAACTACCTTACAAAAATGTGTTTTATCTCTCCTGGCTACAGAGAAAAGCTTGAACACTTGAATTACAAAGCATCCAAAAGCAGAAGAAAAAGAGAAAAGGTATAGTATTTATTGTCTTTTCATTCCTATACCTAGAAATCACTCCTTGTGACATTGGCTATTTGACTCATGATTCAAACCCTTATAGTAGTCGACACTGAGTCATAGCAAAGTGGAGAGCAGTAATTGGCTGCAGTAGACCTACCCTGGTATGCAACAAGGACAACTCTCACATTGCCTCTCAAAACTCAGAACAAGACTTCCGCTAGGCAAAACTCATCTCAATTTTTATTTAAAATATAATGCCTAAATATCACTATGATAACGCTTTCACTTTTCATATGAATTTCTAGGTCAGACTTGCAGACAGAAAAGAGATTTTGAACAATTTAGTATTGTTTCAGATCCATGTCAGCATGCCTGAGTGCCTAGTGTTTGAATATGTGAACAGTTTGAAGTGCACACTACACTGGTTAGAACCTGTGTCGATCTGCAGGGCTGATTTATCGAGCAAGGTCCTCAGCTGCATCCTGGCCCTATTTACATGGCTAAAAAGGCTAAAGTAACATAAAGAGGCTCCCAAACACTGTTATTTATTCAAGAGTGATGCCTCCACAGAACAGGCATTGTGGGAGGTATCTCACAAGACTCCCTCTCAAGCTCTGCTCCAGCTGTTGTGCCAAAGTAGGAGGTGTGCAGTGGGGCGAAGTCTTAGCTTAGGATATTGCCGGCATTTAAATGACATTGCAGTGAGCTCGTGGATACAGTAAAATCAAGCAGGCCTGAACGTTTGGGGGTAGAGGAGAAAAGAGATGGAAAGAGAGAGGAGACCTTATAGCTGCCAGAGCAACCCAGAAGTGTGGGGGGTACAGAAGTGACTGAAAGTCATCTTTACCGCTCCACCTTAGCAGAGGATGAGTTTTCTGCTGGGAACTTTAAAAACTACAGCTCAGAATTGCACCCATTCTGCCTATGTACAGATATGAAATATTCTTCCCCCAGGGGACATGGACACTGCTATGTACATAGTTGCTGAAGGACATGGGTGTGGAAGAGCTGCAGGCCAAACTGGGGTTGTTTTTCCTCCATTGGGGATTTTCACTGGGGACTCTTGACACCTTTATTCATAAAACACACGTTACCAATGTATTAAAAATTACATAAATTCCATTAAAAAAAAATTGAAATCTGAAAAGGTATTAGTAATGTGTTTGTAATACAGGTTTAGTTCGTCTCCTCTTTTTATCATATATCCGTGTTTCAGTTTCACCTTGAGGTTACTAGGGAATTTACAGTTCCCTCAAGTAATCAGTACACTTCATGTCATATTCAGTATATCATGTTTCGTTTGAAATACCTGTTAGTGGTATACTGGCTTCCTGTTTAACTTCCATTCCGACTAGTTAATATATCTTTATCTATTAGTATAATTTTAGTTTTATTACCGTAACATCACTATTTAAAGACTTCTTTTCATGATTATCCTATTAACAGCCCCCTTCTCATGGGAATCCATTATTATAGGCCTTCAGTTTTGGCTGAGGTAAGTGGTGCCCAAAAAGAAGTTGCAGTACACACTTGCAGGCATGAATATTGTCTAGCTGTACAAAGTTGCAGGAACTGGCATGTTCATTTGTGTTACAGTAACAATTTAGCTTCCCAGAAGAGATTAAAAATCTGAATAAGATACTTAGGAAGCACAAACCTATCCTTGTGGACAGAAGTCAGGGTAGCCCTAGGACATAGCCCATAAGTTCAAGGCAGAGAGTTGCCTGCACCTCCCGGATTTTGAAGGCTTCGTCAGATTCCATGGTAGCTGCCCAGAAGCTAAGTAGGACAAATACAGAGCATGGGTTAAATTTTGACTGTGGTCCCTGAAAAAACATCATATGAGGTAAACCATAGTGATAGGAGTGATAAAGGTTGGTACTCCATGGCCAATTTTAATATTTTACTGGATATAGGCTAATAAAAATGTCCTTGCTCAGAAGTGACTTCTATTTGAAATTTTATGTGAAAATGGAAATTCATTTTAAAGCTAATATTGCAATGCTCACTTAGCGATATCAGATTGAAAATAAGAATTTCAGTTTTTCCAAATTGAATCTTATGAATTGATGCAGCTTTTCTAGAAGCATGAGACTGACATGAGGTCATCCGGGGCTTTTCTATTTTTGCTTCTAAGGCATTTGGGGTTAACTTAGTATTCTGTGGGGGACTCAGAGTGCGCTGAGTGGATGTTGAGCATTTAGTACTCACATTAGAGTTTAGAAGGTGTTTTTAAGCTTTTCTCCACATCCTAAAATACTTGAAACCCTTTTCAGTTTCTCAAAGAAACTCAGATTCTTGCACAGTCCTTTGATTTGGGGTACTGTCACTTTACGGAATACTCTAATTGCTGCAAATCTTTTTTAAAATCTTATTTGATGACACTGGCATAATCATGAGATTAATAAAGGGCTGAGTCTGTAAACAGGGTTTTATGGGTCTTCACAACATGACCAGTGGCACAAACATTCATGCACTGTTATTGACTCTGACTGGAGGAAAACAGGAAAACAGACATGAATAAAACAGTGACAGAAACAGCAGCACTTGCTGCCAATGAGGATTTGTGACCCACTGGGCACATCATTTCATCCTGGTGGGTTTATTTATCACTTGCTAGTGACAAAATTAGTTACTGATCTCACACTGATTTTGTGAGAAATACTTCATGCTTTCTTGATTCAAAGAGACTCCCGGTACTCCATATGAACGCTGTCAAATTATATTTACATAATTTACTGATGATAAAGTTCTAGCAAAAGTCAAAGAAATAAGAAGACTTTCCCTTCTCTGGCCCAGACTACGCTATAGATAATGTGGGGATGGATAGGGATATATTACTGGTACATTGCCCCATGGAAAGAAAATTAGCCCAGGAACCTTTTTACTTCCCGGGTTCCTGAATCCCTTCATATCTGTCACAGAGAAAATATGACAAGATCATTAATTATACTGATATAACGTAGTTTAACCTTTTAAAATTTCTTTCCTCAAACTTTCAGTGAAGGGAAGAAACAAACAAGACCTATCGCAAGACAACAAGAAGGGTCTCAGGGTTTGACCTAGCTTAGATTTTATGCAATAAGAGTGGCTCATTAAGTGAAGTAAAAAGTTGTTATTTTCTTCTTTGGTTTTAAAATCTGCAGTTCTATGAAGCTTTAGACTGGCTATATTTCGATTTGCATAGAAGAGGCTACTATGGTAACTCTCTTTGAGTTGCTACAGTAACCATTTAATAATAATTAGTTCCTTTAACTAATTCATTTTTAATAGGGAGTTAAAGATTACACACAACACTTCTAAAAGGTGTGAACTTTCTCTAGGAAGGATCCATGCTACCATTTACAGCACAACAGAAAAATAACCTTTTTTTGTTTGTTTGTTCTGTTTGCTTTGTTTGCTTGTTTGTTTTAACAAGGAAGCGTGATGACTGCCATATCTTCAGCAGACCCTCCACACATATTTTTGCTTTTTGATTCACATCTCCAGTCTCTGCCAGATGTTTATGTTCAGAAAGGTCATACTCAATATTATAAAATTTCAACAGGATTGGACCAATTCAAACCTCACTCAGACCAATGAGCGTCTTTGCATCCTTATGACATTCTGATCTAGCAGAAACTGCTTGCAGGAAAACTGCATTTTTCTGCTGTCCTCAGTAAGAAAGGATGAAGTTTATTACTGGCCAGTTAGCAGAGCCTGGGCAGGCCATGGCTGGGCAGGGCCAGGGCCATGGCAGGACTGATGGCCCAGAGCTGGGCTACAACGGGGGCCCGGGGCTGGCCAGGGTGGGGGAGCCCTGAGGAGGGAAACAGGGACAGTCAGTTCTGGTGGTGCCCTCAGGGCCCTGCATTTTGAAACAGGCATTGGAAGCAACTTAGAACCTCAGAGAAAATTTGAATTCAGGTCTAAACTATGTAGCTCAGCTGCAAACTTCATAACACAGGAAATTTCACTCTATCTATCTGCAGTTAAATAACTTTTAAACAATTGTGGAATTGAAGTCTGAATCAACAGTGCCTGATTTGCCCACCAGGAATTCAGCTTTTATAGACAATATTCTCTATCTACCTCAGTGGGATTTGGAAGTTACAGATGAGAAAATCCTATCACTTACAATTTTTTTCTCCTGATCACCTTGGATTAATGGCTAATTGCCAACTAGTATACTTAATTCATAGCCCTAAACTTTTTCCCTCACTTCCCGGAGTGTCAATGCCTCTCTTTAGCAGAATTATCTGAATTGCTACAGACATTCTCCAACAAGCAGAGTACTTTGCCAGAAAAATGAAAAGCAGTTTGTATTACATTTCCTTTAACTTCCTGAGAATTTCCTGTGTAACATGGTTAACATTCCTTTCTTTTTGAAGTGAAACACAATCCCCCTAACCGGGGCTTTGTATCAGACTTGTGGACTGACGGAGGATGAACTGGCATTTAGTTTCAGACGGTCCTGAGCCCTGTGCAGAATTTCAGGTAGGCATTTCAGCTGTGTTTTTCATTTAAGGGTCTATGTGTTTGATGCAAATTCAGCCAACACCCTGAGCTGCACTGGAGTGCTTAGAAACATTTCTCCCTCCTTTCCCCCCCTCATCCATGCTCAGACTACAGCCAAAGGCAGCAGTGGCTGTTTGTGCGCTACTCTCCCCAGCAAACACCCCAGGAGGGAGATGGGAGTAGGAAACCATCTGAAAATCCCTCTTTCTCCACGATCTGGAGCAACTAGGGGAGTGCAGGTAAAAGAGAGGTCACCTCATAACCAAAAGGAAATACACAGCTGAAGGAATATATGGCTGAGTCACGGTGATTTCTCTAACAGCTTCAGGTGCTGTACAGCACCCTCCACAGCAGTGCCACCGCATAGTCCAAGCCCCGTAAGCTGAAATGGCTAAGAAATTAACACATCTCTCCTCGTTGTAACATGAAGGTGATACAGTTAGCCTGACAGTCTGCTTTTTAATGCCTATAGACGTTACTGAGAACATTCCTTTGAAACGTAACCAGAAGCATAGTAAGAAATCAACAATTGTCTTATCACTGCCAGTTTACCTGGCTTTTCATCTCTTATAAAATATTGGGCAACATCTAATTGTGAACCCTTCCCCCTACCACTTTCAGGCATTTCTTTTAAAGCAGCACTGATGAATTTGTCTGACTAGGGGCTGCAAAAAGGAGGCAGATAGCACACATCACCCAGAAAACCAATCCCACAACCCTATGCTTTACAAGCATCTCTGGCGAGGAGGCAACTTGCTCATGATGACAATTAGCATCATGGAAATACCAGGAAGGCCAGAACTGGAGGACTTGCTGCTTGAGGACAGCATTTCTGACAGCTCAGGGATTGAAGCTTTTGAAGGCATCCAGACAGCTAGGAACCATTAGTGTCTGATGTTAATTCATCACAACTCATCAGGTGCAATGGGGTTTTAAATTGGTGTAATGGTAGCTTGATAGTAACTGGCTTTACTTAAATCAGGGAGAAAAAGTGAATAGAGATATTTGTCTTACTGTCAGAATCTAAGAGTCCTGCATTTTTATTATTCTCATGTTATATAGATGTTCAACATCAAGCCATACTGTGGTATATTGTGGTTTTGTGAAAGTCACTCTTTCCTCTTTAAAGGAGAGGAGAAACAGTTCACAATTATTTAGTTGCAAGAACCTTTAGAGCAGCAACTAATTTCAACTTTCCATTAGTACGTAATTTTATTCTGTAGTTGCAGGATTCCTTCTTGAGAAAGATGCAATGATAGTAATAGAGCTGCCCCGTAAGAGCAGGTAAATCTTTCAAGGAACAGAGATTAGCAGAAGTAATTTCTGAGTGTTTTTGCGGTAACTCACATGAACAAAACACTTTTTCTAATCTTGGTTATCAAGATTACCTCTAGAGAAAATGAATTTATTATAAACTCAGTTTCAGCTCTCTCCGTACAACCCACAAAGGTGTTCTGGCAAAAACCCTGGTAAACTTACCTTTTTCTAAAACTGAGAAACTCTACCAGTTCATTTTTTTTTCAGAGAGTCATAGAATCACAGGATCACACAAAATCACAGAATGGCCAAGGTTGGAAGGGACCTCTGGAGATCATCTAGTCCAACCCCCCTGCTCAAGCAGGGTCACCTAAAGCACATTACCCAGGATCGCATCCAGATGGGTTTTGAATATCTCTGGTGAAGGAGACTCCACAGCCTCTCTGGGCAACCTGTTCCAGTGCTCTGTCACCTTCACAGGAAAGAAGTTTTTCCTCATGTTCAGATGGAACTGCCTGTGGTTCAGTTTTTGCCCATTGCCTCTTGTCCTATCACTGAAAAGACTCTGGCCCCATCCTCTTAACACTTTCCCTTCAAATACTTGTACACATTGCCTCTCAGTCTTCTCTTCTCCAGGCTCAACAGGCCCAGCCCTCGCAGCCTTTCCTCATAGCAGAGATACGCCAGTCCCTTTACTATCTTAGTAGCCCTCCACTGAACTCACTCCAGAAGCTCTGTGTGTCTCTTGTATTGGGGAGCCCAGAAATGGACATAGTACTGCAGATGTGGCCTCACCAGGGCTGAGTAGAGAGGAAGGATCACCTCCCTCGACCTGCTGGCAACACTCTGCCTAATGCACCCCAGGATACTGTTGGCCTTCCTGGCCACAAGGGCACATTGCTGCCTCATGCTTTACTTGTCATTCACCAGCACTTCCACGTCTTTCTCTGTAGAGCTGCTTTCCAGCAGGTCAGCCCTCAGCCTGTCCTGGTGCATGGGGTTATTTCTCCCCAGGTGCAGGACCCTGCACTCGCCTTGGTTGAACTTCAGGAGGTTCCTCTCCGCCCACCTCTCCAGCCTGTCCAGGTCCCTCTGAATGGCAGCACAGCCTTCTGGTGTGTCAGCCTCTCCCCCCAGTTTAGTACCATCAGCAAACTTGCTGAGGGTGCTCTCTGTCCCTTCATCCACGTCACTGATGAATAAGTTGAACAAGACTGGACCCAGGACTGACCCCTAGAGAACCTCACTAGATACAAGCCTCCAACTAGAATCTGCGCCACTGACCACAGCCCTCTGAGCTCGGCCATTCAGCCAGTTCCCAATCCACCTCACTGTCCACTTCTCCAGCCTGCACTTCCTGAGCTTGCCTATGAGGATGTGATGGGAGAGAGTGTCAAAAGCCTTGCTGAAGTCCAGGGAGACAACATCCGCTGCTCTCCCCTCATCTACCCAGCCAGTCATTCCATCAGAGAAGGCTCTCAGATTGGTCAAGCATGATTTCCCTTTGGTGAATCCATGCTGACTACTCCTGGTCACCTTCTTGTTCTGCACATGCTTAGTGAGGACGTCCAGGATGAGCTGTTGCATCACCTTTCCAGAGTTCAAGGTGAAGCTGACAGGCCTGTAGTTTCCTGGCTCCTCCTTCTTGCCCTTTTTGAAGACTGGCGTGACAGTGCATATTTAACTTAAGTGACTTGCCCCTTTATAGCTGAGACTGAAAGTAGAGAGATTAAGTCTTAACTTCAACAAGCCATCCTAGGTTTTGTCCTGGAAGATCTCAATGGGATAAATCCGGAAAATCATAATTAAAAAAAAAAAAAACCCTCAAGTTCATAGTAGTTTGAGTAGTGAATAGTTCTCAACAAGCTTAAAGGAGAAAGACAACTTACTGCTGAGAACTAATCTTCCATTTTAAAATGAATACAAGTTAATCTCTATGCAGCTTTCTTACACATGTAAAATGTGAGCTTTGCAACACTCATTAGGAAACATATTTTTCCAATAAAATTGAAACTATTCAGGGAAATCTGTTGTAAATTCAATCATATTTACTCTCCAAATGTCCATGTTAGAAACTTCACCTACAATTTACTTTTTTGGTAACTTACTATACTCAAATTTATTTTAACCTGAAAGTATGTATTTTTTAAAGTCAGTAATTTACAGTTGTATAATTCTCACTGTTAAAAATGGGACTAAGGGAAAAAAAATGCCTTGACAGGAAATGATGAGATTTTTTTTTCTCCATTCCTGGTGACTAGTTCAGGTCTTGCACAGGTCAGTCTGGTGAAATTAAAGCATTGTATTGCTAATTCGTCCGAAAAATTCATCGGCACCCACAACTAGCCCTGCGATCATTGTTTACCTGAGCAGGTAACCTACAGGCTGTGACTGAACTCCTATTTCATCCCTAGCAGTGATCCCTCTGGTCAGAAAAGTGGTATATTAGCAAGGCAGTGTTTGGTTGGTATCTTATACACTCATGTTTGTTCAGAGGATCAGTAGAGGACCCCTGTTCACAGGGAAGTTAACGTTACCTTTTAGAAGTGCTAAATTCATTTAAAACACGAAGGACAGGAATATAGTAGAAATTCATTTTCTTTGATCACAACCAGATCTTGACATTTATTTTCTCCCATGAGGACAATAATTCTGAATGGTTTGATGTTTTTCACCTCCTGAGCTGTTACACTAAAAAGCCAGTTTTAGTGTACACAAGTCAAAATTTTTAACTTGAAAACTATGAAAATCTAGCAGTGTTTTCAAACTTCTTAAGCCATGCTTACCATAGTTTTGGTCTTGTTCACCAATTATTTGGGTCATTTCCTTAAGTGCTATTTTTCACCAGCAATCTGGTTAATAAGTTACATACACAAACATTGCCATAACCTATTACTTGTTAGTAAAACTTTATGAAGTTGTCCTGCTGTTGTTTACATTCAGTGAAAAAATAGTTGAAGTCAAGACTATTGCAGTTGGGAGGCAGCAGGACCTTTTTCACTATGGTAATGCAGTAGAAAACTCAGAGTGACACAAGTAGAGAGAGCATATGCCAAAAAATGAATAAATAAATATTCTTTATTCTTATCTTTACGTCCTCCTCTTGAAACACTACCTCATAACTTAAAACATTGCTCCACTGATTTCTGAAGTGACATTATCATTTAACTCTGACATGGCTGAAACAAGCCCGCAGTAACTACCTATCATGTTTTACAGATATCTTCCTCTTACTAAGCAGAGGATCCCAGGTTAATATCAGCATATATTTCTGGTGCAATAAATGAAAGATATTGTTTTTTGTTTATTTTCTTGAACATTTCCTGGTGCCTTGAATACATGAGTAATGATTATCTGTGGTAATTTCCATATCTCTTATTTTGTGATAAGGGATACTCTTTCAGAACTAATGTGAATCTGATAAATGAGCATCACTCTGAAATCTTATGTTTGCATTCCGCATTTGATGTTGCTCATAATTCTTAATTAACATGCTCACAACCAAAAAATGCCTCTCCTAGAACTGTTAGCCAGGATTTTCAGGCGTTCCTGGGAATATAGATGCTAGCTGGCGACTTACTCCCAAAGATATTCTACACTCCCCTAGTAATGAAAATGATTTCAGTTTAGAGTAGGTCATAACATTTTTTCTATTTGACTTCACTGTATGGCCAGGTTTTTGAAATTCTGCCATCAAGAAGACCAAGCTCCCTCTCACCCCTCCTTTCCACTTCCTCTCCAAAATCTCACATGGCAAAGTCCCTACATGCTCCCTTTCTCTTCCTTCTCTCAACTTTGTGTGTCCCATTCAACTCTTCTTTCCTATATTATCTTGCTTTTCTTTCCCCCCCCCATCTTCTATGTGCTTTCATTCAGAATTCCCACTTCTCTCCCTCATTCTCCAGCCTATCCCCTAGGAACCGGCTGCACACCTTTTATTTTCGCTCCCCACCACAACTTCCAGCCCTAGCTCTTATCAGGTTACTCAGTAGGAACTCCTCCATCTGCCAAAACAGGCCTCTAAGACCAGTCAATCCTGTTTACATTGAAGTCTTTAGCTCAGCTGTAGCTGGTCGGTTAAGTATCTTGCAGCCAAAGACACAGAGAATTTGCATATTAACCTCCTTGTGACTGGCAAATAGTAATGAATGCCACTGATCCAAAAAGAATTGCAACTGGCTCAAAGACAATCCCAGACCTGCAGCTTAAATGGCTGCATATTTTAGATTTCTCCCTGTTTCTTTCTGATTTCTCTCCCCAGATCAAAAGCCTATGGCTTATTAGCACTTTAAAATCCCCTGAGATTTAGAAATGGATAACCAGAACAGAATTTAACAGATGCCATATTCAGACTATCTAGTGGATTGTTGAAGTGACAAATGATTGGGATTTGTGCCTACAGTCCCACTTTGCTCAGTAATGAGCATCTGGCCTTGGAAATTTAGTAGCACTGTGGGAATCTCATATAGCACAAACAGGAACAGTAAAGCTCACAACAACTTACAGCAGCTTGATTTAAGGCACAAACTGGTGATGAGGAGTTTCAAAATCATGAAGTCAATGCTTTGCCTTTCATGTATTGCATGGTTACTTAGCCCATCATATTTTCCACCATGTAGTGTCAGACTTTGCTTTTGAGGAAAACTATGTGATAAATCCTAGATCATATTTGCCCAAACTGTCAGCTGTAGTTGCTGCTCATGTTTCTGCTTCAGCTTCAAGTGCATCTGGCAGAAAGTGATTGCCAGTATCCTGTGAAGTAGCTAACACTAAAAATAGGTCAATCAACAATTTGAGCAAAGCTCACCTGATAGCAGAAGTAACTGTAAGATTTGAGCTTAGGGAGGGGCTGATTTATTCAGAAACTTTGTCCTTTAGAAGCAATATTGAAGAGGTGTCATGAACAACTTGGCCTTGTGAGGTGGAATCAAATTTGAGCACAAATGCCAAAGACGCACTGAAATAATCAGTGTATAGGACGCCAACAAATATTCTTTGGCGTTTGGGCACCTTAAATAAGCAACCAGAAAGACAGATGTTTCTAACCAAATGTAAGCAATATACTCTAATTCTTAAAAGGCTAAAGGATGGTAAGATTTCTTTATGATAAGCCTTTCTGGATGTTCACCACGATTGCGCATTTGAGTAAGAGCGGCCGACATCTGGAATATCTTACTGCAACAAGTTGCTTAGGAGGGAATGAAGAGCTGCCAATAAATATACCAACACGCCTTAAATATTTTCTGGCTACTGCACCCAGAGGAATAGGTGCAGCTCCTTACTCTCTCGAAGAAGTTAGGAGGAGGGAGATGCCAGGTTTCTGTTGATTATTGACAGATTTTGTCAATGGTGGACCAACCTTTAGGGCTAGTCCTTGTGCACAGTGAGGTCTCTACAGTAGCTCAAGACCTTTTGCAATGAGACTTCCTTTTCAGTCTCCCACCATCGACCTGACAGCACAAAAACTGACGGCACGCTGTACTGCCAGGATTGTTGCAGGAAATGTGTGTCCCTCGGACAGTCCTTTATGAATAAAGTGGGCTGTGGAAAGATAACACAGAATTCGAATTCTGGTGGGAGGCCATGGCCATGGGATACAATTGCCTTTACCCTTCATACTAGCCTTATATACTTGTCAGTCTTCAGAAATTTCAAAACTTTTAGAGTGCACTTATGGACACTAGGGGTCAGGATACGTAAATGTAGCTGACGTCCAGATTCTGCCTGGATTTGCAGGTGCTTTCCTTAAAGAATAAGGAGAATCTGTGAAAATCTGAGTTAGGAACTACAGCACAGCTGCATGAGGTTTATACATGAAATGCCAGAATTTTGGAGTCTTGTTTTTAATACTTGCCTTTCTCCAGGGAAAAGAGGAAATGACTAATTGGCAAATACTGTAGCAGCTTAAGGTGTTTAATTAAAGTGCGGTTGTGGGATGCGTTTCCTTTCTTACTCAATGACTTTCCCCCCCTGCGTGATTTTAGTCATTTCTGCTTATTTTACAGACTAAAATAAGCTTTCAGCATTATTTACTTCTGCTCAGTCCTGCTGAGCCAGCACGCCCCCAGGGAGTGAGCTGCACTCTGTTAGGGCTCCCACGTCAGCAGCAGGATGAATGAGTGAATTTGAATCATATCCTAATCTTCTCTACCGAGGGTGACCATGGTAAGAACCCCCTTGCCTTTCTAATCTCTGATCAGGTTTACGAGGCTGGCAGATAGAAATACTGTTCTTTAAACAAAGATCAACTCATCACAATCTTCTTATGGAAATGTGTGAAAAATTAAGTGAGAAAGTTAAATTTATATAACCGTCTATAAATGAAATCAGCCTAGTCTCCTGGGGACTGATCCAGAACAGTTTTGTTTACATGCTATTTGAGAATTTCACATGATTATTAAACTGGAAATAAGACTAGTATAATTCACAGAATATCAACATCATTTATCCTTGTGAGATACTCCAACCTCCCCTTCTTCTCTAGTGTCCTTGGCCACATCTCTAGTTTACTCCTGTCCGACTCAAATACTAAGGTGAATCTGCCCCTGAAGATTCATAAGCTTTCACTGGAAATTGTTTGTGTCAGAAAAAAGTATAGATGGAAATAGCTGATTGAATAACTACAGTAAAACAGGAGGGAAAACAGACCAAGGAAGCTACTGAGGTATAAAAAGGGCAAAAACAATTCTGAGGTTTGCAGGAAGAGTAGAGTGTTCAAGCCTGAGAGGAATAAGTGGTGCTAACAGCATCTTCTCCTTCTCTATGGACTGTGCTGGTACACTAGAGACAGTAGATACTAATCCCTGTAGTTCCAGTTAGACATATATAGAATTGTAACCCCAATACTACCGCAGTTCTGTTTCTTGGTAAATCTTATTGCTTTCTTTAACTGGAAGAAAGGAAGGATGAGTGAAATGGGAAGAAGGAAAAAAGCAACCTTTCCAGGCATGAGAAAGTATAAAACAGGTTAGAAAATAAAGGTAAGAGGAGTATAGAATACATTAAAATGTTTTGTAAATATGGAAATAAATGTTTTTTTGTCCTGTGAAGAAACATGTAACAACCTGCAAGCAGAATGAAAAGCATTTCAGAAACGGTGAGGACTAATTTTCTAATTTATTTATCTCTAATGTTTTCTTTTATTATATTTATTGTTAAAGCAGAAGTTCTGTTGCTGCAGTGAAATATAGATCAGTTATACCCAAACTGCATTATTTTCTATGAGAAGAAATTCACTTCCCTTTGCACGTTTTTTATTCTTCTGTTATGAAAATGAAATTGGCTGCTTCTTGTACTTTCCAGTTCTTTTACTGCACAGCTAAAATGTTATTCCTGGCTTGTTTAGTTCTTCCCAGTGTTCATTACATTGGTAACTTCATTAAAAAAAACTTGGCCAAATCCTATAACTTCTATTATTCTGAACCTTCAATTTTCTGTTTTCAGTATCATTTTCACCATATAAGCTCTTAGTATTGCTAAATGAAAAGAATAAAATTTCTTTATCAGACAGTCTGAACTGCTGAATAGCAAAAAGCAATATTTAGCAATCTTTTACTGGTTATCCTCAAAAGGTTTAGAGCTACAGTAATGCAGCGGCCTGTTGTTCTGCCAGGTACCTCTTTCTGGTATTGCCAAGCCCCTGGCAACTGTGTCTGACTTTGATCCTCCCGCTAAGCTTGTCTCGACGCTGGGGAGACAGCTCTCCCTTGAAGTTGCACGGGTGAAAAAACAGTGAAAGTTTGTGCCTAGATAAGTAATCTTTGCCATGTTTCAAGATGCCGAGAAAGAGAGCCTGGTGGAGTGGGAGGAACTTTTGTGCTTGCGAAAGGAAGAGGAGAGTGCAAAAAAAGAGGTGGCTTCAATCCAGTGTAGCTGGTAGATTCAGAAGCTGTGCTTCAGAAACTGTCTTTCTGTCTCTTCCTACCATTGAAATACATCAAGTTACTTTAATTTTTTACAGCTCCCCAAAAGGCAGATCATCTGTTTCCTATAAATTGTATCACTGGTGACTTATTTCTCCTTATTCAGAAATACCTGGTGGGGTTTATGACATCAAGGAAAGTGTAAGAAAGGGCTCAAGTTTGACTTGATCTCCTCAAAAAATAGAGGAAGATGTCATGGTGTGTAATTCCCATTCCACCCCTGCACCCCCAGTACTCGCAGACAGATTATTGCCATGGGTAGTGGATATAATTGTGGTTTTGAGGCAAAAAGCTTCCCAGTACAGGGCTTGTGCATATGACATCACAGCACCCACCAGGAATCACCACCAGGTCAAGACATTACTTCACCTGACAGTGTACTTTATTAAGGTATATTTACACATTTTTACCAAAACCAGTTAAATTTGGAGACTACATTACATCATTGGAGCTGAATTTGTAATTCCAGTGCAGTACAATCTTGATGTGGAAACAAGATATTAATGGTAATCCACTCCTTAGTAGGGAAAATAGAAATTTGCTGAAGTGAATACTAGTATAATTCTCAGATAAGAACAAATCATGGATTGTAAAAATAGGAAAAAAATCAACAATCTTAATGCCAAATTGAATACTGCTAAATGAATGCAGAAAGTTCAAATCCTGATAATGTTACAATGTGGTTTTGTAGTGTAATAACATCTTCATAGTTTATTGGTTCCTATATAAATACTGGAAGGAGGTTATTTTCGTTAGAACTGAGCGGAAGTTTATGATCAGGGACTTTGTAATTACTTGAGCAATACAGATCTTTTTGATTGCCACATATATGTAACATTGTAACCCCAGTAAAATCAATGTATTTAAAGCTGTTTACACCCCCTGTGGACCAGTCATTATTCATTTAACTGATCTTCATCTAAATGAAAGGCTGATGGAGCAAAGCAGTCTGGGAACCACTTAAACAGTATTTCAAAAATGGACTCTCCTGGTTCTCCTCTGTCCTCTTTCACAGCACACATTATCCCTCCATAGTAAGAGATTTTTAGTTTTGGATTTCCAGAAAGGAATAATAAAAGAATTAATTAGATAATGTTAATAAATCCTTTTCAAGTCTGAAAGCCTTGTAATAGCTATTCTTTTGACTCAGAATCTAGGGAACTTTCGTTTCAACCTTGAGCTCCAAAAATTCATTTTATAGCAATAACAGCCACAAAGATGATTTCATCCCCTAACTCTTAATTGAGGATAACCTCTTCATAAGATTACCGAGAAGACTTTAACAAAATAAATTGGACTTCTGCAATTAGGATACAGTCTTATAGATTTATTCACAGGGTTTGATAACTGGTGTCTATGTTCCTTTTTCCAAGGATCTCCATAGTATGCCTAAGAAAATGATTAGATTATTTCTCTTTTTTTTGGCTACTAAAAAGCATGGATAGCAATTCTTCCTGTACACTTGGGGAGACTAACTTTGTTAGTATAACTGCAATATAGTATCTTGTCCTTCATAATAGCCTCTGAAAAACTTCAGGTTATTGGATCTTTCTCGCTATCAGATGTAATTGCATTACATTGTGTTGGCAATTTCAGTTGTAAAGATCCCAAGGATGAAAAATACCCATAGCTCAACTATAGCTGGAATCTACTTTCTCTCCTTTCTGCTTCATCTTCTGTTCTTGCTAAAGGGCTCCTGTGAAAAGAAAGGTCTTCACCTGAATTCTGAGTGTAGCTGGGGTTTCTATTCATTCTGACTCCTCTGGCAAAGAAGTCCCACAGGCAGGAACCCTCGGACAGTTTCAGAAGGAATAAAACGTTCCTTGCTATTGTAGCATCTCAGAGACCAGCAATTTGTTCAGTTCGCTTTTTACTATTTTGGTGACAAACATGAGGAACCGTTGGTGGAAGATGAGCTCAAGATATCACTCAGCTTAGTATCTCTGTTCAATCTAGTTCAGGCTTAGTTTCCTCTGGTTGCTTACCTCACATGGGAATGGAAGAAAAATCTGTAGAATCACATGCAAAGCACTGTAAACACACTGGCAGAAGCCAACGTGTCACAGACTCTCACAGAGGTCTTCTGTCTGCTTTTCTTTTTTCAGCCAGGATTAATATCAGTGGGATTCTATGTAATCTTGAGGTCAGGGAGCTGCTGTCAAACAAATCATTTCTGGAACGGTTTCATAAGTAAATAATCTTACTTTCACTGCACACTGCTGTTAATGTGTCATGATCTTCAGATATAAACAACTTTTCATAGTTGATTAATGATGTATCATCTTAGCAATATTGGTTGCATTAAACCCGTCTACTTGCTATAGCACAGTGCAGTATTAGAAGACTGCGGAAAACAGTTCAGGGTTCTTGTTAGACAGAAGGTGCATGCGAGTATTGAAGCTTACTCTAGCAAAAATCATTGCCAAGCGAACAACTAGTTCCCCATGCTGAAAAGGTCACTGGCAAGTGGAATATTCTTTATAGGATTATGTAATTCCTCATATGGGTTTTAATACCAATTTAGTGAGTGCTGCCTCCAGGTTTACAGAGCTTTAGATCAGATTTTCCAGATAGTAATGGACAGAGATCTATGCCACATCTGCAGTCAGAAACCGCTTGAAGTAGGAAGCGAGAAAGCAATATGAAATGAATATAGTAGGCATTTATCCTCACAGAACCAATTCTTTCTACATAGCACATCAGAAAGCATTACATTCAGATCGTCCCCGTCATACAACATAATCAATATGGAATTGACCTTTGCATTCCTTGAAAAGTTGCAGTATAATAAGGCATTCAAATAAATAAATGGATGTTCTCAAAATAGGGTAGGTAGCTGCCCTCTCTCTTCTGTAGGTAAAAAGAGTATTCGAGTTATCACTTGTCTCCTATAACTTTGTAAAGGGTAGAAAAGCAAAGATAATATGTATGTATTTATTAAGAGTTCAAGCTACCAGTCAAATAGTGTTTTAGACCCAAGAGCATAGAATTCAACCCTCACTTTAAGTTTCATGTAATACACTGTCTCAAGCTAGAACTGATTGTGTTTTAAAACAATTTCTATTAAAAAAAATTGTTGTATTTTAATTAGAAGTATTTGACAGGTCATATATAGAACTTCATAAATCAAACTTCAGAATTGAAATCAGAGGTATTTTCTCCCCTGCAGTAAATTAGAATAGCCCTACTGACTGTAAAATTTGCTATTTTTAAAGTATAAATTGAACCTCAGACTCTTCATCCGTGTAAGTCAGTAATTTATTAGCTACTGAGGAAGATCATTACTTAATTCCACATTAAATTGAAACTAAACAGCAAAAGATTACCTGGAATCCAAAAAAACCTATTTTAACCTTTTTCTTAAGACAGTTTCTTATAGCTCAGACTGATTCTCTTGTGTACAAAAGTGTCAGTATTATGTATACCATACTAATTTTTGATACCCTGTTTTCTACCTTGTTTCCCAACCAGCTTTTCCTCTGTAAAAGCGGATGTATAACTAAGGTCATGGATTTGTATGTTCTGCAATGTCAAATTTCAAAAAAAGATTTAAAATATACCTAACATTTTCCTATCTTCTCTGTTGCTTTCTACTGGTTCTGTGTTCCCAAACGTTTTGATTAACTTGATTTTCATTTTTCCTAAATGAATAAAACATCTCTCGCCTTTTTTATGGTATCCATTTAATATCATTTCCTTGGAAATGCAAGTTTGGTCATTTAACATTTCAGTGATGTCTCTCTCTTCAGTAATCACTTTCTCTGTCACTTTTTACGCCTTACACTCTGTCTCATTGACCTCTGATTACTTATGTGCTTGGAAAGCTTCTAATTAAGTATTTAAATATAAAACATGTTAATGTCTTCTTTTTATTGTCTGGGTTTGCTTTCCCAAAACGTCCTTCCTCATAACTTCATTTTATGGTTATCACCTAGTTCCATCTCCAACTTTTCTCTCTCTCCAGGATTTTTCCCTCCAATGGCAGAGATTGTACATTTTGATATACTGCCTGTATAATGAATCAGTACAGGCAATGAGTACTTTGGCATTGCGCATTTTCACCATCTGTTGTGCAGCCACAACACACATCCAGACTCATAGTTTTGGTTTTGACTTTGAAGATCATATTTAAGCATTGATCTGGTTACCAAAAGTTCTGAATGCCCACAGCTTCAGTGGACTTCAAAGTCACTCCTCGTGTAGTTCAGAACTTGGCACCAGAACAGATGAAGCCCACGTAACACAAACTTTGCCTTTGTTGGCATAAATTTCATTAGCAGGTGCTGCGTTTTAAGAGCTTTGGAAAATCAAGGAGGCATGTGACTACACACTTCAAAAATCTACCTTAGAAAAGTCTACCTGCTGTAGGCTCGGAGGTAAAACTTGCAGAATATCATGTGATTTAGGATCTTAGCTGCTGTTAACAGTTAATGCTTTCAGTCTGCAGATTGCTATATCAATACACATTTGTATTTCTCTCTCCTTCTATCAATTGTAGTGCTTTTTTTTCATTTGTTCGATTATCAAGGGAAAAGTTTCTGAAGAGAGTAATAGCAAATGGTGGTATAATGCTTTTAATGCTGCTTTATAACTCCCTTCAGTCACAAATTTAAGCCTTGGCTGGCTTGGTATCCATCACTACTAGACAGTGGATTGAGAGGATTGTTCATACTACTTGTATGTAGAGCAAATCTTTACACAAAGATCATAAGACTAGAGGAGCATATCTTTTCTTCTGAAACTTTAGGGCCTGACAGCAGTTTTTAAGGGCCTGACTGCAACACTAAAAATGCTTTTTTTTTTTTTTCTAATTAGGATGACTGTGAAATACGGTTACTAATATGGTTATAATCAGGGAAGACAGATCTTTCCCGGGTGATTGTGAAGTGTGGCTCCAGAACTGTTATTGGTATTGAGAATGAGATTTTTTCAAGTGCTACAATACTAGCAGAGAATAAGATGCCATAGGAATTTCAACCAGAGGTCTAAAGAAATGGTTGAAGAAATAAGAATCAGATTTTCCTTCTCATTTGCTTTTGGAAATGTTCAAAAAGTAAAGATTTAGACATTATGATTGCTGTCTAAAAAATCTTGTAAGAAAATGTCTAATTGTGAAGTATTGTCAAAACATTATTAGACTGAAGTCTTTTAACCTTACTTCCTCACTGATTTTCTTCTCACTTCCAGTATTTGCAAACTATGCAAAAATTCCACACAGTGCCTCAAGAAAATGATTCAAAGGCTATATATGTTTTGCAAGACTAGAAAAGAGGAAGTGACTGGGGACAATAATGGCAGATGACCCTGAATGCAAGCAAGTACCAGTGGAAAGGCATATTGGAAGAAATTATGTGAAATAAGCATGGACATTGATTGGTTCTGAAAACATCTAGACAGTGCAGCATAGTGGCTAAATTAGAAGGGCTTCAAAAGAAACAGAGCTCCCTTCTGAAAATACTGGTCATTACACACAGGGAGGCACGTTCTCACCCCAAGGAGATTCAGTAAGACTGTTTTCTTCCCCATCTTGTCCTTTTTGTGTCACTTTCATACCTAACTTGGATTCCATTAATTCCTCTGAGTCACATTCTATTCTAAATATAAACTCTAGTACAATGAATGCAAGATCCAGAAATACTTGGATGTCAAACACTTGCTAGCGTAATCTAGATTAGTCTTGGAAATTCCGTATTAAAATATTCCTTTCCTGTATGCATATATGTATACATATATATATATATATATATGTATGCATATGGTCTGTAATATCATGGAATAGAAGTATATTTTTCTAAAGTATCTTTTATTCTTTTTCTCGATGTATGCTTCTCTTAATACTTGCCTCCTGACGAATTTGGCATTGTTTTTCTAAACTTACTTTTGACCTTTGCAGCAATTCTGGACTCATGGCTTTTATATCATACTGAGTCTCTCTCTCCTCCTGTAGGCAAAAATGTACTGTGTAATGTTCACCTACTATCTTGTCAGAAACAGTCTTTTATATAAGGACTCTAAATTTAGAAAATATCTATCTTCTTTTCAGTGACCCCTTGACATTTATTAGTGGCAATCCCTAGGAATATTTCTTTTTTATGCACTTTTCATCAAACATCGTCAGCATGTAGCTCACCTAAGGTAAAGTAGGTACCTACTGATCTCTTGCCATCACCCGTGTTTCCTCCCACTCTTCACAGTCTATCCTTGTTTAGGTTTGCTTTTCCTTCTGTCTTCCATCCTCATCTCCTTCCTCTGTTAATTTAGCAATTAGGATTTTGCTCTCTTTCAGACTTAAATCTTTTCTTTTTTACTCCATTGTAAGTCTATGCTACCAGTCAAGCCCAGGAGACTCCCTAGTGCCTTTTCCTCTTGCTCTTGTTTCTTTACTCAGAGCATTTATGGGAGAAATTCCACAACACCTTTTTTACATCCTTTCTGCCTTTGTTTCCCCAGTTAATAACTCCTCTTCTGTCATTTAATGGATTTTCTCACTCCAGCCATCAATCACTTTGTCATCACCTTCAAGATTGCCCCCAATGTAGCCACCATTTCACTTGTTCCACAAATAATCTTCTCAGCCTCTCCCAAGAGGAATCTAACCAAACAGCATGCCTTTGCCTTCCTTTCCTATTCTTAAACTATTAAACTCACCTGTTAATGAGATGTTTCTTGACTGTTTTTCCCCTACTCCTTCACTTGTTCCAATAACCTCATTGCATCTCCTGTCTTCCTCAAGCCCTTTCTACCCCACCTTTTACTCTTTTCACTATAAAGCAGTACTTCCTGGTCTATTTTTCCTCACAAATACATCATGTCTTTTACCTCTAAGATACCCCTCTTCTGCATCATTGGAGTTGCAAATGGTTTATCATCTAGATGGTAATCTGGATTTAGTCTTTAATTTAGAGTACTTTTAAACATTGACATACAAAGCTTAATTTTAAATGCAACAAATTCTTTTTCGGTGGTGGTGGTGGTGGGTTTGCACAGCCCTGCACAGGTGCAGTTTTACTGTCCACTGAAATTCCTAAAGCACCATGCCATCATGTTGTCAGTTTTGCTCCACTTGTGTGCTGGTAAGATCATTTTCCTGTTTCATCCCTCTCTCTGTCACATCAAACATAAACTACTGTCTAAGTTTTCCAAGTCCTTCTTGTCTTATTGCAGTATCAATCTGTCATTTCCCACATCTAGTTGGTCAATGAAACCAATCTTCATTACACATGAGTTAAATTATCAATTGCATAAATTCAGGCATGAGTGAGTGACAGCATCAGACATCTTTTACTTCCTGCAGTCTTCCATAAAGCTATGTGTTATTCCCTTTCAAACCACCACTTAACTTTCTCCTTTGATGTGGTGCTCACAAAAAATGGGAATTGCTCGGCTTTTGGTGTACTGAGACCAGAAGCCAAGCACACCCACAAACACTACCTCATTGTTTTTCTTTATTCCTCCCATCTGTCTTTGTCCATCTGTTTTGTCATATAGTTTAATGCTAGGCTCCCTGAGCAGAAAGCAGGTCTACATGTGGACGTATACACTATTGCCATAGCACCATTACGTACAGCACTTAACACAAAAGGACCCAGATTCCACTTGCTAAAACTTAAAGCTGAAGGCTATTGGGTAATGCATACAAAGTACTTAAAGAAAAGTAGATGCAATCATAACAAGAGGTTTATCAGTATTTTCCTTTTCTTTTTTCATTTTCTTCATGATGACAGTGATCTCGTTTTTTTAAATTTTCTTCCTTTTTTTTTTCTTATTAGTTTCAAAGTGTTGGTGTTGTGGGTTTTTTGACACAACAAACTAATCAACATTAATTTGTGTACGTGAATGCTGGTAGAATTTTTCCATCAACTGTTCATGAACATTTTCTCCAAACAGCCTGTAATGTGGTGACACAACATGTGCTAAAAGGACACATTAGCATTCTTGCCAGTGATGACAAGAGGGAGTTAATCCATATGTTGATATGCTGTCAGTTAAATGCAAGCTAAAAAATAGATTTGTCCTTGGGTAAAAAATAAAAGGGATATTCCTTGCTGTTTTGTTTGGATGTTGTCCTCTCCCATGACTTTAGGTGGTCAGGGTGCATAAGAATAAATACTGAGGCTTGTGGCAAATATGTTGTGGTCTGCATCTCAAGAAGGTGAATTACATTTGTACCTCTTTTTCTGGAAGTTGTTCTTCCTATTGCGTGGTCTAGTAACAAAAAGCAGAGAATACAGGAGGTAGCTTGGTGTCCTTTCTTTTGCCATTTTCTCAAAGCCCTCATAGGAGATCTATATGCCTACTATGCCATGCCTGTGCACACCTACCTTCCCTGCCCAAATGTGAGGAACAGAGATGTGTCAGGGATGAGAAGAATCAATTTTGAACTTCTAGATTTTCCAACATGTGTGACTCTCTAGAAGGCTATTGTGTTCTCCTAAAATGCCTTACTGAACACAGAGGGACTTAATCATATCTTTAAATGATCTGCTGAATTGTTAATATAGCTGTATTCATGAAGAGTTATCATAATCTTCTGTGTGTATTTCGTGGTTAACAAGGTTTTTTAGTAGATTTTTCTCCTGATATATAGAGTCAGAGCCCCTAATGTTCCTAACCTTTGAAACAATTTATATTATGGTTAATGAAAATCAGTGGGAGGCAACGGACTGCATGCCATTTATGTCTTTAGAGACATCCCCTGAAGACCAGCTACAAAATGGAGTGCTGTTTTGATACTGACTGCTCAGAAGAAGAGTCAGTCGATATGACGTTTTCTAATCCAGATGCATGAGATAAGTCAGTTAATAAAGCCCAGTGAGCTCGCTGTAACGACAAGTATCAAATAATTTTGTCTTTTGGTATAACCAGATGTTGTACGGGGTTGGATGTGGTATTGCATCATTTAGGCAACTTTGGAAAGCAGTATCTCCTTCATCCTAATTTGTAAGTGTATATATAAAGTTTCTAACTCTAATTAACATCGCTGCTAACTCCACTGTGCAAAAAGTTTTCCTCTGTCAACCAGACAGTGATAATTCAATCACTGTGCTTAAGCAATTGTACTTCCTAATGGTCAGAAAATGTGCCTTAACAGTGATTAAGTGGCCTAGACAAAATCTGATGGAAGTATTTAGCCAGAGTTCCGCCGGTTTGCATAAAGAATTCTAATTTATAAAAACAACTATGTTACTGTGCAAATTCACTGCAGGCCTCTATGGGCACTGAGAATTTCTAAGCAGTAAGCATGATTTTCTGCTGATAGAATGCAAGAACTTTTATGATACCCTTTCTTCCTCCGTCTCCCCATCCAGACTGTCCCTGTGTTTGACATCATTGACAGTACCTCAAAGGCATCAGAGAAAGGCACAATATGTTTTGAATTGGGCCCTTACAGACTAATGCACTTACGCATAAGGTTTCATTTTAACCTCCTTAGTCAGTGGTACAAGTTTTCCCTGCTGACTTCTAATTCATTAGGATAGACGCAAGAGAAATCATGAACCCACAGAATTCAGTGGCATAATTCCCTCTCAACCTCAGGGAGGATAGATTTTCTGTCCAAGACCTTCCTCTCAAATTTCACTGTAAAAAAAGTCTGTTCTATTTCTCTTTGAGAAAGTAAGGAAACTATCTTTTGAGTCACCACAGCCGTAGCAGATATAACCTCTAAGGTCAGCCAAGGAGTTTTATGGAAAACTTTCCACATTACAGTTGCAGTCCTGACATCATTAGTGAATAAGACAGGTAACACTTACTGGATGAAAGGCAGGACACTGGGATGTGTAACTGTTATGTTATTATAGGTAGTTCTTGCCAGATATGAACAAGAGTGTAACAAGTAACAGACAATAAAGTAATTAACAATACAGCCCTCTAATGGTGAAAGTGAATGCTAACATTTCAAAGGATAAATAATAATTGCATGAGAGAAATATTTTTATAAATCATGTGAAATGTAGTGACCGTATTCCTTTCTCTTGTTCTATTGATGTCGATGGAATTACAGTAAGGAAGAGGTTGAATCCAATTGGTGGAAGAGTTACACGGTTAATCCCAAAGCATAGCAAAAAACTGTAGCTCAGGTGCCATCTTAAATGTCAGTAGAACTAAAAGGGGCAAAGGAAGCATGAAGGATGCAGTACTTTCTCCATGATTGCTCTCCATTACTGCATAGCTCATAAACTTGTGCTATGTTGTGGGGAGTCCTTTACTTGGTTTCTGAAAAACCCTAGATCCCCTGGGGACATTCTTTTATCCTAAGTTACAGTGGAATCTGACTTCGACCTGAATCCTACTTTTGAGTACTGATGGCTGAGCCTAAAGCTGCATTTATCATTGACTGTACTTATGGTAATTCCCTACAAATTCTCCACAGTTTCCCAGATAGTGATCCTGAAGAGCTGCAAAGACATCAGCTAAGGTTAGAGGATGTTATTCTTTTCATGAACATTAGAAAACATGATTGTGTTCAATTAATTACAATGAGATATAGCTGGTTGCGGAAGGAATTTGGGAGAGGTTCCTTATTCTGTTCTTCTAGATCTGTGATCTATTTAATTATCACACTAGCTCAGTTTTTCTGTTGAGGAACAGAGGGCTGGCAGAGGTAGCGTGAGGAACTGGTTGAAGATGTATACTTATAATTTCATTTCAATTGAATTATTTCTGTTGTTATCCAGTGATAAAACCTCAGATTTTGCATATAGTTCTCCCTGTACAGTTTTCTGTTGTTTTTCTGTTTTGTGTTAAACCCTTTGCATGGGTCCACTGGTAAACTGAAAGATTAAAATAAGTAATGAAGTCTTGGCTGCCAACAGTCAAAGATAAGAGCCTCATTGCTATTTCAGTAACTATGTTCTGCTCTCATGCCCCCATGGCAGCTCAGCAAGTCTGACAGGCTGACAGGGAGACACAGGCTGTTTCTCCTCTCACCTCATATATATAAATGAGGAGTTTAATGTAATTTCTGTATTTAGTTTCAGATCTCCTTTTACAGTAAAGCTTACAGTTACTTATTCAGTAGCTGGTCAATAGAGGTTTTTTACATGTGTCATCAATAAATAGCATGTGAATTATATAAATAACCAGCTATATAAATGATCGTTATTATTACTTTTTCTCTTGTCCTAGCTGCTATGATATCCACTTATTGCATCACACTATTACATTGTAAGTTCTCTCTAGCAAAGGCCTTCCCTTCCCTTGTGTTTGTAGAACAAAGCATTGATCCTTCACTGGTACAACTGGGTGCTAATATTGTGTAGGTAAATATATGAATGAAGGATTAAACTGTGCTCCTACTAACAGCTATCGGTAAGTGGAACTGTTCCAGATCTGGACAATGTTTTAATACATTCATATTTTCCAGTAGGGTAAATAGGTAAAGCTGAAGGTATAATTTGTTTTCTACACTACGTAAGCTCCTTCAAGGCTGATCTGGCCTCCCAATTACTTACTTAGAGTACTTTTTGGATCTGGAAATTTGTATGAACCTTGATTCTTTTGGGGGTTGTTATAACCAGAACTGCACAAAAAACCTTATAGGCATTACTGAAACTCTTTAAGTAAAATATGATTTAACAAGGCATACAGACTGTGCACAGGGCACAATATTTTTGGATTAGTTTGCACATTTTTACAATGAGAAGAGAAAGCAAATAATATTAGTTTAATCAGAAGTATTTTGAAATACTTCTGAAATAATTCCAGAAATAATTCTATTACAGCTCCATCAATTGAACTTCATTGCATTTCTGAGTTACTCCTAGCATGAAACACAAGATAGTCAGACTTCAAAAGATAAGCTACTATCAACATTTGCTCACTTTATAATTCAAAAAAAATCAAGGACAAATAGATCATATGTAAATATGTAAGCGCCACTAGCAGTGACATTGGAGACAGGAGAACTTTTACTAAGATATGGCTAAATATAGGGTATTGTCAGACTTTTCCATAGTATGCCTCATACTGTAATATAGACAGCTTCTTTTTCATCTCCCTTATAACTGTAATAGGAAAGATTATGTTTTCTTTCAGATTCGTTTAACATGACTGTCACTCATCCATCTGTGAGCATTCGTTATTAGGAAAGTATTTTTTTTCTCTAGTGTTTTTCAAAACAATTTAGCACCTGCAAAGGAGAAGATGAGAAAGTCAACTTCTTAGACTATGTACACAGTATATAGACCATGCCTGGAGAACTTGTCATTTGCGTATCTATTCACTGGATTTAAAACAGTTGATTTACAGGGCAGAAGAGACTTGATGAGGCAACTTATGTTTTTGTCCTCTCAGGAGAGTGTTTTCTGTTAACTTCATTGTGAATGGCTGTTTTCTATGGCTGTTCAAGGCAAACGTTCCTACTATTAGTTAATATTTCAAATGCCTTGCATTCCTTTTGAGAACAGGGATTTAAATAGTGCTGTTCATTACAATTTCTTTTTGCAGCTGCTGCTATATAGTGCATCATATTTTATACCAAAGGTGACAATACAGTTTGTTGTCTACAGACTCCCATGGATTCCTTCTGTTATATCAATTCATTTATGTGAGAAATATTATTTGTATAGGCCTATCAGTTAATAGGAGTATAACTATAAATAATTAGCCTGAATTCCTCTGCCCCAATTACACCTACCTGAGAGACCTATGATGGTAACTCAGTAATGCTAAGCTCTCTCAACAGTAGCAAAGGCATCTTTAAATTCCATTGATTTTAGAAGGAGCATAGAGAAAATGAACTCAAAATTTAGCCACTTCAATTAAGTACCTTAAATGGGGTAAATCTAGGCTTAAATTAAAAGTTATTCTTCATTTAATTTAAAGATATTCTCCATTGCCATCTTTGTTAGTTTTTTTAGATCTTTTGTAGAACAAAATTTATCTTAAAGCCATGAACTATGTTTTATAATATGTAACACAAAGCTGTATGTAATATAACTTAAATTATAAGTGGTATTAGGATTCAGGAGAGTTAGAACCCCAAATGGGCTCTTGCACTCTGCAATATGCTTCAAAATAAAGCAAATTTTTAGGAGTGGGATGTAACATCTGGAAAAGAAAGACGTTTATATTATTAAAATGCAGATACTAATTTTGTAGCTGCTGAGAGCCTCCATGAATACGCTTCTACATTGTTTACAAAGAATTTAGTGCTTGGGATCATTGTGCAGTAGCCTTTTCAGCAGGAACAGCAGCTGTGAGTGGGTTCTTCAATCTTCTCTTCCTAGGCTATGATCACACATTAAATAGCAAGGGTCAATTTTCTTTCATCGCGTTCTCCTGGTTGAACACTATCATTCTAGGATCCACTCTGTAGTTGAATAACTGAAATAACTCACTGGGTTTAGGAGCAGTGGTGAGTGAGGATATTATTTATTTCTTATCATGAAGGCAAATAATCATGCCCTAATTTCTTGCATGGGTGCCTTTTGTAAGAGGAAAGATAGACTGTTGTTTTGACTAGGATTTTTTTACATAAGGTTCTGATTTGCAAGAGGACCCCTTTTTTGCTGCCTGGCCTCACTACGTCACAGGAATCAATTTGGTCAAATGTAATTTGTGGTTTGGGTTTTTCAGTGGAGAAAAGTGTAATTTTATCTTTAAGAATGCCAGACACGTAACACAGTTCTCTCCTCTTTCCCTTCTTTGCAAAGGTGAATCAAATAGACAAAGCACATCCTGACACTTCATGCTCTCAAAATGTAAATGAAGCATCAATGTATTTTCAATGACCTGCACTGACATTAGACAGAAAACAACCATAATGTCCTTTACAGAAAAATATTTAATTTCTGTATAGTAATGGTGTGGAGCTTTTTCATGTGCTCATTTTTAGGAAAAGGGAGCACAGAGTTTCATGAACACAAAACTTTCTTCCCCATATCACCAAGGTGACCTACGGAGGATGGTTCTTTATAAGGAGAAAGAGAGGACATTTTATTGGGATAACTTCTTGATAAGGCTCAGTACTCTCTGCCTCAGTTTACCTCTTGCCCACAGAGATGAGAGGAATTTGCCCACTCACTAAATCATTGTGAAGACTGCTTGTATAGTGTTGCTGGGATTGAGAAGTTCTGACTAACTGAAGTTCTGGCAGAATCCGGACTTGCTACCTTCAATACCTGGAGACCAGCCTGACCACAATGGAGAATGTGGACATAGCAGCCACAGCCTGAGGGAATGTCCTCCGAGTACAGACAGAAAATAAGCAGTAGCTGCTGCTCCAGCAAGTTCAGCAAGCACAAGTTGGTGCAGCACAACCAGCTGTGTGGTTCCCACAGAAACAGCTTGAGAACCAGCAACTGCTAAAGGTCCTGATGGAGTGTCAAGTATTCTTCCAGCTAGCTACAAGAAAGGTTCTGCTTTGAAAAGAGAACAGTCTGCACAATTCAGGTGAAGACTGTCAGATATGAAGTGGAAGGACAGCTAACGAAGCCTGTTTCTGAAAGCTCTGAAAGATGATCTAAAGTATCACTTTAGATATATCTAAAGATATCTTGAGTTATTTCTTGTTTCCTTCACTGCAGATCAAATTACTAGAAACTAGAAGGATGTACATGAAATGGAAATGATCTTTGCATCCCTAAGTGGCTGACTGCTAATCTCTCTTACCATCAGATAGGATGTGATAAAACAAAGTATTTATGTTACACCTAAGGGAACAGGAAGATTAAACGTTTTCTTAACAAGAAAAAGTTTTAAATGACATACCTAGTTCCAGCCACTGACAATACAAGTAAACTCCCTTCTGAGATTATCAGAATAAAACTGATCAGTCCTAACTGATTTTCCAGTAGACACAAGTATCCTGAATTGATCTATTGTGTAACAAGATATTTCACAGAATGCACAGATCACCTGTGTGAGTAAACATGTTTAGTAGGACCAGCTGTGCTCAATGTAATGCCTAATGCTTTGAAATCTGGACAATACTTTGGAATTCATTTTGCATATAGAAACCTATGGAAATTTAAGGTAGTCTTTTTATAAGTGAGCAAGGAAGGAAGGGATTTTACTGTAATTAAAACAAAGATTTCTCATGTTCAACAAAATGACATATTTGGTAATAGAAACAAATCTCACAGCTAGGGAAGCCAATTGAGACCCTAAAATAGTACCTTCAATGGGATTCACTAAAGTTATTACAGACAGAAGGTAGTCACATCCCAAACCAACCCTCTCTTATTTATCACTTTAGTCTTCTTTGTCTTCAGCATGTCACAGGTTCACAGCTACTCATGTGAATGAAAGCTTTTCTTACCATGAGATACAGATCTGACAATTGAAGAGTGAGTGATTCTGCTTTTGAAGGGATTAAAAAGGAAGAGAGAAGGGTGCAATTGAATCTGAGTCTAGGATCTGGGAAGGTATCTACCTTCATGCTGACAGAGGAAAATAGGCAAGAAAAAAAAATCAGGAGGGCAGATCTGATCAGCCTAAACTCAGTCCCTGGGAAGACCATGCAGTAAATTCTTCTAAAAGCCATTTCCAGGAAAATGAAGAACAAGAAAGTGACTGAGAACAGCCAGGATGGATTTACGAATGGAAAATTGCACTTGACCAACCTAATTGCTTGCTATGATGAGATGATTGGCTCTGCACACAAAAAAAATAGAGTAAATGTTAATCTTGACTTTAGCAAGATTCTCAGCATGGTATCCCATATGCTAAACTGAAGAAAGATGTTTTGGATAGATAGAGTATAAGGCGAGTGGAAAATTTCTGGACCACTGGCCTGAAAGGCGTATGGTCAGAGATTCAAAGTTAAATCGGTAGTTGGTTACTAATAGCATTCCTTGGTAGCTGTCCCTGGGACCAATACAGTCTAAATTCTTCATTAAAGAGCTGAATGACAGCATGGAATACCCACCCAACAGGTTAGCAAATAGCACCAAATTGGGAAGAGCAACTGATATGCTGGAGAGTTGGGCTGTCATTCAGGGGACCTTGACAGGCTGGAGACATGAGTCAGCAGGAAACTCCTGAATTTCAGCAAAAACAAACCAAAGTCCTGCACCAAGAAGATAATAATGCCATACAAGACAGGTTGGGTCTGACTGGCTAAGCAGGAACTGTGCAGAAAAGGGCCTGGAAGTCCTGATGGACAACAAGCTGAACAGCAATCACAAATATTTTCTTGTGTTGAAGGAAGCTAACTGCAAACTGGGCTATATTAATAAGACAGTAGCCACATGGTTGGAAGGAAGAGATTATTCCCTTATCCCTGGCACAAGTGTGATGATTTCTGATCTCACAGTTGTGTCCAGTTTCAGGCCCCCCAATATTAGAGGGATGTTAACAAACACAGGGAGTCCAAAAGAGGATCATTAAGATGGTAAAGGGGCTGGAGCATGTAGCTAGCAAGGAGAGGCTGAGAGGGCTGAGCTTGTTTAGCCTGAAGAAAAGAAGGCTAAGCGAAGATCTAATTTCAGCCTCCAAAAACAGAGCTGGACTCTTCTCAGAGTACAGAACAACAGGATAGGAGACAATAGGCATAAGTTTGAGCAAAAGATATTTCAATGAGACATGAAGAAATAGTTCTTCACTATGAAAGTGCTGCAGCTCTGAAAGCGGTGTCTGTCCAGAGGGGCTGTGTAATCTCCATCCTTAGTGGTAAAGGTCTTGAACAATCTGATCCAGTTTGAAGTTAACCCTGCTTTAAGCAGGAGATGGGACTAGATGGTCTCCAGAAGTCTATTCCAGCTTAAGTTGTTCTATGATTCTGCGAGATGGAAACCAAATAATGACCCTATTTCCGGTAGAAAGGTATAAATAGGATCCCACTGTAGGAGGAGAAATGACCGTTGCTGTTTTCTAGAGCTATATTCCCTTAGTTGAAGTGGGAACAAAAGGAAAGAATAAGGATAATTTTCAGCACATTCCTCTTCCTTCTACTTGTTGAGATACAAGAGAAATCTCTTGATTCCCAAAGCCCATTTTTAGAAGAAAAAAACCCTGAAGATCAGGGAGATATACCTAATATATTTAGTGGAATAAATACTGCAAAGGCACTAAGCTACTGCAGCTCATACATTTAGAGACCTCATATTTCCAATACAGTTCTTGGTAGGCTCATGGGAATAAAAAGCATTAAAAAGTACCCACTACATAAGAAAATAGCAAAGCTTTCAAATGTCTTAACTGTAATTCCCTTAGAGATTAGAGATTAGATATTAGCATCTCTGTATGAATTCTGCAGTATTTAACATCTCTTCTCTAGCTCTTCACTAGGTCCCTAAGTGATAGCAGCCATTAGCACTTTCCCGTATAACAATATGACTCTGAGTACATACATATTGACCTAACGTTTTTTATTCTAATATTTCACATGAAAGAGTTCTACTCCCATCCAAATTTTACAGCCCTTTCCTCTGCCAGATTTCTTACCCTCTGACTTCTAGTTCTACAGAGTTTGTTGGCTGAGAGATACTTTGATTTTTCTGTCACAATGTGGACCTTCTGTCCTAACAAGAAATTTATTACTGTGCCAACTCTTTCTGCTACGTTTGTGCAGCTTCGCCTATGTAAGTTTTGGTGAGGCTAACTAAGCTCCCCTCTCCTTACTCTACTTTAAATGATCTTGAAACTAGAAAAGCTATTTGCATGGTAATAGACAGTACAGTCTATATGAGCAACAAAGGCTTAGTTTAGCCCCATGTAACTTTAGACATTTAAATAAAGATCCTACTCAATAAAGTTCCCTCCAAAGCAGTGCAGAGGTTTATGGCCTAGGCTGACTGAATCAATGTTTTACAGGTGCCTCTCTCTTTCCATTGACTATAGAGGAGAAAGTCACTAGACTGATGAATTCTGTGCTTAAATTTAAGCAGAAGGAATCTGGGAAAAAATATAGAGTCTGAAAATTAGGTTATTGTAAATATATGTCCCAAAGGTATTTAGTATAAAACTTAATTTGCCTAAATTATTTTAATGTAACTTTTAGCTTAGCACACTGAACAAATCCATTGTTCATTTCATCATTTAAGAAATATGATGGCATCAAGGTTTGGGAAACAGAACCTCCAGAGGAAAAAAAAAGTTTTTATAACATTGCGAGTCTTAAACAAGTATGTGGAAGTAGCTGGTCAGCAGTCAGACTTCATACATAATTGTTGCATGAGTAAAATAAAACACTCAAAGATTCAGTATTTTTATTGTATTTTGTACTTTTACTCCAAAGCTATCTGTCTTTGGAGAGGCACAAATACTACCACTCAGTGTGATGAAAGGAATGGGTTATGAACCAAAGAGTGATCTCAGTTGAACTTATTGGCATTTTCAAGTCTTGTATCCCTTCAGGTGGTTGCCGTTTATTTCTTACTTTCTAGATCTTTATATATATTCAACAAGATCCCATGGCTAACATAATTATAAGATCTGGTGAATGTAAGATCTGGTGCTGATTCACTGCTGTCATTCTCCAGCTCTTCAGTGGCATAACCCAAAAGAAACTGAGGCATATTTAGAATATCAACAGTGGTGCTGTGGTAGATTTCCACTTTCAGGAAATAGTGAGTGGCAAGAATTCTTAAATCCCTTAGAGGAAGATAAGTGCTTCTCCTCAGCACGAAATAATATTCACATTTTTTTTCCTTTTCTTAAAAAAAAAGGAAGAAAAAAAGTTCAATAGTTATCAAAAAATTCTAGAGGAATAGATGGGCTGGATAGAAATTATATTTAGTGAGCCAGTAGCCTTCAAAGAGCTCCATGTAGTATTCTTGCTCCCAAAGCATTATCAGGATGTTTGTTCTGAAATGAAAATCATTGAAATTGACGTTACAAGAACCAGCAACACAAAATAATACCCAACAGCTAAGCTACTGTCTTCTGAATAAGAACTCCTAATTCTCCATAAGCTCTTTTCAAACTCCTCTTAATATGGCCAAAGACATTCACAAATTGGAAAAACTTCAGCCAAGAGAAAATGGCTTATGGGCTTAGTTTGTGAAAGAGTCGGCATAGCTTCACAAAGCTCCCTCAGGGCTCTCTCAAGAGAGCCTGGAGTGACCAAAGACAGTGGCTTCTCAGATGCTCTTGTCTTAATAAGTAAATCCAACATTAGTTCGTCATCCTTCTAAGAGCAACCTCTAGCAACTACATTGTTCAAAGCGCTCAGGATTTTTGCAGGAAAGTGGCTTTCTAATGGAAGTATATATAAGAAAGGCCGCAACAATTTGAATGAGAAAAAAATTGATTTCTCAGACACAGAGAGAATAAATAGTGAATTCTACACACCAGTGGGCACAGGATATATGGAATTTTGGATGGTTCTAAATGTCCCTGCAGAGATTAGTTTCAGTTTAACATCTGTGTAGTTCCATTGTCCAGAGAGCTATTGTGCTTCTATTGTAATAAAATTTAATTTTTCAATCCAGATTAGGTATTATACAGTAATGAGCCCTTTTACACGGATATGTTTATTATATTATACAAATGGCGGTAGTAATTTCTGCCTGTGAGGCACTTCTATATCGTGCAAGGAATTGCATTGTCACAGGAATAAGCACCCTTTCTGTTCCAAATCACTGGCCAATATAATTTATGACATGGGGGCTCCCTTCTGCAATATTCAGTATCTTCAAAAGCATTATATTTTTAGAAGCTGCTGCTATCTTTTCTTCAGTACAGTGTTCCTTCCTCCTAGTTTTACTAAATTTCCTTGTAATTTAATTCGCATCAATAATTTCAATATAAATAAAAAGAGAAGAAGAAAAAACAGCTGTTGTGAAGAAAAAAAAAGTAATTATAATGATTTCTACTGAATAGAGTATTTGTGATTCTGCTTCTTTTTCTGCGGCAATCTTCAGCATAATCTGGCTTCAGACACCATCCTGAACCTCCTACCACGAGACCTCTGGTTTTGTGCTTTGTTTTAAAACATTCATTGTGGTAAACAGTTTTTCATGCAAGGCCTCGATCCTGCTGAGACTTGTCTTGACAATGGGTTATGCAGAATTCCCTGCACAGCAGGAAGCTAACCCCTGAACCAACAAGAGGGACATGTGGGTGTGTGTACAGTTGTCATGTGTACTCCCGCTGTTCCAATGGAAAACTCACATGCTGCAAAGGTGCAGACTAAATTCAATCAAATGAGTAAGCTGGAGTCAAGCTGGTAGGGGATGTGAACCATGTATAAACCAATGTAATTCCTTCTTGTGTCTACTGATGGCTTGAAAAAATTGGCTCAGTGTGGGATAAGCCACCCTGCTCACCTCAGTTAATAAGTATGATGTTATTACCTGTGTAACCTTCTTCCTGTATCCCTGCTCTGGGGGATACAGCTCTCCGTGGTCCGAGGCTTAGCTCCAGTGCAGCCTAGCTGCAGGACCTTGGCCTAAATGTCTAAGTAAACCGCTTCATTGTGAGAAAGAGCTGTGAGGAAGTGCATTGAGTCACTCAAGGTACAAAAGTTAAAACTGCAAACTGATAGTTAGTACCTTAAGTGTTCAGGAGGAGAAACATTAACATGGAGAGGCATAAAATCCTAAAGAAAAAGCAAGGAGTCAGGGCACAGCAATTTAGTAACATCAAGGGGTAAGCTTGGTCTGAAGAGCAATGGGGGCAGACACTTTGCCACCTCACTCACAACTGCCTGGCCAGCAAAGACTCATAGGGTTTCTTACTGGGGGTCATGAGCATATTAATACCTACACTACTGGCTGGGTAAACGCAGCTATCCATTATGAACATTAGCAAATATATCATTTCTTTGTGCTTTTAAGCTGTGTATGAAGCTTTGAGTACATGGTAAAAGTTGCCTGAGCAAAATGACCAAGAGAGAGTTACAACGATTATATTACAAGAACTTTATAGTTTGCATTTTATTTTCTCCATCTCAAGTGAATGGTGTTAGCTTGCAATTGTGATTCGGGAGATCACTATCACCTTTGTTTTCTATACTAACCTCCGACTGATTATATGGAAGCAGAAAAAAATAGAGAAAGAATCAACCTTATCAACTAAAAGACTTCACTACAGTCTTTTATTTTGAGCTGTTACCTACAGTACTCTTCTCCTTACCATATTTGCAACGTCCTATATTTCTGGCATAATTTTCATTGTCAGTATCTGTACTTACAACTCTTAAACGTGATTTAGAGTTCACAAATATGAACAAAGATTCTAACATGGAAGTGCGTACTCTATACAGAAATAGGGGAAATGTAAATGAGATCATTCCCCTTCCCCAGTCAGTGGAAGGATATGCTTATTACTTGCTCTTGCTGGCTATTTCTGAAAAGCCTAAGAAATTCAGAAGAAAATAAAGTTATTTAAGGGTATCTGTACACCCTTAAAGAAATGGCGAGAGAAATAAAGCCCAGTCTTATTTAACCACCAGAAGGCCTTTAGAAAGACATCAGCTAAGCTCTGAGGAGCTTATTCAACATTTAAATTGTTTTCTTTATAAAGGATTTTATTTATTTATTTGCTTAGAAAAGAGAAAGATGTCAGAGGGAGGAGAACCTGGGAGACAGAAGGAAAAAGTCATACTGTTTGGATGGACCTTTAAAACCTCTTAAGCTGATTTGTGGAAGGAAACAAAAAATGCTGCTTCGGGGGTAAGATATAAAGCATATCGTGTGTCATCTAGACTAATGCAGTAAAAAATATGGCAGAGTGGGTAAAGCTGCACATTATCTGCTTTGAGTGCAGGCAATTCCAATGGAAATATTAAAACATAATAATGCCTTTATTGAAAAGTCAGATGAGAGAAAAGCTGTCCACTGCTATTTTGTTCTCAGAGCGTTATGCGATCTGACATTCCAGCCAGACTAGCAGGAAGCAGCTGTACAACACCGGGAGATACGCTAACAAAAATTGCTCTCCTGCAGAGCTGAGCCATCAGGACAAGCTTCTTAATATTTCTGACAGGAAACGGAGACCTTTCCTATGATTCCTCTAGAGCCTAGACACTGAAGAAGCTGACACTGTGCAGGTTTCCTTTAAACACTTTTGAATTACACTGCATTCTCCTGCCTTTGAGCTTTCACATTGTAAACAATGAGCTTACACCTTCAATTTTAATATCTCTGATACTCCAGGCCTTGTTACAATACATCCACCTCTGATAATGGGTTTCAAAGCTCACCTCAGCACTACTTCTCTTTCATCTTCCATGTTCTCCCATGTCCAGGAACCTTCAAATGCTGTCTTGAAACTATCATGAAACTTCTGAATGTCTTTCAGCTGGGCAGCACAGCAAACCTGTCTTGGTGAACTTGGTGACCTTGGAGATAAGAGCAGTGTAACTCTGCTGTGATTTTATCCAACTCGCATCAAAAGACACGTTAGAAGGTGGATTCTTGGGTTTGAAATGGTCACTGTAAACCCACAATGGATAAAATCTAGGCACACACTGTATGTGAAAATCACTTCACTATCAAGCAGCCTATATCAACATGAAGAGGGCATAGCAGCCCCATTTTTAAGATAACTTTCCTGTTATCTTAACTCCTGTTATCCAGAGTGCAACCAGAATTAAAGGAGTCTCTTTATGCTCATCTGATGCCCAAAAGTATTTTCAGTGCATTAGGTTCTGTTAGCCGTCAGGATGACCTAACCCACCAGACAGCATCCCAGGAACAGAGCATCTTTAAAAAGTCCCCCTGACAGGTATAGCATGCTTCTCAGGATAACTCGTATCCTACAGAGTTTACCCTATTTGCCTGACTCCCACCCTGTAAATTTTACACACTTCAATATAACCATTTTAAAAGTAGGAGTCTTTTAGAAATTATTGGGGAACTGTAATTTATTTTCATTCTGGCTTTGCACCTTTCTATCCCTCTACAAAAACAGCTGTTGAAAATGGACTTACAAGAGAAATCCTTCACTTGCATATCAAGAAAGACAATTCAAACTATTTGTTTCATGAACTTAAAGTAATCAACACAACAGCATTCTTTTTTCATTTGCAAATAACAGACGATGATGTAACTATGAAATTTAAGGTAAACCTGGAATAAGACAATAAGTTTGTCTTCCTTAGAAATGATTCTAGAAATTTGAAGGAAAAACTGAATATAATATTGGAGTTATTTCACTGATACAATATTCTGCATTACTCTCTCACATAGTCAGATGACTATTTTGCAGAATTTTCTTTCTGCAGATGGTGTATATCCTAAGATTGTTTTAAGATGCTTTGTTGTCAGATTTTTAAATAGATATGTGCAGAGAAAACATTTTTTTGAAAATAATACACTGCACTTTTAAAATCAATGCTTTCCTTGATTGCAGATCTAGCCAGGAGAAAAGTTCTAGTTCATTTACAGACTATAAGGTTCAATATAGAAATGAATGGATGAAACTCAGTGAGTCAGATGAAGTGGGAAGTCAGAACAGATAATGCTTATGGCTTAAAATCTATTCAACTATTTAGAGGAAATGAAAGTAATCTAGATAGATCTGTAACATGCAGTTGTTTATTTTATTTTTTGAAGGGAAAGAGGGAAAGTTCAAGTCTAGAAACATATGCTTCCTTGGGAGCTCTGTTTAGCCTATCAAGCTAACAGTGCAGTTCTACATATTTTTGAAGACCAAGAACAGAAGTTGAAAATCCGGGCACTGACTGAGCAAGGTACTTAAGAATGAGCTCAGCCTTAAAATTGCTCTAATCAAAGACAACATTCCTGGTCCTACTGCTTAGTTTTAGAAAGCAAATTTAGAAACTAATGAAAAGATGCCAGAATGAAACCAGTGAAGGCTATCATCTTCTCATGCACAGAAGATAAGTCACAGGAAAGAGCAAGGTAAGCTTCTTTAAGCATTTTTCCCCACCTCATGTCCTCTGCCTCCTCTGCCCCCATATGTTAAAAGTTCATTTTCTTTCTGATGCTGTCCTAAAGATGCTCAGCAAAAATGTTAGTCAGGGCCAACAATAGTAATGGCTCATTGACACTGATTCAAACTAATAATGTAAAAGGCTGCTTGTAGCTCTAGCCAGTCCTGTCAGCTAGCCAGTCCCCTTAATAGTTCAGCATCTTTTTTCTTCTCCTTGTCACAGATTCACTGCTTGGACTTGTTGCCTACAGTTCCAACATCAGCAACACCTCAGCACGATGTCTGCTACCTTTTCTCTCACTTAGAACATGTCAAGATATTTGCCTGACTGACAGGTTTAATTATGAGTAGCTGCGGCAAGATACGATCAAGGGCACAAAGGTGAAAAAGAGAAACGAGATTTAGGGTGCATTATTGGAGGCCTTCAGTATCCTTGTAAGCTTCCAAAGGTGTGAGGTTGTGAAAATTTCATTCAAATTTTTCAGAAGAGATGTTCTGGTTTCCTGGCCAGCAAATTGTTTTAATAAATAACACAGCGTTTCTTAACTGAGAACTAAGCTTTTATTCCTGCACAGTTCCTACGTCTTGGCAGTGATAAACTTCTCACCAGTACCAATTATCGGTTTCTCCCTAATGCACCATTGCAAAGAAAATTCTTCTTTGTTGTATAGTATGGGAAAGGAATTTGTATTTCAGAGCTTCTGGTTTATAGCATTTTGCTGACGTGAATAAGAAGTGTCCAACTGCCAGCAAGATCTTTCCATATCTTCATTAAGACATCTTGCACATTGTCATGCAGGAGCACACAAGGACTGAGATTCCCCCACGACTTGCATGGGACACAGGAAGGCTGTCCTGAATTACAGCCCCTAACTAGAGAGGGGGCAGGAATACTACAGAAGTTCCATAGTCTCCTCCAAAATCAGTTCTGACAAAGAGAGCATAGAAAGATTCAAGGAAAGGTGGGGACAAGAATGAGAGGCAGGTCCAGCTCTTCTAATGCAGCTGGAAAGATGCATAGGGAAAAACATAGCAGCGAAGCAAAGATAGAGTGATTCTTCTTTGATACAGTTTTCTTGTATTCTTCTTTAATACACTGGCGCTGTGATAGTTTCTACTTTTTCTAATAATTCCGAGCATTCTGTTTGGTCACACTAGATTTTATTTTTCTGAGCTTATAGCAGTGTGTGTATTAACATATTTGTTTTTCGTTGTCCATATATCTTACCTTGCATTTCTCAACATTGAATTTCATTTGCCTTTTTATATCACTGTAACTCAGTGTCACAGATCATTCTGAAAAACTCTAGACAGTTTTAACTTTTATTATTATGGCTAATTTTGTGTTGACAGCAAATGTTATCACTTCACCAATTTCCCCCTTTTTCAGGTTATTTATGAATATGTAGAATAGCCCAGGTTCCAAAAAAGATTATTGGGTGAAAATACCACTGCTAAACCGTTTCCCATTGTGAAAAATGGATTTTCATTCTTGTTCTAAAGTTTGTTCTAAATATCTCTTCTGCTGATCCTTCATTTTGCAAAAGACTTTCAGCCTTGTCTTGTGAATGTGGCAAACTTTTAAAACACAACAGTGAAAACCTGTGCAGAATACAACAACAAAATTTAACTTTCTGTTACTTTTTTCTTTTTCCCTTTACATCTTGATAATTTTATATCCTGACTGACTCTCTGGTAGGCTTCCTGCTCTTGGTGCATTTGTAAAAATCCCATCAAGAGTTTTTATGTCTTTTACAAGTTTCTCATCAAGGAAAATGATTTACTGTGCAGACCCGCCTCATGCCATTCTGTGTTCCACATGCCAGTTTCTGTTCTTTTCTGTTTTTCTCATTTAAGAAATAAAGGGAACACAAATACTTACCTTTCCTTCGAAGCATCAGTCAGTAGGAACTGTAGTCTAGCAGTACAGTGAAGGGAGTACTCTGTCGTCTTGCAAGAAATCTCCTCATAGAAAAGGTATGGAGGCTTGGAAGACTGTGTTTCTTTGAGGCAAAAGTAGCTTCTCCAGGGGACTTAGCTGTCACCTTTAAAAGAGTACAACTCCACACATCTCCCAGAGCTGCAACACAACATTTAGAAATACAGTTTATTTTAAACAATAGGTTTAACCTTTGAGTAGAGATATTAAATACTGCATGAAATAGGAGCTGCTGACTGGCACTTGCCTAAAATGTCACCCTCTAAAACTCTTGCATTACAACTGAATCTTTAAAGAGAGCACAGAAAGCTCTCCATCAAACTAATACACTTGTTACTGGTGGTAGGAGGCTCTACCAAAAAACACCTCAGTTGGACACAGCAGCATTAGAAGGAACAGTCCTACCTAAGGAGAAAAGACAGGTTCCACATCACTCCTCAGACCTATCGCAGTGGACGCTACAAGGCTCATGTCCAATATAGCCATGATCTTTTCAATTTACTTCAGTTGCTGAATCTTCTCCTTTACACTTTCACTGCTCTTGCCTTTCTTAATCATGCTCATCCACAAATACCAGGACCAGAAACTACATTTAAGTGAGAAACTAATCCTATCTTGCACATCCAGGGCTGGATGAAATTACTCTTCTTTCTCACCTTTCAATGTCATGTAACCCATATCCAATAAAATGCCAGAATAGTGCTTCATATTCTTGAAAACATCTTGCAAGCGTTTTACTCAAGTTATAAAAGAAGTTCATACTTAGTTATATGTGGAAAACTGTTACACTAACCCAAGAAATTTTGATTATTACGGAAGTATCCCCCACAATGCATGAGGATAAAACAAAGATCGTTACAATGATTCCATGGTAAACAAACAAGCAAGAGAGCAGGGTGACTAGAATATAACATTTGCAAAATATATGTGAAACTTACCTTGAGATTTGAAATTAGATTTTCCACATTTCTCGTCCCTTGGTACTCTAGGAATTTTATTTTATAGTAGATCTCGCTCCTTCGTTTTAATCAAGCATTCCATCTTGATCCTCCCAGAGGAAAAAATTTCTTGAAAAGATACCAAATAAATCTGCAACATTCCTGACAAACTACTGGTAGCTGTCCCTGCCACAAGAATAGGAAACCTATGCTCAGGAATAAAGGCTCTGGCTTGATCTCATGAAATTCTACAGTGGCAGTGTGAATGACACTACTCTTTCCTTCAGTAAAGTAGACTTTTGTGCCTTACACCAACTGAAAGATACAGCTTTCACAGTCACAGCAATAGGAACTGAAAATCCACTAGGAACAACAGGTTTTCAACTGTTCAGTTATCCGCAGTGCTGTTTCTGCTTTTTCTTCTGCTAGCACAACCTGTGCAATTAATCAAATCAACTTCCCATGATAGATCTCTTGAATCTGATGTACTGATTACATTTCAAAGGGGCATTTTTGCATCTGACTCCCTTTGCTTTTGGAAGCAGCACAAATTGATAGAAATCAAAGCACTTAATATTTTAGATCACTTGGTGAATATTATTTTATTTGCACTGGGTCTTTCCCCGTTTCAAAGCCAGAAAATAACCAAACGCATTTTTTCCCCCAAATATACAGAACTCTTCAAATATGTGTTCTCAGAAATTCACAGATCATGTTATTGTTTCTCCAATACTATTTGCCAAACAGATGTGTACAAACAGTCCATGCAACAAAGAACTGTATTTCCATCTCTATATACTCATTATCTCAGGTTAATGCAAATCACAGCCTATGAGGTCATGGCCAAATTTCAGAGGCTGATGGATCACCTCCTGAGACTTACACTCAATACAAAGCTGCCTACCTAGATGATATACACCATCTATGATGAAGACTGGAAATGCCACCTGCAGAGACTGATGGCTGTTCTGTAATCACTGCAAAACATAGATCTCACTGTTAATTTGACCAAATATTCTACTAGCTGATAAATATCCTATTATCTAGGAAACATTAAGGAAAATGGCCAGGGATGGCTGTCATTTATAAAGCTGCTGCTTTGGCTTAAAAACTAACACAACTATAAAGGAAGCCAAGATAGTCCTTTCCGGTGATTGCAAGTTGTCATAAACAATTCATTCTGCATTTTGCCATACAGTTTCCCCTTTTGACAGGCCTCACATGGGAGGATGACCAAAAGAGAGAGGGTTTGACAGAAGTTTGCATTAAAGCATCTGGACTTTCTAAGAGATACTCTGCATAGTCTGTATTATAGAGGACGCATTTTCAAAGAAGCTTTTTCCTCTAAGCAGAGATGTCAGAGCTGGAAATTTATATAACCTACTGCAAAACTTTCAGATAGTAACAAATGATCTCTTCCCTGGAGAGCTGGTTCTTCCTTTCCCATCCTGTTCACGATGGCAAGCTAAATAATGCCAGAAGATAGGCTGCTCAGGAGCAAAATATGCTACATGGTCACTAAAATAGTACCATCCTGGTGACAAACACATACATGAAAGACATTGCGTGTCACTTTACTGTCTACATATAGTTCAGAAATCAAATACCAAAACAGTGAAACAGAGCTTTCTGTGGGTCCATCTACTGCTTGGGTGCAATACTGGATAGGAAAAAATACAAAGTGCGGGTTTCTTTCGGGGGAAGTAATCTTTACAGCTATCTCCAAGACAAGCAAGAGGAAACCCCCACAGGAAATCTAGTGAAGGATGAAGAACTGAGACAGGGTTAATATGGCTAAAGAACTCAGGGAGGAATTTTATGGTAACCCTGCCTAAGCTTAATTCTGGGACCTGACCCAGTCAAGAAGTTGCACTTAGGGTGAGAGGGAGAATGGCAAGATCACCAGCCACACTCCTGATAATATCGCTGTGCTCTGACCCTTTCTACAAAATCTGACCAATCCATTTTCAAATAGTAACTCTCCGACATTTAAAGCAATATCTGAAAGAGTTTTGCAAACTGAGTTGCAGTTGATTGGATATGCTGATGGATTTGGATCCTTGGAAGAAGACCTGTTGGATTCTGGTTACACTGACACATTTTCTTTTGTCAGGCAAAGAAGCTTCCTTCTGTAGTTCCCTCTATATAGGAAACAGTACAACTCTTTGCTGTTCTACATGGACCCAGTCATATAATTTCAGCAAGGAAATTGTACCCTGGGATACTTTGCATTATAAATTTGCAATGTTTTATCCAAATGTTTTATACAAATGCAAAATTTATAGCATTCTAAATGTGTTTCTTCTCCTTGTTTCCTTATCTTGTCTAAAATTGGCCCTTCTGTTAACATATCAATACAAACTTAGTTCTTGAATCTCCATCCACGCTCACAGGGGCTGGCTGCCTAAATCCTAAGCAAATGGTGGACTTCTGAAGACTTAAAACTGTTGCTTTGCTACTGCAAATACAACTAACTTGCATACAGATTATTTGTTGTTGAACCTGAAAGGAAAAACAAAAAAGAAAAAGAGAATGTGCTGGAGGAAGGGTACTTCCAGTAGCTTTATCTATTAGAAGGAGAAGGTAATAGGAAATCCATGTGATACAGGGGCTGAAGAATTCCTGATAAAATACAAGGGAAATTATATTTGGATCCTTTTGGAAGAAAATGATTAAGAGCACAATTAGAACTCTGAAGGGAATAAACATAAGAGATATTGCAAGGTCAGATGACTGTCAGACCACATGGAAACATAAACTACCATTCTAATAGAGTAGAATCAAATCTACATTGAAATGGGTTTATTTTGTGGAACATAAACATTAGCATAAAATACTGTGATATAAAAAACAGTGATAAAACAGAGATATAACAAGAGGGTTAGTTAGAAAAAAAAAAGACAAATATACAAAGGAAAAAAAAGGCCATAGGTTTACAAAGGAACCCTACGAGATGTGGTAACAGATAGGGTCTTGCCTTTTGGTTTCAGTTATTTTCCAATATTCTGGAGCATTACGCAAGAGCTCATGCATGGGATAACTTCTTTGAAAAGGTCAAGACAAATGCTGCATTGCATCTAGTTGTTTTGTGTATTATAGCTTTCTGGTGTGTAAGTATAATTGTTGTTTTACGCCTGCTGAATACCTGCACAGTTCTTCTGCCCTTAGCTCTCTGAGAGAGATCTAAGAATAAACAGCCTGGGTCTCAGCGGTGATCCTAACAGAGATCATGCTTGCTCCATGAATTCATTTCATTTGGAAATCAGTCTGTGACCCTTTATAGTGGGTACCTTTTAAGAGAATCACAAGGGCCAAGGTTGGAAGGGACCTCTGGAGATCATCTAGTCCAACCTCCCTGCTCAAGCAAGATCATCTAGAGCACATTGCCCAGGATCGCATCCAGACGGGTTTTGAATATCTCCGGCGAAGGAGACTCCACAGCCTCTCTGGGCAACCTGTTCCAGTGTTCTGTCACCTCCACAGGAAAGACGTTTTTCCTCATGTTCAGATGGAACTGCCTGTGGTTCAGTTTTTGCCCATTGCCTCTTGTCCTATCGCTGGGCAGCACTAAGAAGAGTCTGGCCCCTTCCTCTTGACACCCTCACTTCAGATACTTGTACACATTGATGAGATCGCCTCTCAGTCTTCTCTTCTGCAGGCTCAACAGGCCCAGCTCTCTCAGCCTTTCCTCATAGCAGAGATGCTCCAGTCCCCTAGTCATCTTTATAGCTCTTTGCTGGACACTCTCCAGTAGTGTCATGTCTCTCTTGTACTGGGGAGCCCAGAAATAGACATAGTACTGCAGATGTGGCCTCACCAGGGCTGAGTAGAGAGGAAGGATCACCTCCCTCCACCTGCTGGCAACACTCTGCCTAATGCACCCCAGGATACTGTTGGCCTTCCTGGCCACAAGGGCACATTGCTGCCTCATGCTTTACTTGTCATTCACCAGGACTTCCACGTCTTTCTCTGTAGAGCTGCTTTCCAGCAGGTCAGCCCCCAGCCTGTCCTGGTGCATGGGGTTATTCCTCCCCAGGTGCAGGACCCTGCACTCGCCTTGGTTGAACTTCAGGAGGTTCCTCTCCGCCCACCTCTCCAGCCTGTCCAGGTCCCTCTGAATGGCAGCACAGCCTTCTGGTGTGTCAGCCTCTCCCCCCAGTTTAGTACCATCAGCAAACTTGCTGAGGGTGCTCTCTGTCCCTTCATCCAGGTCACTGATGAATAAGTTGAACAAGACTGGACCCAGGACTGACCCCTAGAGAACCTCACTAGATACAGGCCTCCAACTAGAATCTGCGCCACTGACCACAGCCCTCTGAGCTCGGCCATTCAGCCAGTTCCCAATCCGCCTCATCGTTCACTCATCCAGCCTGCACTTCCTGAGCTTGCCTATGAGGATGTGATGGGAGAGAGTGTCAAAAGCCTTGCTGAAGTCCAGGGAGACAACATCCGCTGCTCTCCCCTCATCTACCCAGCCAGTCATTCCATCAGAGAAGGCTCTCAGATTGGTCAAGCATGATTTCCCTTTGGTGAATCCATGCTGACTACTCCTGGTCACCTTCTTGTTCTGCACATGCTTAGTGAGGACGTCCAGGATGAGCTGTTGCATCACCTTTCCAGAGTTCAAGGTGAAGCTGACAGGCCTGTAGTTTCCTGGCTCCTCCTTCTTGCCCTTTTTGAAGACTGGCGTGACATAGGCTTTCTTCCAGTCCTCAGGTACCTCTCCTGTTCTCCAGAACCTTTCCAAAATGATGGAGAGTGGCCATGGAGAGTAGCAATAACATTCACCAGCTCCCTCAGCACTCGGTGCATCCCATCAGGGCCCATGAATTTGTGGATGTCAGGTTTGCCTAAATGATCTCTAACCCAATCCTCCTCGACCAAGGGAGAGTCTTCCTTTCTCCAAACTCCCTCTCTCGTCCCCAGGGTCTGGAATTCCTGAGGGCTGGCCTTAGCAGTGAAGACTGAAGCAGAGAAAGCATTCCGTAACTCTGCCTTCTCTGTATCCTTCGTCACCAGGGCACCCGCCCCATTCAGCAGCAGGCCCACATTTTGCCCAGTGAAGACCTGAACATTAAGACAATTTTAACTGAAGTCAGTGCAAGTTTTGTGCTTTTTAAAAAGCCAACATTTTCACAACAATCTGCCATTTATTCTTCACAGATATATATTCGTCAATATAACGGGACATGCTTCATTTTATTCAGAAGACTTAATTCATCACTAAGTTCCTGAATTATAAAGGGAAAAAAAAAAAAAAAAGAAAGGAAAGCTCAGTTTCTTACTCATATAAGTATTAGCATAATCTCAGTTCAGTGGAAAATTCTTAAAATAAAAGTCTTTCCAGCAAGGGTAAGAAACTCTTGTATCAAGTTACCGTTACATAGCTTTTAAACTTTGAGATGTTATTATTGACAGAAGGAGACTGACTATTTAAAATGAGTTTATTATTTATCACCTACAATATTCCTTAAACCCAATCTTCCTGGAAAGAAATAGGAAAAAATTTCTTTGTTTAGAAAGAAAATTCTGCCTTGGCTTTCTCTCAAAGTGATGCTAACACTTGCTGCTCTTGTTTTTGCCACACACAAACATGCACACAACCTTCCATAATCCATTAGCCCTTCCGTGCCAGTCTGGGCAGCCAGCCCCCAAAGACCCTCTCATCTATATTGTTCACCTTCTGCTCAGTCTTATGCTTCCCAGTGCTTCTGCCAGTGGCCTCTACTGCACCAGCTGAACCACCAAAATGTAAATTTGTACAGGGCTGGATGAGTTTTTTGTCCCCAGGATCATTTGCGACAGCTGCTCTGGCACGTACTGTGCAGTCATATGGGATGGCTGCTCAGCATCTCCCTTTAGGGTGGGACTGCACCTCTCGCTGTCTACTCAAATGGTAAATTGCTCCTTTAGCCTGAAAAGAGAGTATTTATTTTATCCATTGACTTGAATTTAGCTTGGAACACTAATCAAAGGAGTTTGCTTTGTATTTGTATTTATATATTTTATGTGTGACCATGGCTCGGGACTACTCATCAGTGCTTGATAAATTCAAATTTGGGGATTTAGGCACTTGGAAGCAGTCTACAGAGTTAATTGCTTAATTTCTCATAAGCACTAAACTCTCTAGCACTCCTAGGATGCTAATGATATTTTGAGATCTCTCAATGGTCAGTCCTGTACTGGTACCTTATAAACAACAAAGCTTAGGAAATCCTTGTGAGGCAGAAATCATTACATCTTTTCAATAGTTATATAAACTGAATCACAAAGGAATCAAGTGCCTTGTTCAGCGTTGTGCTGTGAATCAATTATAGACTTGGCAACAGACCTGAAATGACCTACAGTAGTTTCCTTTGCTTTAACTGATTGGCTATTTTTTCTCAGATAAGGAATTATGAGATACATGGATCTTTTTTCTTTTCGCCTCTAGAATACAAATTATTAGTGCTTGGAGTTAGACAGCAGCTCTTTTTTTATGCAGTAGAATAATATACAATTAGGCAGATTCCTGATGGGAAACTTCTGGTTGTTTCTGCATCACTCAGTAAAAGCAATTGTCAATGAAGTTTTCAGGCTCCATGGATCATTGGCCTATTCTCTCATTTCACTTCTTTTTTTTTTTAAAAAAAAACAGCAGAACTTGTGAGTTTGTGTGCTTGTTTTGCCTCCTTACTTTAAAGACCTGGCCTAGAAATTTAAAACAGAAGGGAATCTTCAAACATGCCCCTTTTCAAAGGTAATGATTATGAACAAATTGATCTGGGAGAGGAAGAGAGAACAGTGATTCATTTTAAGGACTTCAGAAGCAGAAACTGCTGCCTCGGAAAAAATGAACATAATTGTGTCTTTCAGTCATTGTTAATACAATGGAAGTAATGTTTTACAGAACAGAAGGAAAAGAAGTACTGTCAGAAACCTGTCTTTAGCTGAGACATCAGTGTAATGCATTCAAACAAATTCCTGATTCAGACCCCATCCTTTTTCCCCATCAGGATCAGTACTAATTTTAGATACAGACTTCTTCAGCAAGAGCTTATTGACAGGGAAATAGCTGTTACAAAATGAGAGGCAAAGACCAGAGTGTCTCAACAAAGTATCACACAACCTGTTCTGCAATAATGGGGAAGAATCCCTTTCACCTCATAATGAAAAAGCCAAATTTATGGAAAAAAAGCTTTATCACCGAAGTTGCTCAGCTTCTTAAGCACAGACTGTTTGTTTCATATCCTTCAGTGGTATTTGTCAATCAAGTTCCTTTATAAATTTTTACTAATAAATAGAAAAAAAAAAGTTTTTCCACAGCAGACTCAAGCTGTCTTGCAGCTCCAGTGACTATGAGCTACAAATATAGTGGCTCCTCGTTGCCTTCCATCTCATATCTCCTGCATATTTCCTAACCGATTACTAACTTTATTGGCACACCAACACACACTAACTCCCAACCACTGTGAGAAGCAGGTTCAGCACAGCTGTAGGCTGTATTAGGATGATTCCCAGGCACATCTTCATGGTGTAATGCCTTTTCCCCAACTGTTATTAGACTACAAGTGCTGTTTATAGGCATTTGCTAGTCCTACACTGGACAGGAGGTATGATGGCTTTATTAATGCATAATCAGCTGCATCTTTTAAGTATCCCTTCACTCCATCATTCACCGCCAAGCAGAGAACCCAAGTTAACAAGCTAGCTCTCGTCCATGTGATGCGTAGTGATCCTGTTTAGCAATCAGAGCAGTGTGAGATCACAGCTGCAATAAGCCTGCGATTTCCTAAGCCAGCGGAACTACTGTACAATGTCAAAAGCAAGTCTTAACCTTCATAGTACTGCTTGGCCTAGGCCTACATAGTGTTGCTTTAAGATACTCCAGTAATCAGTCAGGTTGCTGTTAATATGCATATCTACATATCCTTAAATTTGGACATTCTGCAGAGAAGGGAGAACAAATTCAATGCACATTACCACAACCATTCCTTAAACTATGGTTTTGAACCACAGTGAACCACACTAGTGGTTATCCTTTAATAGGACAATCAGATACTTTGTTGGACTACAACATTGTTTTATTTGGGGATGTATTACCTCCTCATAAAGGCCTTAGCTTCGGTTTTTAAAAGATGACTGACTGCTTAGCCAGGTATCCTGTCTGAGTAACACAATTTGTCATCTCTTCCGCTCCAGAAACAGGACTGGGCAGAGGAAGAAGAGGGGATCAGCTCCCTGCCTCACTGTTCTGGGCTTTATGTGAGTTCTCAGCGGTGCTGGCAGACCTAGAGGATATGCCTGCACTGTGCAAAGATGTGCCTAAAAAAACCCAGTACGCAGTGCAGTGCACAAGCTGCTTACGCTTCTTAGCTCATCTGAAGGTAGACAGTCATGTGCAGTGGTGGAGGCATATGCACAGAGGTTGGGATCTTATAAGCACAAATTGATGCCTTTTGCTGCATGTGACTGACCTCTTTTTACAGCAAATATCAATTTCATTGTCTAAACTTTGCAGGTTGTCAAAGCTCCAATAAATTCGAAGCATTTTAGCATAGTACAGAAAGTCATACATTTCCCATATATACCCATTCCACAGTTCAAAAGACTGATCGAAGGAAACTCGTCAAGGTGTGTCATCAAATGATATTAAGGCGTTTAATATAGATTTTAAAAACCTTGAATTTCAGCTAAGAGTTTTGGAGGAAAACAAAGGCTCCTGAGTACTTAATGATAGTTTTCAAAATGCCTGAGTGACTTAGGAGTCCAAGTCCCATTGCTTTGCAATGACAATTATGCTCTTAAATGTCTTGGAAGTTTTTAAAAATTAAGACATACGTTCCCAAATTGCTGGGGCATCTTTGGAAAGTTTCCCCTAAATCACTGTCTTGGAAAATTGCACACATTTCAGATTAACATTATTTTTTACATGTTTACTTCTCCTTGATAAGAAAAAACAATTACCTTTACTTCTTCACTGCTATAAAAATCATATGTCAGTGTAACTCATAGGCTACAAATTTTTATTCTCACAGTCAACCTGTGGTTTAAGTGACTTATAAAGGAGGAAAATGTTTTCAATAATTCAGTTCACAGATCCCCTAGAGTTGCCCTATGTGGCATTTTAAACCTAGCATTAAAGCAAATAGTCTCGCTTTTATAAAAGAAAGATTACAGACCTTATAGTGCATGAATTATTGAGGGAAAATATTCCAGCCAAGATAAATCAGAGCAGTACTGGAAATCATCCTCTTATTCTACTTCTATCTGTTAAGCCAGCTTAGATCAAATAAGGTGATTTTAGGTTTTGATCAAAGATTTCTTTCTTCTAAGATAATATTTTTGCTGAAATATTAACAAAACCATATCTAGGCTTTCAAGCTAGATAACACAGAAGGCGTCATGAACAATGAGGATTTCACACTACTGCTGTGCACCTACTTCTGGGGTTAAAATGGCACTCTTCCTGCTGATCAACATCTAACGTAGGAAAGGCTAGATTTCTCTTCTTAGTCATGCTGGTACCCCAGACTGAAATCTCAATTGACTATACCAGGAAATATCAGCCTTGGCAGTGGTGTTAAAGGGAAAAAGCAAAATCCAACAGAATCAGACCTTTTTGATCTAAAAATTAGACTATTTGTTTGGATCCGAATCCTATCGCTTTTGTGCATGTGGAGCATTCTTGTCCACACAATACTACAGATTTCATGGACTTCTTGGGAAATACACTGCTACCCAATAAAGGCAGGAAAGCTAGCACATGGCCAGTAACAGCTCATGCCTCAGTTTACCCATCTGGAAAAGCAATTTCAGTAGCATTTACAATTCAGGTTTGATTATATTAAAATTTTGATAACTTAGAGATTCTGATATGCAAGGTTCAAACAAACACAAGATGTCTTCATACTTTCCAAATTCTGCCATTTAGTTAATTTTTCTAATTTCTGGTTCCCAATAAGGGTAAGTTGGCAGAGCAAACAGAACAGAAGAGTGAACTAGCAAGTCTTCTCAAGCCATGTAAAGAGGGCAAACCCCTGAAATCATAAATTTCTAGTTTACCTAAGGAAAAGACTCAGGCATAGAGATATTTGCTTTAACTGAGACTTTCCCAAGCTCTTTTTCTTGCACTGCAGTCCCGAAAGTGCACTCCTGTCTGTGCCTCCTGCCTCATTAGCACAGTCACAGCCCTGTGTCTGTGTAGCTGTACCGCTCTGTGTCTTTTGGCATCAGCGCCTCCCCTACCACCTCACAGCTTGGGTAATGTAAGTGCTTGGCTGAGTGAGTACCTTAGCTCTGCTGCAAAAGTTCAAGTGAGCTCTGTATTTTCTTCTTTCTAATAAGATACTTCCACAATCCCTTGCTGGAAACTGTAGAGTGAAGACATGATTTGGCCAGACCCCGAAAGGATGGCTTGATTCTTGTTTGCAAATTTACTTTATACATTTGTACGTGTATATTTTTGCCTTTCACCTGAATGTTATGGTTTGACATATCTCCATAAATACAGATAGTGTGTGTCCTATCTGGTCCATGCACCCAGCACAGTGATGTTCTCGAGTGCAAGGCATAAAGTCCTTGCCAGCTTAAGGACAAAGCTCTGTCTGACTGAAATGTCAGATACTATATTAAAAAGGTAGCAGATTGTGATGATAATGAAGTGCTGCAGCCCGTCGCTATGTTACCAACTGCTCTGAACTGACATGTCAGAAGGAAAAGCAAGGAAAATGCCTAGAATCTCTCTTTGGATCCCATGCCGACCGCTGACAGCATTTAAAATATTTACAGATATAGCCAGCATGCTTGTTTATCAACAAGGCCTAAAATAATAAGTATATAAATATATTACCCCAGTGTGTTGTCTAAAATCCTCTTTCCTCTCCAGCTTGCCTCAGACCACATCCTACACCCTCTAACTGTGAAAGATTGTTTTGAGAATGGGTACTTCTCTGCTAATTCCGTCACTTAAAGAGGCCAAACTCCCCCTGACTGATGCACTGTGTTTACAAGTAGATTGAAACAGGAGGGGAGATGTTTTCATGCTGGCCGAGGATGAGGTAAGAGCTGTGGAGACTCTTTAAGGGGAGGGGGGATATTCTCCCTGCCCTCTATCTGGTGATTCTACCTACTGTTGTCTTATATATTGCATTGGCATCACCATCCTGGACAATGCACCTTGCTGGGTAATAAAGCTGGCTGCAGCTGGCCCGTAGAGGAGTGGAGGCAGGAGTGAGGAAGGTGGGCACAAGGGCACAGAGAAAAATATTGCTTTCATCCTGCACAGAGCAGTGTTCACAGCATGCTTAATCCCTTTCCTCCCTCAGTAAACCTGCCACTGTGCGAAGCAGAAAGAGCTTACAACCAAAACACTTTTGCCCTCATGGAAATTTTGCCTGAATAAAGAGAACAAAACAGCATCCTTATCATGATGCTGGGGCTGTACTGTGACTTGCCTGGTGATTTTGATATGAGATGGGTCTTCATCACAGGGCATGTTTGCTGAGATGAGATGTGTCTGGAAGTGCACCCAGTTTGGATGTGATTCTGTGCTCGTAGAAGCCAACGTCATTTTTAAACTCTCTATCTGCTCAGGCAAGCAAACAGACTGGTTGGAGGTGATTGTTTCCTGCTACACACTACCTAGAAATAGAATTCTTAATTATTTTACCAATCCATAGCAGCTGTGGCTGAATTTTCAGTTTCATAAAATGATAGGTTTTCCCAGCATTATTTATTCGTTATGAAAAGAGATCAGTTCTCTGAAAAGCCTACAACATTTAAAATAAAAATAGGTTCATTTTCAATGGAAATCTACCGCATCGTTATCTTAATTCAGCAGTAAAATATTTTAAACTGCTTTTAGGTGAAAATAAATTTCTGTTAAAAATATATATCAGCTACATTTTGAAGAGCGAAGAACAAAATTAGGAAAGTAATTCCATTGTTTGTGAAAATCACACTTGCATGCCAGAGGCTGCTAGTCGCTTAATTGCAGTGGAAATTTTTTTCAAGATGATATGAAACTAGTTTCAAAAGGACACTGTCAGGATTTGTGCAGCATGTTACTACGAAGCTCTAGGTACCAGCTGAAATGGAAGAACCAGTGTGGTATGAAGGCTATCCTATTACTTGACTGGGTGCTCTGTAGGTAATGGAAAACAAAATTAAAAACAATCCATCTATTTCTGAATGTGTTTGAAAATAAATTGCTCAAAGTGCAAGCAGAGCCCTACACACCCTGGAGAATCTGACTTAACTGCTGGTCCAGTCCTACTTCTGCTCCTCTCTTCCTGGGGATAAGGGCAGTGGCTTCGTAAAGGAGGGGAAAACAGCCATTTAACCCACTTTCTAGTTTAACAGGGCATGAGAGCTTCATGCCCTATGGCACTCAGTTCAATACATTTACCCTCATGCCGCTTCTGAGTGCTTGTCATCAGCTCTGCCACAGAACTCAGCAAAATATTGGCAGAACTTACGCAGCAAATACAAGGCCACGTTAGTGTTTTACAGATGCCATATTTTCTCCTATTTCAGCTGCATTTTCTGTTCCTCCCTTTCTTACCCACACTTCTGAATGGACAGCCTCTAGAACTAGCAGAAACAAATATCTGGGAAACTCTTTGTTCAGGCCACGCGGCCTTAGCAGCTGCTATCAGTTGGCATATATGAATACACTTACATTACACATAGGGGAGAGAGAGTGATTGAGAGGACTAACTTCAGATTTTTTTCTGCATACCATGGTCCACAGTAGCTTCTAGCTGCACTGAAACAGTCTATTTTATAGTAGACCTGTTATAGGGCTTCAGGTAAAAAAAAGTGTGTGCTTTCCTATCAGATACGTTATTAACAGGGACAGTGAATAGATAGCCCAAACAGGCTGTCGAATTGCCACTGCTGAAGGTTTTCCAGGTGTCTGTCAGGAATATTTTGAGTATGAAGTGACAACATGATCCTGATGATTAACTGAGTTCCAGTCTATTTTCTATGACTGTGTAATTCTGATATATTTTCTTTTAATATATTTGCTGCTTCCTGGTTCTGTGTATGAAAGAGGAAATGCTGCTGTACAGTTTCTTTAACAGTATTTGGAGGTATACTTTTATTGACAGCAAGGCCTCTGGAGCCCAAGATGTTAGATCTTTTTTAATGTATTGATTCAAATATAAATAATTGAAATGTTTTTCTTCTCCTCCATTAATTCTACCCAGCCCTTTATTCCCGTCCTCCAGATAGATTCCTCATTAACATAATTGGAGTGGAGAGCTTTGTCTTTCACTTTTCAGTATGAAGTTTTGTTCTTTCTTCCCTCCGAGGTAATTCAGTGCATGAGCTTGACAACATCAGCCCAATTGATTGAAATGTGCCTTTTAACCGTGTCTTAAGAGAAAACCTAGAGGAAAAACATGAAGGAAAAAAACCACTCTAAATGAAGAGTGTAAGACAGCAACTGCTCCACAGCTCTTTCCAGCTCCTGCTCTGAATGGATCAACAAAGGTTGATAAAATAAAGTTAGGGTCTGCCTGCACCAGGGAGACTTGTAATGGATGAAATTGTTATGGGGCTTCAGCCAGTTTAGTTGTAATGAGGAGAACTCTTGTGTGGTCAAGGCTCTTGGCTCTGTCTGTTTTTGTCCATTTGCAGGTGGTACCTGTTTTATAGATGAAACATTATCGGCAAGATGTAAGCAAGCACACGTGCACTCAGTTGGACACCCAAGAGCCTCAGTAAATACTGAGATTATCTGTAATAAGCACAAATGAAGCATCGTCAAGATAATTTTTGACCATAGCAAAATCTGGTAAAGCATCAGTCACATCCAAATGGTTAATAAGCATACATTACTGTGTACTTAGAAGGGGATACGTTTATGTTCTCTGTTTTCCTGAGCTTGAGATGTGCTTTGCATTACTACAGTTACTGGGGGCATTCCAAGTTGCTGGCAATTGAGAAGAAGCTTCATGGTTGTATCCCCATTTTTCCTTTTCATGATGAGAGACTTACAGAATTTTTCTTTCAGCTCATAATCAAGAACTATGTGATATACTACAGTGGGAGATAATTTTTTTAAAATGTCTCATATATCATCTTATACTGTGTGAATTCTTTTCACAAAGCCACTGTTGTAAGATACAGGAGCCTGTGAACATTTTCTGCTGTGCCCAGGTGCTGCAGAGACGTGCACTCCTCTCCAGATCTCAGGAATGCAGCTCTTACTGTATGCATGAAAGAGAAGGAGAACATTTCTGCTCCTTAGTGTTTTCACTGCTCAAGTATTTTCTTGATTAATGTGCAGATCTCTTTGTAAGAGGAGAATTTCATTTATATGGTTAACAAATTGTATATCTCTCCCCTTCTGCCTTTGAAGCATTCAGGACACACTCCAGGGAGTAACAATACAGTGTGTTACTAAGAGGTAAAATGGAGAGATGATAAATCAAATGCAAAGAGGGCATGGCTGAGAGCTGCAATTCTGTCCCCTTAAGTTGCTGGTAAAACATTCATCTCTTTCAGTGGAGCTAACTCTTTTCTCCCAGGTTTTCCGAATTAGAAGCATGGTTACTTCTCATTTAGACACAAACACTTGTGCATCGACCACTAGAGGGTAAGAAGGCCACTGAAATGGCTTGTAGCCAGACAACCCGTGAGCATGCAAAAGTGACTGTTTCAGAATGGAAATGAAGAGGGTGTTTTTGTCTTGAGAGTATGGGCAAGCAACTGCAATGAACTGAGCAGGGATTTAGCAGAGCCCTAAGGACAACATCCTGCCAAACAAGACAAAACTGAATGTCTTCAAGAGGGCTAAGCCTCTGACTGCTAGGCCAAAATCCGTCTCTTACTCCAGACTGACTCAGTCATTTGATGCAAGAGGAAGAATGCTGCTCACAGCGCCTGTACTGCCAGCAGCCTATGCATTTTGCTTGGCTGAAAGTCCTCAGTCTGCCTCTAATAGCCTAATGGTGGTTTTAAAAATGACAGTTTCTGATGATTTAACTTTGCACTGTCCCCATTAGATATTGGCATCTAACTTATCCTCTGAACGTTTCATTTCAGTTCATCTTTTTGTAAGATTTCATCTAGAGAAGACCCTTAGAGACAAAAAGTGATCTCCCCAGGAAAAAAAAAAAAGTACCTGAGAAGTTATGTTGTGCCTGACTTTCCATAGTAGTATGGAACTACTATGCTGCCATTTATAATGAAATCTTAAACAATCATCTCCAAAAAGTGGATAAAGAAGTGATTTCAAGTGGAAGTACTGCTAGCAAACTTCTAATCAGTTCTGCCTCTTGAAATAACAGAGGATCGGAACAGCATGACAACAAATTAAGTAGCTGGGAAGTCTGAACAGGAAAACTAGACTGAACATGATTTGTTGGTCTCCAAATTAATAAGCAAGTTTATAGCACTAGCACAAAACACTTGGTCACATTGTATCATCCCTGCCTCCCTCCCACCCACCGTTCATACTTAAAAGCATTCCTGTGTCACTAGAACAGATGTGTTAGTCTTGAAGAGAAAAGTAGCTCAGTGACTTGCATTCGGCACTTACTAAGTCATTATTTCTTTATAATAATCAATATTACTTTAATTCCCAGGGCCTATGATAATGGAAATGAACCTTTAAAGAAAAAGAAGAAGAAGCAAAAAATAGATTACATTTTCCTTTTGGGATGATTTTAGGCAAGCTAACTTCAGCTTACCTAAATGGATTTACTGAAAGGATAAGTTACATTTATAAAAGTAGCCAGTGTACCCACAGGCTGGTGCCGTCCTTTGCTATATTAAAGTATTTTGGAAAAACATGATGGTCAGAAGTTGCATGTTCATTTATCAAAAAAAGCCTATTTCAGATTCTACAAGAATCCTGACAGAAACCCAGTTAGAGCTATTTAGGAGCGTATAAACAAATTAGCAATTTGGAAGACAAGCTCAGATCAATAAATGTCAGACCAGTAGGGTCTCTTGAAAAAAAATAAGAGACAGAAGGCACAACAGAGATGTGTTTTCTAACGCATTACAAAGGTGAAAGTGATTAGAGACAAGATCATCCTGAATCCTCTTTGATAAGCTGTGCTATTCACTGTGTTCCTGAGAAGGCGATTATGAGACCTGTGTGAATGGTACGAAATTATACTTTCAAACAAAAAATAAAATGCCTGCTAATTTATGTGGTTGCATATATGTGTGCATATCTACAGGTACAAATGCGTATTCACAGATACGTATGCTCTTTATATGAGATAATGTTGCAGAAAACATTGGCTTCAATCCCCAGATTTCCGGATTGTACTTGCTGTTGTACTGTCAGACAGATGAATGACCTTGGATAAAATGTTGTTACTTCCTCAGGCCTCAGTTCTCCCATTTGCAAAATGATGCTAATCATACTGATCTCCTCATAAAGTGCGTTGATATCTGCTGATGAAAAATATTTCATGTTAATAGACCAAAAATCATTTATGATTATTTCTCATTAAAATGAGTCTGTTAAAATTATAGTCAGAAGCTTAGTTTCAAAAGAAAAGCCTGTGTCAATGGCAGTGTTTTTACCTCCTAGTCAGCATGCTGCTTTTCACCGCAGTTATCTTTTCTTTCCATTGGCATTGGGTTACAGTTCAGAAGTCCTATCAGGTCACAGCACTCACACGTGGAGCACAGAAAGTTTTCATTGCCCCAGAGAACTTGAGAATCTGTAAAGGGAGTTTTCAATATATTTGCATCAACTGCATCTGTACCTGCTAGCATTGCTTCCTCTGCAACATTCACAGTATTGCTAACTTTCATGCTGTTAGTGTTTTTTTTTTTCTCTGATGCTCAGATGTACAAGCGGAAAGAAAAAAGGAAAAGAAAAGGCAAAAGGAAAACGAAAGGGAAAAGCAAAAGCAAAAGCAAAAGCAAAAGCAAAAGCAAAAGCAAAAGCAAAAGCAAAAGAAAAAGAAAAAGAAAGAAAAAGAAAGAGAAAAAAGAAAAGCAAAAAGAAAAACTTTCCCTCTCTAGTAAATCTCCCCCATAATTCATATGGGAAGTGACCCCCTAATTGCAACAATCTTTTGAGCTGACATCTTAGAGTTAAGTTTGTGTTGAAGAGCTTTACCAGACTGCCATGCTCATGGTTGAAACTCTGTGGGATGCTCAGGATGTTTTCTTCTGTTTCCTCTTTAAGTAATGATACATGGGCCTGCTTGAAAAAACAAAAAGAACAAAAAGCATCACAGGCATTGCTGCCATCTGTGGGAAGAAAGCATTGAAAAGGCACTTTGCCTGTGTCTAGTTTGCTGTCTTCTTTTGAAGAGACATATTCAAACATTAGGGGAGAACGGGCTTGTTTTGCATAGTCTGCAAGCTGGCTTTCTCAGCTAAGACTCTTCTCAGGGTTTTTGAGCTTTTGTGTTAGGCCTTAACCTGTGCCAGGGAGTAAAGGAGGTGGAAACACTGAAGTAGAAATGTCAGGGCAAATTGTCTGGGGTTCTCAGGCAGAGGAATTGGAGATAATGATGAGAGAGAAGTGCTTAACTGGAATGGGAGTCAAAGATAATTTATGAATAACGGCAACAAAAACTTTTCTGCAAATAAGACATGTTCTTCTTTTTCTGCTGTCTGTGGGCCTTTTCATTCAAGGTGGAATGGGATGATGTCTGGAAATCACTTAGCTTCTCCTGAAGCTTTCACATCATAAATAATATACTCAATGTAAAATAATTACATCTTACACTGAGAAATTAGGGAGTACTAGGATTAAAAAGACCCTTTCAACCTTACTTCTTTCCTTTGTGTAATTCTGCTTCTGCATAGTCACAAAAGTTTTCACATCATGCTTGTATACTGTTTTTCTCAGCAGGCACCCTTCCTCCTATAAAGGCGGCTCAAGGCTCTCTGAAGACTGTGTTTAAGCATCCTTGCCTGGGGTCCAGACTATCAACTCAATAGACCATTCAAAATGAACTTGTTTTATATGTTGCCACACATCAACAGACTTAACAGGGCCATATGGGACTACACAGCTGTGCTCTTCTGAATGTTTTAGTCAGAAATAAAGCTCTGGAAAATCCAAACCAAGATTCCAGAAGGAAAAAAAAGATGCAGATGTGATATAACTTAAATAACAGGAGAGTGTACTTAGCGAGGCTTCACTGATGTGGGGAATACATGAATGCAAAGTGCTCTGATTGGAATACAGCTTCACCAGATGCACTTCAAACAGTAAAACTCTGCACACAACCACTGCAACCTGCTACTCATTGAAGTGCAGTTTTGCTGTCTATAACTGCTCCTGTACTAGGGATTTCTGCTAGCGCAACTATGTCACTCAGAGATCACACCTCTTCATACGCCTGAGCAATGTAGGCACCAACTTGTAGCAATAAATTTCACTTTTGTGGAGCTTGTCAGTAATTTGGCCTGATATCAAGTCTTTAGGGGGTGGTTCAAGAAGGTGTGTGAGGGGAGAGGATTTTAATTCCATCTGTCCCATTATTTCTTTAAAATATGACTTACAGTGTAGTATGAAACACTCCTGAAGTACAGAGGCTCCAGTTTAACACTTCTGTTGTTTCTTTGATTCTTACTTTAAGCTTTGACTTAATTCTCCTCATTGTGAAGATGTGAAACAAAATAATAAGAGTGAGCTTTTAGAGTGAGCTGCAAGAATAATTGCCTGAGCGACCTGTATGTGGAGAGAGGACCGTTAAGCTGTCTTAGGCTGTCTCCTCTGAGGGACTGAGGTCCTCTGTGGTGTATATCACAGCCTCAGACCAGCAGTCTCCCAGACCAGGCGTGATCCCTTCTGCCCTGCATGCTAGGATTTTCTTTCCCTGCAAAGTAGGTTGTTGAGAGGGGTGTGAGAGGAAGGGCTACTATATAAGCTGAAAAATATTCCAGGTTCCACAGATGCAATATAGAAATGTCAGAAAGGAGAAAGGGACTCATGAGTTTCTTTCTTCTTGGGTCTTCCCTAACACCAGGACTACCTTTGCTCATTGCCAGTTATGACGTGCAGTTTTCTGTTTTTCTGTGGAAAGCTGGTACTTGCTGACAATTGCACTGAAGGAAGATCCTAAAAAGTAGAAGAGGGTTATATTTAGCCATCCTTGTTCAAGATGAGTAAGTTGATTTTATGTGCAAGTCAGCCACTCAGTGTAAATAAGGGACAACCAGGGGAGAATAATCTTACCTTTGCTTTTGATAAGCATTTTTGCTAGTTTTTGCTAGAATGCTTCAGCAGCCATAGAAAAATATCTGCTTACCTGTGAGCCCTCACAGAAGCTCAGCCTCAGATATAAACTGATTTTTAGTGTACAGGGTTAGGTGCAGCGTTCTTAAACAAAAAGGATAGAGGAAAGTGTCCTGTCCCTAGGGTATCTAACAGGTGAATGGTGAACTGAGGTAAAGATCTGATATAATGGTACAAATCAGGCACCACTCTTTCTCCAGTTTTATTCAGGCTCTAAGGAATGTTTTCATTTGCTGTAATATAAGGAAGCAGCTGAACAGTTGAGGGTTAAATTTACATTGACTATTGGGTTAAGTTAAATCCTCAGCGGGGAAGGAATGGTTACTAAGGCAACAGGAGCACACATTCAGTACCTGTTATTCAAGTCTATACCCTCATCCTCATTAACTATCACATTGTTTATTAATATTCACTCTGAAATGGATATTGCCAGAACCTCTTTGCTTTGACCTAAGTAGTGAGACAGGAATTAATGTGAAAAGAGCTCAGAACTACTAGCCACATACTAAAAAGCTTCTTAGGAAGCATATATCTTTGTATCTCAAGGACAACTTTTGCTTCCATGTAATAAAATATCAAAAAAGCGTTTGTAAACAGAATTCTGAAGGGAACTCTACACAGGAAACAGCAAGACCTATCATGATGGGGGTCACATCTTCTACTGAAATCAGTAGCATGAATCCAGTAAAAAACCAGGCCAAAACACTCACTTATTTGCTAAGCACCAATATGTAAGAATTACGTGCAGGATCTAATTACCATGCAGGATACTAAGAGTATCTGACTGTACGTGCTGTTGAAGACCATGACCAACCCTAGGTGTTTTAAGTGAAGCCGAGGTACTTGTGTCTCCTTATTTTTTTCTCCTGTGATGAATGAGAATAATATGTTCAGAAAATACACACTAGAGTGTTGGCCTACAACAGTTTGCAGAGGTCAGGAACATTATGATAAGCACTTGCAAGAACCAGTACACATTGTACAATATAATAGCACTTCACAAAGCTCGTAAGACACCTTTGTCTAGCCTCCCACAAAAACACAGAATCAAACACGCAAGGGAATTCATCCCTGAGTGTATTCATTCCTTTCCCATTCTGAGACTAAACAGCAACAGCAACAGACACTCAAATTGAAACAAAAAACAAAAAAATATTTAAAATGTTTCTTTGGGTGTGAAAATTCCAAAGTCTTCTCATTCAGAATCATGTTATTTCATTTCATGTAGACTTTTATATAATGTTAAATCATAAACAATATTGTATAAAGCTTACATGATAATAGTATAAGACTATGGTGTGTTAACAGTGTACATACATAACAGTCCGCCTAATGATGTCTGTTCACAGAAAGTATGAGTTGCCTTGCTATTTCTTGAAACGCTACCACAGAGAAGTTAGTCAGTCACATCACCTCAATTTGTTAGTTCAGTCACCTTTCAGAAGGCTAGATAAAACATTATTCCATTTGTAAATTTGGCCCTAAATGCCCAATGCTTTTCATGATTTGGAGTTAGGCTTTTAAGATACTTCATAATTTGACAGTTCTATTTCATTTCCTTACCCACAGAGTTCACAATACATGCAGCCTCAATAGTCTCAAGCACAACAGAGTCAGTCTGTCTTAAAAAAATTATACTACAGAAGCAAAGGAGCTCATTCTTCACAGCTAAATGAGTCTATGAAAGTTACTCAGTTACTTAGTTAGCAAAATAGGACTTAATTTCCTGATCCAAATGACATATTGCAGACCAGTGTAAAGCACTGAATTGATCTTCCATTGATCTCTCATTGATAAATCTGGCAAAAAAAAAATACTTTTGTTTCAGCCAGAATCTCATATCCTACCGTATACTTGATGTCAGCTGTCTGAACTCACATTCATTTGTATACTCCTTGCAATATTACATTGGGCAACGGAAGAATCATTCAAAAGATTTTAAAAAATCATTGCAAGCAGAATTCTGTACAAAGTATGTTTCAGACTTCTTGTACCATTTTTATGAAATTCTTGTAAATTTTTCATGCTATAAGGGTAGCTGTCACAATGGACTTCGTACACAGTGGAGAGCTATAGAGGAGAGGTTAAGTTATCCTTATAGTTAGGTTACTTTTGAAGATCCAATGGGATAAAGATAAGGATTATCAATCAAATATTATAATCTAACAGGAAAAAGTATTTCTTATAGGGGGATTTAGGAGGTGTTTGAGTTTCATATTTGGAGAGATTTTTCCTCTTTCTCTCTTTTTCCTGGCTCAGATGATAGCGTCTCTCAGATACTCCAGTGACGACATTAGCTGTTATACTAAACACTCAAGCCTTTCTACAGCGAAGACCAGGACCTGCGACAGGCATCCGCACTCATTTGCATTTACTAGCAAAAATTCTCCTTAGGCTCCTTTAAAACACTTAGCCCAAATCCCAAAGCCAAGAGAAGGTCTGAGCCTCTGTGGGGCTGGAGTTCCTGCACCGGAGGGCTCTGGGGCTCGGAGTTTTGCCTCTGGGAGTGGCAAAACGTGGGAGACAGTCAGCTGGAAAAGAGCGCTCTGAGAAGCTGTGCTTCCTAGATTAGGGCATCTGGGTTGTCTTATTCAGAGAGAGGAATTCAGGAAGGATCAGCACAAAATTTGTTGGTAACCTGGTAACTGGAAGGACTGGAACTCTGATTGCATGCCAGTGAGTATTATAGTCATCAGAGAAAGTGAATATCAAATAACTATAATCAAGTAAGTGACGTGTCCTGGTTTTCCTTTTCCACTGAAGACTAAAAAGAGATACAAACAGGCTCAGTAAAATGCATAACTATTGATCTTTTTGCATCAGAGATGGATTAAATGTCTAGGGCCACAGTCCTGTGAAGACATGAGTTCTGTGACTTATCCTGTGAAGTCACCTGAACCTCTCCCAGTACAAACATGGAAGTCTTTCCAGGACAGGAGTCTGTGATTGACTTTTGCACTTTGAAAGCACTTTGAAAAAATTCATCTCTGTGATATTACTACTGTAAGGAGAACAGGTGGTTAAATGTTTTGGCCCGACAATTGCTCTCCACGTTCATTCAGATGATTTTAAAAAATGGAAGAAATGGCTAAGAAAACAACACTAGACAATCCTTGGGTTTTTTTGGTAAAAATTGACACAAACAACCTTATGATAGAAAGTGGAGAGCTAATTAAAGGCTGGACAGATAATCTCATTCTTTTTGAAAAGTTCATTGGCAAAGTTCAATGCCATAATTAGATTATTCCACCAAGTTTAACGAAGTGGCACAGTTAAACCAGGGTCTCTCTGTCCGTTACAAAATATATACTTGGGAAAACAGCACCATCTGCTGATCATCACTCTGAAATCTCGGTATGCTGTTTTCATTTATTTGGATTTTACTTACATATAACACCAAAACCTTCATTGCAGAAGCTTGGGACAATTCTGGAACACGTGTAAGAAGAATTACATCTTTTCAGCTACCAGCTAACATCACTGTTATGTTTTACCATTAGCAGTGCACTCAAGAAAACCAACAATACCTTAGCAGCAGAAAGCATGCTTAAGAGCTTCTGAAACTATGGCCATATTAATAAACCCATGTCACCACCAAGAGGATGGTCACACTTTCCTAGCACCGTTGCTCATTACAAACGCCTGCTTCCTCCTGGCACAAGCAATTGTTTAGCCATGTGAAGAGCTAACACAGGCAGGGGAAAGTGTTTTTGTAAGCATGACCAGTTTTTCAGTTGGCCCAACAGGCAGAGGATGAGGACTGCCTTTTCCAGTCTGAGCACAGATTTATGCCAAATTAAAGTATCCATTTGATATGGTTTTAAAAACGTACAGCTCTTCTACACTAAAGAGAATAGCAAGTTCTTAAGTTCACCTCCAAAACTTTTTTAAACTTGCTTTTCTGACAGAGAACAAGCTGTGACAAAGAACATCACATTGAGGAGTATTCACCTGTGAGAGCAACCCTCATGCAATGCCATAAACATCCTCCCGAGTTACACCCAGAAGACGTAGCTGTATTTAAATCACAGGTTATTAGTCAAGTGCTCTGCCAGACACATTCTAATTATATTCTTTTAATTAGATCACATACTTCTGCTTTTTATAGCTGTTCTGAATGCCCTGACTTTTCTTCCGCAAATGTTGCTCATGCAAGTATTTTTTATCTTCTTTCTCTCTTAAGAAGAAATGATTGCATTCTGGCTAGTAAGAACAAAGTAGCTGCCAGGGAGTAGTGGGGGCTGTCTGCCAAAGGGGCACAGGGTGGATCCCAGACATTGAGGGTGCCAGCTTGGTGGGCACAGGGCACAGCCACAGCCCTGCAAGGTAGGAGGCCAGGTGCTAGCACACCTCTAGGCTTGCTCCAGCAGCGACTGAGGGCTGGAGGACCAGTGCATTCCCTGAGTCAAGGCACAGAGGCCCCCAGTGAGGCTTCTCCCAGCTCTGGCTGGGTGTTTTGGCAGCAGTCTCACCCACGGTCACAAATGCAACATATGAGAGTTGACCTTGAGCACAGGCAGCCAAACCTCAGGCGCTGTGGGGATGGCAGCAGAGATTGCATAGCCTGTTGGTGCACTCAGGGTGCAGATAGTAGCAAGCAAACATAGCTGTAAATAACGTTTTGTTTCTTTACTCAATTTCCTGTGCATTCTGTATGACCTGAATTGTTAAAAAGCTGTGGTGCTATTCTGAAGAGCAGTTCCAGAAAATTGGTGTGCTGGTGATTACTGTTATTCTATGAGTTACGGGATTGTTCTTCCACTGCCTTGCACCTGATGCGATTGTGACAATTATCTCTAAACCAGCTGAACCAGGAGCTCCCATTGCTGCGTGAACAGCTATTGCTTGACACTTAGGACTGAAATCGCGGTGGATGGCACTTCTGCCTTCTGCAGATCCAGCACAGAGTGGAAATCAGGACACATGTTTATTATCAGCTCTTGCCATTAAACATCTCTGACCAGAGAAGAATTAAGGTCCTTCTCATACTACTATCCTTCTCAGACCATAGCCCACCAGGCAGAACTAAAAGGTATCAGTGTTTCAATAATTTACTGCTTAACTCAGCCTCTAATGTTCTTGAATTCCAGATCTCAGGGGCACATATCACAAAATTATCAGTCTTCATTTGTGGGGAGTTTTCTTTCTTAATACCCTGAGTTTTTTACTGGGGCAAGAAGTCTACTTTGCTTGGCAGGGTAGAGGGTTATTTCTTCATTTTTATAGGCAAGGTTTGGGGAGATTGAAAAATCTGCTTCCTCCATTCAAAGGAAGAAGAAAGCAGTGGCTGGATATAAACGGAAAGCTAAAAGCATAGCTAAATCATAGGATAGGATAACTCAGGCTGGAACGGACCTCAGGAGGTCTTTTGCCCAACCTTCAGCTCAAAGCAGCAGCTCTGAGCTCAGATTAGGTTGCTTAGGGCTTTATCCAGTCGAGTCTTGAAAATTGCCAAGGATGGAGATGGCACAGCCTCTCTGGGCAACCTGTGACAGTGCGTGACTTTCCTCATGGTGAAACAGTTGAAAGTTAAGTGAGTCCAAGCCAGTACATGTTTCCTATACATACATCTGTGTTGAAGGAATGGGGAGAAGGGAGAAGGCAAAGTCCATTACATGGAGAAAGACAGAACCAGTGAGGTGCAAAGTCAGGTATTAGCCAGGCGAGCTAGAATAATCTGCAGGCTGGGCTAAGGATATATCACTGGGTAGTGTAATTCGAGGATATGTGATGAATTCATAGAAAGAGCTTGCAGATTTTTTCTTATTTTTATGAGAAGGCAAACTTAAATGGCAATGGTAGGGTAGAATGAATGGCAGAACAGGCCAGGAAATGCATCTTGATGTATCTACAGGAAAAAAAAGGCAGTTTTGAACTTTTTTTTTTCTATTCAAGTATTTCTTTAAAATGTATGTGTTTGTTTTAGAAGCATCTGATTATTATTAGTTTGATATAAAGAAGATACAGTTGGTATTTTGGTTTAGTCAAGCTACTTCTCAAGTTCCTCTGTGTTCCTCCCCCTCCCTTAGTGCCAAGCAACCTGGGGTTGCTCTGAAGAGGGGCAAGTCTTAGGCTTTTAGGTTCACAGATTGAATCAGGACATTCAACAGCCAGATCATGCTACCAGACTAAGGAACAACTTTTATTTCAAAGGAAAATGAAGAAACAATCAATCTTCAGCAAAGCTAGGCTGCACTGCTGGGCAGCTCTATCACCCGTAGGACTGAGACAGGTCCCTAAGCTCCAACCTGGGAGCCATTCTGCCCTTCTGCCCCTGTTGCTCAGAGACCTTCCTTCAGAGGGTTATATTCTCTTTGTTTCTCTTGGAGCTCACTCTCCGCATGCTCTAAAGTTTGCTTTCTTTCTCCCTTTCTGGTAAAGAGGACTTTTAAGACAAGGTCAAGTTCTGGGGTTCTCTCTAGAGACCCTCTCAACTAGGTGATGTGTGGCAACGTCTCTCTGTTTTAGCTGTGGTGATGCCCAGCTGTGGCTGGGGCAGTAGGCAGTAGTGTGCAAGCAAACACTGGCACGTTTTGTGTGGACTGACTGGAGCTAAAGTTCTCTTTCTGCCCATGAGAATTCACTCCCTCAGTTTGGAGAGACTCAGGTGTACTGTTAACGTAAGCCAGACTTCAGCACTGTCACATCTATTACGAGGAAAATTCCTTTTTTTCCTAAAAAAATCCCTTTTTTTAGTAAAATGAATGGTCTGACACATTTTTTTAACTTTCCTTTTGTGTTTGTTTTAAGTATTTGGCCTGTGGATTTAACTAGGCCAATTGTCTGGGTTTTATGGTATCAGGAATTTTCTTTGCATCTCCGGGTACTCTGAGCAAAAATTAGACCTTAAAAGGGTTACTCTAAGCCACTATAAAACAATTACCTCTTATAGTTAGTAAACACACTTGAAAATTTGGCTGTAAAGAGCTTCAACTATAGTTGATATACATAGTATAGTAGATTCACGTAGTGAATCACCGATATCTTCTGCTTTTCTGTGCATGGAAAATGTTCAAAGTCAATGATCTGAGAACTCCAGAGAATCTATGGACTACATCTAAGAACAGAGAGGAGGGAGTGGATGTTATTATGAAAAATAAGTTTTCAATAGGTTTAAATTAACTTAACAATAGATAGCACCTCCACTGGAAAAGGTTTCAGGAGCAACAAACTGAAAGATAAAACCATTCTTTCACAAGTGACCCAGGCAATTCTACTTGGTATATTTAAAGTAGGTTCTGACCAGTTTTTGATGAGCTGATTGCCCTGCAATCCTGATTTCTTAGTTCATTTTTTTTCTCTTTATATATATTTTATGTGTACGGTACACTGTATTGTGTACTAAAACTAAAAACACAAGAGAAAGAAACCTCTGAATAAGTAGAGTTCCTCAGGACCTGTTCAACCACATCACGGATCATATAAAATATATTTTTCCAAGGCAATGCAATCTGATAGAACTGAAAACAAAATCTAAAGATTAAACGTAAGGAAATGTAAACAGAAATTTTAACATGGTTTCTGGCTCCATCTGGTGTTTATTTCACAGATTTTCTAGTACAAGGAAATTTGATTTCCCCTCTCTCTTTCAGCTGTATATTGGAAGTGAAAAATGATCATTAAAAATACTCTCAGATTTATGCATCCTGAGTTTTTGCAGTCATAGTTGTGTACGAGCTATAGTGAAGGTACAGGAAGAATACTTTTTATCAGTCTGTACATTCTATGACTTAAATCATATTCAGATCTGACAAAGGGCATCTGTGGCCAAGAGCTTATCATTTTCCCTCATGATGTCAGTTATACTGTCAAAATACCATTCCTCTCTATCAAAATTGTCTCACTTACATCCTCATCATGGCTAAATCATCAATACTGCTGCTTTATTCACGAATGCCCAAACACTTGCAACACAATTAGCACAAGTATTCACATCAAACCTTTATTGTGACTGCTTTCAGGTCAGATAGTATAATATTTACTGAGTGTATAGCAAAAGCAAATTGGAAGGAAGAGTGACAAGATCCTTGTTTCACCACAAACTGGGCCAGGTGTTGGAGAAAGTAGCTGTACAGTCTGGGACATAAATCACTGAGTATAAACTCTTCTTGGTTACAATTTCTCATAATATAATGGCATAACACCCTCCTTTTTCTTCTGGGCCTAACATACAAAATTATCCTGCCCTGGTATATCCTACACTAGCAAACTTATTTTTTAAAAAGGGTAAATTAATTACTGTCCTTCTAGAAAAGGGATTCTCAAACACGTTCCATAGAGTGGGCAAGCACATGCATGTAAAAAGCAATATTAAATCAACATGAATGCACTTTTAAATATGATTTGGCAAGTGAGAATAAAGTACAGTAGCCAGCACTTCCTGACAAACAAGTTTTCTGGATACCGTGTGTTTGACTACACTCGTGGTGCACCTGGGTGAAGTAGATAACATTAAGAATGTCTTGCCCAGTAAGACTGTATTTAAAATGATGAATTTTTGTTCCTATCTTGCTTAAAAAGATGGGTTTTCTAACCTTCTCATTTTGAGTAGTTTACTCCTCAGGATTCTTAGTTGCCAGGGGTTCTCCTAATAGTAAGATATTGTTCACTGTATATATGGGTATTATTGCAGCCATTACAATACGGCTGTGCATACGCATCATTCAAAATTATCAGAGTATCTGCATGTCTTGTCTGCAGCTGACTGAAGAACTCACTGCACTCAGTATTCAGCATTTCAGATTCGGTTTTGACTGAATATGTGCAATAGTTCCCAGGATCTCACTTCTGCTCCCTGACTCTAACACTCTTTGTTTACATTGCACATATTGCCACTTATGGATTTGGACCCATTCTCTTCCTGAACACAAGACTCCATTTCGTCAAATGTGCGCGCGTGATGGCAATGTGGAAGGAGATAAAAGGAAGGTGCTGCAAATTAACTGTCAGTCTCACCGACCCCAGGTTTCGCTGCAGCAGTCAGCTGCATGCAGTCGGCTCTGTACCATACCAGCTCAGTGCACTTCTATTCAGACTGCTGCTCCTCATCCCCTCCTTTCTCTCCGACACCACGGCTACCAGTCTCTATGGCAACAGCTGGCAGCTACAAGAGAGAAAGCTACAACAGCTGCCTAAAAAAAAAAGACAACTGAGACAGCCTAAAGCCTCTGGCCTGAGAAGGACTGTGACTTGTATCATCCTCTACCAGGACAGGCAAGGAATGAAAGACGGGAAGCGAATGAAAAGCAGGCCATGTAACCGACCATCGCTGTGCAGGGGAAACAAAACCGGTGTCACGCAACATGATGGGTGCCTGTCAGCCCTCACGGGAAAGTTGCCCAAAATAGCACCAGTGATGTTGGGGAAAGGGAGTCTCATGTACCTCCTTCTGAATCCTTTCCTTCTCCAAGATTAAATAAACATGCTCTGACTAAGTTAGAGCTAATGCCAAGATTGCTTGCAAGACTCTCCAGTCTGAGGTGAAGGCAAATTTGGCCAGAGCTCAGAAAAGGAAGGCTTGTCTCCTGTTACTTTTTTTTTTCAGCTACAAAAGCTCCATAGTTGCATTTACAGCTGTCAAAACTAGACTGAGCTTCTTCCAATAACATATGCCATCCATTGTACCCATTCTACAGTCTCTACCACAAAATGATTTAGCGTTGGCTGATGTAAATGTAATGGATTTATTTTAAAGGAAAAAATGATTTTTGGCTGCCCATTAAATGTCACAGAGGAAATTCATGGCATGTAGGAAAACAACTGTGTACAGCACTGTTGAGCCAAGGCTGTCTAACAGATGTTGTGCTCATTATAGTCGAAGCATAATAACATGTTTTAATGAGCAGAAAACAGGAAAATCCTATCTCCCTGTGGCAATAATGTGGAGGCATTATTGCTATTAAAAGGGGACCTGTCTCTTCCTTCTGACTCCTGTCATTTGCTTAGGCTGCAGTCTGTAATATTTCCACAGGGCTCTGATCCTGTACACATGTAGAAGGCCACAGCATTAGGAAAATATTTATTACCAGATGATTCCTCCTGTTTCCAGAACCAAAGTCATTTTTAACATTTTTGGGTGTGCCATTCTAGAAGGCAGGAAAGAAATGTTTCAGGGAAGTGAGAAATCCCAACCCTGACTCTTGTGCCATATCACTATGAACCCCCGCTTCCATTTCCAGATGTTAGGTTTAGCCAGGGAAGGAAGAACAGTACAGTGACTTTGGTGCCAGCCTGAAACGTAGGAGAAAGCAGTTCCACTTCCAGCTCCTTGCTGGAACCATAAAAGAAAGTTATTTAGTATCTCTCTCCCTTTCATAAAACAGGTAGAAGGTATTCCTTTACCTCACCAAGTATCCCTGGAAAGGGCGTGTAGCTACACTTACGTATTCTGATTAGATGGAGTTTTAGAGCTGTGCGGGAACTGATGCTCACGTTTGAGTTATCCTTGGTTTCAGGACAGAGGTGCCTAACTCTTCCATAATAGCCATGTCTTTTTCATCTGAAATAGGATGCGCAAATGAGATTTCTAATACATTGCAATAAGAGGTTGGAGACTTTACTACTTGCAGCAGGAGCAATCTCCCTAACTGACATTTAGTACCCAAATCTCTTAATTGAGTGCAGTCATTACAAGGAATTAAACGCAAACAGAGTGTTTCATAAAGGACAGCTGTTCTTCATTTTTTAATTGTGTTGGTAAAAAAGACAAGAAGAAAAAAAAGAGGAACACAGGCTTATGAAAGCTCCCATAGGATCACTGGAGAACTCGGGAGGGAAGAGGCCCAGGACATCTCTGGTCCAACCTCCTGCTCAAAGCAGGGTCAGCTGTGAGCTCAGACCACACGCTGCTCAGGGTTTTACCCAGCTGGGGCTTGAAAACCTCCAAGAATGGAGACCGCACGACCTCTCTGGACAACCTGTGACGGTGCCTGAGGGTCCAGTGAAACAGTTTGTCCTTAAATCCAGCCTGAACCTCTCTCATTTCGACTTGTGCCTGTTGTCCCTTGCCCCTCCACCCGCCACGGTGCTCCGCTGCACGGGGCCGGCTCCATCCTGGCAGTGACCCCTCGTAGGCGCTGGGGCCGCTTTAGGGGCCCCGGCGGCCGCCTCGTCTCCCAGTGGAGCGAGCCCTGCTCCCGCGGAGGGAGCTGCTCTGGCCCCCAGCGTGTCAGCAGCTCTCCCTTGTGCCCGCTCTGGTTTGCCCAGGTCTCTCCTGTACTTGGGGGGGGGGGGGGGGGGGGGGGGACAGCAGACGTGGCCTGGTGGGTGCTGAGCGCAGGCATACGATCACTTTCCTGCTCTCCCCGCTATGGGACTGCTCCGGCAGGCCCACCACAGCCTTTTGCTCTATTTTTCAAATTCCGTATTGAAATGCCAACGTGCAGAAAAGTCCTTCCTTCACCCCTGCGCCGCGGCTCGCTTTGCTTTGGTGTTTCTCTCTGAAACCCTTTCTTTCAGTGCTTCTCTCCCCTCCCTTTTTTTTTTTTTTTTTTTCTGTGAACATCCCTGCCTGAAATTGCTCAACCTGTCAAAGCTCGTGAGTCACCTCCTTAGCTTTTTTGGCCACCCCTGCGCTAACAGCCTCCCCAGCCAGGCACCTCACGGGGCGGGCGGCGGCAAGGAGGCCTCGGGGCGGCCCCGGCTGCCTGGGGCGAGCCGCCCCCCGCCCACCACCTCCCCGGCAGCGGCAAGCAGGGCCGGGCTGGCCCCTGGCCAGCGCCGCGGCGGCAAGGGCGGGCCGGGAGCCGGAAGAGGAGCCGCCGCCCGACTTCCCCGGCAGGCAGGCAGGCAGGCAGGCGGGCGCCATGCTGCAGTTCTTGGTAAGGTTCCGCGCGGCGGCGGCGGCAGCAGCGCCGCCATTTCGCGGCGGGGCCGTGGCGGTGCTCGGCGCCGCGCAGGCGGCCAGCAGGCAGCGCGTCTCGTATCGTGAACGTGAGCGCCGCGGGAGCAGCCCCCCTCCGAAACACCCCCCCCCCCTTTTTTTTTTTTTTTTTTTTTTTTTTTTTAAAACACCGCCGAGCTCCGGCCAGGCCGCGGGGGTGGCTCGGCGTCGGGTGGGGGCTGCCCCCTTCCCCCCCCGCCTCTCCATCGGCTCCAAGCTGGGTCGTGTCCAGCGTGCTCCAGTGCGGCACGGGGCCTCCAAAACCAGCCGTTTCTGCCCCTGCGAAAACCCACGCTCCGTATTAGTGCCCCGTGGCACGAATTCATCCATCTGGTTGCTCCTCGTCTGCTGGATGCCGGCTGTTGGGAAGCGCGGCTGACCGAAGCCTCGTGCCTCCCGGTTTGTGAGGCCACGGGAGGCGTCGAGCGGGCGGCCGCTCCCAGGCTGGGCCGCCCAGCAGCCGTGTGCGACGGCGCCCGCCCGCCCGCCCACCCGACGCCTTCTGGTCGCCTCGGCCTGGCTTTTCGTCCTGCCTCTTGATGGTTTTCCCTTCCGAGCTCTCTTCTGTCACTAGCTGCGTCGTTACTTGGTTCGGCTGCCTGCAGAGCAGTTCTTCTTTCTAGTTGTTCTGAAAACGTGAAGTTGCTGCCTTGTTTTTCTCCAAATCGTGCCCTTAATGTGTCTTTAAGACTGAGTGTGTTTTCCTTGCTCGCGTCCTCTTGCCCCTTAAGTTTATTAGTAAACGTACCTGCCTCCTTTCATAAGAGCATTGGTTTTAGCCTTTTCCGTTTTGCACGGTGGATTTATATATAAATGTATACATAAAAAGGCAAATGATAATGTTTCATTACTGCCTTTCATAAATCCCCTTGAAACCTCTTTGCCAACCCTTGTGCTGAAAATCAGTAGATGAAAGGTTTTTATACTTTTCTCAATTTTATTTTCCTTTCTGTATGTTCGCATAAACTCATTTGGATGTTTGAAGTGAGATACCTGGCTGCTCTAATTAAATAATTTATTGCTGCTGGTATTTTTACTACCAGGTGTGAAATAAATTACCCAACAGAAATGATCCTGTTTTGTGCTGCAGCAAAGCATGGCAACAGTCTCCCATTTTTCAGCTGTAGCAAAGCATGGCAAGAGTCTCCCATTTTTCATTCTAGCTTTGTGTAAATCATTGAGAATACTCTAGGTTTTTAGCTGTGTTCAGATACGTTCCATTAATTACAAACAATAAGTATTACCCTACAATCTTTTATTTTTATTGGGGGAAGAATAAGTTAGCTAGCTAACATTTCATATTAAGTCTTGGTAGGGAGCCAGATGAGATGGCCTTTTATAAGTTGGGAGAGGCTTGCATGGTTTTATAAAATTAACAAATAAATCCTGTTCTCTTATCTCAACTTAAAAACAAAATGTAATAATAAGTAAACGTCAAAGCATTTCTGTAGCTTTCTTTTATGATCTCCTTCCACTCCACTGAAAGCAGTCACTCTCAAAGTGTCCATGTTTCTCAACTCAGCTGCTTGCAGCTAATAGCATTTGGTTGCAATTACTACATGAAATCACTTCTTAATTAAGACTTCTTACTTAGTGTCTAAAAGTTAAAGGGCATATTGATTCTGAGTTTTTTTCCTCTTTGGGTGTAGGGAGGTTGTTTGACTTGTTCTCCCTTGTATGAGCTGTAGCAGAGAGATAAAGGCATAATCTTGCAGACCTTGTATTTTTGCTATCCAGAGTTAAACGTAAAATAAACACTTACTTAAAATGGAACTTGAAACAGTGGGTAGCAATTGGAAAACCCTGAACTTTCATCAGCCCTTGTTGTCCTTAATTAACATGCACTTTTTAATTGGCTATATTTTCTGCTGTCCAAATAATTGAAGTCCAAACTGAGATTTTTCTGTCTTTTTGAATTGTCAACTGACTGATCTTGAATGGAGTGCTAGACTTCTTAATAAAGGAGTGTAATCAAAGGCGGTACTAGTGTTAGTACTTTGCAGAGAATAAGGTTTGTAACAGTGGAATATAAGAAGTTATCTCGTCTTTGGAAATGGGATTTATTCTGAGCGAACCTAGGGAGAAACCTAGAAACCTGCTGGTAAACAAGAAGCTAGTGTGTCTTTTCAAGTGAATTCCAAGTTACTTGCAGTTATGGTTCGTGTGGCATCATGCAACCAATTTTAGTTTTCTATAATTACCAGACAAACACATTTTTTTTCACCAGTGATGCTTATGGAGTCTGAATCACTGGAAAGATGAGCTGTCCTGTATCCTGCTTTGGTCATGGAAAAGATATCTAGTGGCAAGGTTCGTATTGTGGACAGTGGTTTTATTTTTATTTTTATAAAATATTCTTGTTTTTCCATCACTAACCGCAATTTTCTTAGAATTGGCCTCAGCTACCCTATGGAGTGATTTATCCAGTGGCAATGAATGAATTCACAGTGTTAATAGTCTCCCCTTCCAAAGCAGTCAAGTGAGCTAGCATAGTATGTGTGTGTACTTCTGAACGTTGCAGTAAAAATAAGATCTAGAGTTTTGGAGGAGCTGCTTCTCAGAAATCTCATCGTTTGTCTTTAAAGAGAGGAATTACTTTCCCTCCCAAAGTGACGTAACACTTGAGGATTTTCTTCAGCCAGCAAGCAGGGAATGAGACGGGAACTACACGTGCGTTTTGCTCTTGCTCTCCTTCCAGAGAGCACTTTCACAGACGGCTTTCGGCAAATACAAGTTTGTGCTGTTGTCAAAAGAAGTTGTGTCCTATTTCCAACCAACAGTTTTTTCTTCCTATCCTCCTTAGAGGAGCCCCTAGATCAGAGTGGATTTGGCTGAAAACTAATCTTCTGGGAGTTGAGGGGTGTGGAAGATGCTTAATTGTTAGTCCTTGCACAAGAGAAGTAGCAGCAGTACAGAGCTGGGGGAGAGCGGGAGAGAGAGGACTGCCCGTTAGTGGCAGTGCAGCTTTACATGACTTTAGCTTGGTGGGGAAGCTCTACTCCTAAACCTCCTAAGGGGAGATTGGGATCTTTTGGCAGTCAGGCCTCCGATCAAAGATTCAAACTTGTGATCCTTTTTGTTACTGTATCTTACTGTATTGTATCTTGTTGTATGTGTGTGCTTCCCCAGCATGCTGATTGCTGTTTTAGTGCGATATTACTTTAGCCTTTCCATTTGTGGACCAGCACTGCTGTGATGTTTAGGTCCCTCCTGCTGTGCAGTTGTATTCCCCCACTTCTATAGGAGTTACTGCCTTTGTGGGTGCGCAAAGAATTTTACAGGTAAAGATGGTCATGACCTGGTTCAAATATTTTTGGAGATGTATACTTAAAATACAACTGTGCTATATTTTGGAAATGACAGTAAAGTTTTCTTGGTGATGAAGTTGGGTAAAATGTATCCCTCTTTGAGAAGAAAGGTGCAAAGTTAAATATGACTGGAGTTGAAACTCTTCAGTCTTCCCAGGACTTGCAATTTTTTTTTTTTTTAGTTTTAACCAGAATACTTTTTGATGAAGGATGTAAACTATTTTTTTCTTCTTGTCTTCCTTTTTAGGTTGGCTTTGCTCTTGGCAATGTGGTTGGGATGTATCTAGCTCAGAACTATGAGGTAAGTATCCTTATATTCTGGGAATTGAACCTAATCTGAATGAAAATGCAAGGCTGTTTTCCCACAGTCAGAATTGAATTAGTCTTTATTTTGATGAGTTTTTTGGATTTGGCTGAGATGCAAATTGTACTAACTTTAGTTACAGTTGAATTCAAATTTGAATGGAATCAAAACATCTACCTCTTCGACTTCTTGTCTGTGGTACAGTAATGCTTAGATCTTCAACTGATATTGGGGCCCTAGAGTACAAGTATTGTAACCAAGCATCTACCTAGGGCAGCCCATGAGTACAAAAGTTAGAGTGATACAGAAATAGGAGCAATAGAATTGATCTGGCAGCTGCTCATGGATTATACCATCACTAAAATACTGATTTCTTGATTCTGATACCCTGTTTGCTTACAAAGATGTCCAGTCAGTCCATTTGTTACTTAGAAATCTTTCAGAGCATCTGAAATTTGTCTACTGTACTAGTGATGAAAATGAGTTTTGCCAGCTTTCTGGGAGAACTCAATATCTGCTGCCTACTTGGAACAGTATATCAACCTGCGCTCTTTCTTTTCTTGTTGGACTGAGATATTTCCTGGTGAGAGCTAGAGTAGAAGAAGAAGATTTGGAGTAGTCTTCAGCATGAACTTTTAAGTTCTGCAGAGTCAGCAGAATTCTATGTAAGAGCAGTGCCGCTTAGCTGTTTACAGGGAAGGAGAGTTAATGCAATGTAACATACCGTTATTTCCTTTCCTTTGCAATTTATACTAGCCTAAATTAAAAAAAATAGAGATGCTGATGCAGCTTTATCTCTGATATTATTTGTGTTTTCCTCACCTCATCTTGGGCATTAAAATCATCTTGCTAGTAGAATTCTTATTTTTTCCTCCTTGCACACTGGCAGACTTTTGTGATGCTTCCTATCCAGTCACTCCAGTAACAGGACTAATAGTAGTACTATTACTATTTGTTTTTAAAAGTTATGAAAAGGTCATAAGGACACGTTTGGGTATATCAATACATGCAGTAAGCACAGTACAGTGCTTTTCTGGCAGCTGTAATAATGTATTGCCACAAGAGGGAGACTTCTGCTTTTGATCTGGAGGAAATGTTTCCTTGGTAATGTAACACTGACTTGCAGTATAAACCTGGTATTTTTAGTCTTGGTATCTAAGATGATTTGTCTTGGATGACATCTAAGATGACTTGTCATAGTTAGGTCTTAACTCTTCAGCCATTTCCTTAACCATAAGTATATGAAGAATTCTGTTCACAGCAGTGGACTTCCCTTAGTTTAGTTTAAATGTGAGGTGTGTTACAGGCTGGATTCTTAATTTCACTTTCTCAAAAGGAGCTTAACTTCTGGTATTTCCTGTGCTATCAATGTCAAACCGTCCAGTCCGAGGACTGCAGTGTGTTTGGATTTACTCTCCTTCTGTTGTATGGCTAGGGTACGCATGAAGTTCACAAGTGCTAAATTGAATTTGCGTTCAAGTCTGAAACTGCAATGCAAACAGTGAACTTCCCCAGTAGGAAATTTTATTGCCCACAAAATGCACCAGGAGAAATATTTCTTCAGAAATTTCTGTAGGACGTATTTGCTGCTCTTAAACATCTCTCTCCTCTTTGTTTGTGACCAGTATAGTGCAAACTAATTTCCCCTCCAAAAATCATTGTTAAATTTTGCGTCAGTATTTTAATTTATTAAAGCTTATTTTTTGGCTGCTCAGTCTCTTTCAGTGAGCTAGCCAGAGGAGTCGTATTAAACTTCCTCTAAAGTGATCTATTTTCCTCCCTTCTGTTCCGAGCAACACTGACTTGACTTAGTCTTAGATATCTGCCTTTTTGAAAATACTTCCTGAAGCTTCCTGTGAGGTTCTTTCTGCTGCTATTTGTTTGGTGCTACTTAGTTTTTAACCTTTATGCAAGGTAACAGATCCTGGAAGCAAGCATCTTTTAGAAACCACTTTAAATTGTAGAATTTGCTTCTGTGTTTATGGTATGGTCTTGCTTGCTGAGGATCATCAATTCAGGTTTTTGTTTGTTTGACTTTTTTTTTTTTTTTTAATTTTAAAGATTCCTAACCTTGCAAAGAAGCTTGAAGACTTTAAGAAGGATGTGGAAGCTAAGAAGAAACCTCCCAGTGACAAATCCTAAGAGAGTGTTACCCTGGTCACCTCTGTGCAAGCATCAAGGATGCAATTTACCCTTCAGACAACAAAGATCAAGTAGAAGTTTGGCATGGGAGGTTCCTCCAGATTTAGTCTCCTAGAACTGGAATATCCTTGTTTTGAAAGAGCAACCACGAACTTTTCCTAGGACTGATTTTAAGGGGTTTCAGTATTTTGGATTTACAGATTATGTGTGACTGGAAAAGATAGTTTGTATTTTTTGTTAATGCTTTTCCTAATGTTTTATAACTCATTTTTACCTGATCCAACTGGAGAATGGTGTAAGTCCTGTTACTATCCGTACCTCATAGTTTGTAATACCGTAGTCTTAGAACATCGCAAAATAAATTAAATGCATCAAGAGGCAACTCTCAGGGTTTCTTGTCATTTGTTGAAGCTACCCTACTTCACTGTCCTTAAGATCTGCGTTCCATTATTGGAGATGGGAACTTCCTAGGAACTGTATAAAGAGCGATGAAACAGAAAGGGCTTGTGCTGTGTTTTTCATTAGGTTAAATAGTCACTTCCATCAGTGTAAAGTTAGCACAAACATGGCTTATTCAGAAAAGTATAAAAGATTATCAACTGAAACCAGCATTTCGAGTTCATTGTTACTTCTGTTACTGTCTCTTCCTCTTTCTCTTCTCCTTGGTCAGCTGAGGATGTCTCTTGGAACAGTGGGGGAGAAGATAGGAGAAAGCAGAGTCATCTTTGAGATAGGATAACCAAGTCATGAGGAGAGCTGCACTTCCAGTATGAATCCAAACCACTTCCTCCATATGGTTAGTAGCCCGGTTCATGTAACTATTCCAAATATGCATTTTACTATCTCTTCATATGGGACAAGGATTGGAGCCCAGTATTTCTACCAAATATGTTTGATATTCCCCTCTACAACTTCAGTCCTCTGCACAGTCTTCAGCCTGTTAGCTTTGCGTTTTGCTCCTTTGCCTACCATGCATTTTTTTTAGGATTAAAACCGTTCTCTTGCTGTGTTCCTTGTTGTCTTTCTGGTGTGTTCCTCTTCACCCTTTTCATCCACTAAGAACCCTGGTGTATAAGGAATATACACATTATGTTGCAGTGCTGCCCTCTTCTGCCTGAACTGAAAGCAAAATCTGCCTTTGGGAACCATTGCTTTGCCTGGATTCTGTTGTAAATTCCTAAGAAAATACTGTAGTAATTAAGAATTTGTATAGATCTAAGGTTTGTTGTTTGATGGACTGTTGAATTTATATCATTTCCTTAGATCTCATTTACTGTAAAATAGAAGAGTTTCTTCAACTCTGTAAGATGACTGCAATCGTTGAATCCCCTTGATAGTCTTTTGCAGGACTTGAAGGACTACAGTACCAAGTGATAGATAATTAGTCCTACTTTCACTACTAAATACAGCAGTAACAATACAATTACTACGGACCCTGCTTTCATCTGCTGCCCTGAAATTGAGGTGCTCTCCTTCTCTGTTCATTACTAACTTGGAGGAGTGTCTGATGAGCCAGGCCAGTAAAAGGAACAAACACAAAGAACGGCCACCTCTGCTCCATCAAGCTATAGACTGAAGAATAGCTAGAGTGCTTCTACGTTAGTGTTTTTAGTTAAGATAAGAAGCATGACTTCAAAGTGAATCTCCCTCTCTTACCATGCTTTCATTCTTATCATGGGGCAACTGTAGCGCACGTGTACTGGATTCCTTTTGGAGAAGACTAAACTGAAAGATGTGCTTTGGTCTCTAATGGACATTCAGTCCATAGGGCAGCACTAGGGATAGAGGTAAAATATCACAAATTGTGAGTCCTCTGCACTAACCGTTTTGCTCTGTAGACCCACTGGACAGCATTATTTACTTAAGGTAAACATAGCCTTAAAGCTTTTAAGTACAAGACTTGCCACCCCAAGGCCTTTAACTTGGGCATGTCTGGGTGGTTCCAAGTTCAGGAATTCTCAGAGTCGGCACAAGACATTTACAGAGCTGCGTTACAGCAAACTTCCTTTTCCAAGGTTTGCTGATCCTCCACAATGCAGTCCTACCGTTAAGGAAAATATGATTTCTAATCTTAAGATTCTCAAGATTCTCCTGCTTAAAGAATAAGATGGTCGAGATATATTTTACTTGCAATTTCCATCTTTCCCTTCCTTTCTCTCACCATTTGCTCTCAGTTGTGTAACTGAGATAAAAGCTGAGATAAAAGTCTTTACAAATGAATATTTGATAGTATCAAAAGCTGCCTCAAATAGGAATTTGTCAGGCAGTCTTAGTAGCTTTACTACCAACTCTACCTATAGTAAACAATAACTCAAAGAGGGACAAATACTTCTGACTACCTAAACGTTTGTTATCAGAAACCTTATGGTCGCAGTAAATCTTGACGTTTTCAAGAGTGCAATTGGTGAAGGGAGTTCACAAATAAAGTACACATGTGTTTAACTGTTACTGAAATACTAGCATAGCCCTGTCTTTGAAAGGGATTTCCATTAACTTTCACAGGCGTTAAGTCAGGCTGAAAGAATTCTATGTTTCAGATTCAAATTTTCTTCTAGAGACTGCATTATATAGCCGACTGTTGTTTTAATACTTTAGTGAATATGATGAAATTAATTTCCCTCGGCTTCTATATTTGGCTGTTCTTTCTTTTCTATTCTTGAACTAAGTATCCCAAAATATTGACTGTAACCCACTTTAGTTCTCGTATAAAATTATGTCAGCATTTAATGTTGAAATGCTTCATGCTACTCCTGCACTTTATACAGAGATGAGAAGGGAAATAATATTCAGGATCTGTCTGTGTTTATTGCCAAACAGGCATGTACGATTCCAAAAGTGCATTTTGGAGCTGAAACTTTCAGCTGTGTACGAGAAGCTAACGTTAGGATTTTTTTTGTCAGTTTTTGAAGTGAACCAGCCACAGCTGTAGCACTATAGAAACAATATACGTACTTGAATAATAAAGACAGGGCTTATTAAACTCTCAACAAGTTTTGCAACACTTCAATTTTAGCTCAATCTTTTTTGTCCCATATAGGAGGCTGGAGAGTTTGATAACATATTACAACGCAGTTCTTACCAACTTTACAACTGCTGCATGATGCATTTAACCAAACTGATTCAGCCTGAGGCCGTCCGAGATCATACAAAAGGTTAACCTTATGTTATATTTTAAGCGGCAGGAAGTCCACGTGGATAATGACTGCTTGATGCGGACCTCATATCTGAGGGCTCAGAGGGACTTTGGTCAGGGTGTCGTAGGAAGGCACACGGACAGGATGAATACATCTTTAAGATATCTAGGAGCAAGTTTCCCACTTAAAATGGATACTTTTGATTTGTGCCCATATAAAAATGCTATGAAGGTAGCTGGAATCACTAGCTAGATGTAATCTACCTTTGCTAAAAGCTCTTAGGATAAATGCACTTATATGCATTTTCTAGTGTTGATTCTTTCGTGGCATGTCCTAAGAGCTGAAGGTTTGAGGAGGAAGGAGAGGAAAGAAATATCCAAATTGCTAACAGAATGCTAAAATACTTAAACGGAATTGAAGCTGTTACCTTGTAATGGAAAACGCTGATTCACCCTACCCTACCCTAAGGCTCTTGTGGATAATCTTTCATTAATTATAGTCAAGAGTTAGTACTGAAAATATACAAAATGCTAGATACCAAAGCTAGTTATTAGCTTACCAGGCTGCAGAGCTCAAATAAGGAAGATGGATTTTTAGAGAGAAGTTTTGGCACTCAGAGAACTTTGCTAAAACGAATACTCAGCGGTGCCATTTTATGTCACAGAACCACGGAGGTTGGAAGGGACCTCTAGATGTCCCTACTCCAACCCTCCTGCTCCAGGCAGAGTCAGCTATAAGCAGGTTGCTCAGGACCACGTCCAGTCAGGTTATGAGTATCTCCAAGGGTGGAATCTCCACAATCTCTGTGAGCAGCCTGTAACAGTATCCGATCACCCTCACAGTGAAAAAGTTTTCATATGTTTAAATGGAAGTTCTGTATTTTCATTTGTGCCAGTTGCCTCTGATCCTCTCACTGGGTGCCACTGAAAAGCATCTCAGTCCATCTTCTTTACTCTTTGCCCTATTAGGTATTTATATAGAGGGGTGAGAACCCCCTGAGCCTTTGTTTCACCAGGCTAAACAGTCTCAGCTCTCTCTGCCTCTCCTCATATGAGAGAAAGAAATCAGAATTTTCAAAATTAACCAAGAGTTGATTTTACGAGCCTAGATTATCTATATATTCATAAAAAGATGGCTGGAAATTGGTATTTATATATAAAGTATAATATCTGCTGTATGTGAGGCACAATTACTTTGGAATATTAGGAAGTGATGGCATATATTGCAATATAGACAGTGCTATTATGCTAGAGAGACAAATTTACAATACAACTCTTTTTTATTTTTGCCTCACAGGGACAGAAAATAGATACTTAGTTCTATTTGTTACACTTCTCAGTGGTGTCTGCTAGCCTTTACTTTACAATGTCCCAGCCCAAGGTCCTTTTTATTGAATTTGTACTGAGATAAAATAGCTGTGAATGTTATTTGCTTTCTCACCTGAAACATACATTAATCACAGTCAGTCAAATTTACTTGAAAAATAAAGCAAATCTCATAAATTGCAGTCAAAATAGATGCCCCCAACAAACTCAGCGCTAGCTGTAGTCTTTAATGTGTTTAGAAAATACCTAAATACCCTCTCCTGCAGATCACTGACTGAAACCGTAAGTACACTAGTAGCCTTCCTACCCTTTCCCTGACTTAGATGTCATATTTGTCTTAGTGCTATTTTTTTTCTTTATTTTGAGAGTTTGGGCAAACGTTTAATATGGAGATGATCCTCGTGAAAAATAAACAAACAAGATCATTCCGCCTGAGGGCAATTTCTAAGAATCAGATGCTGCATAGATTCCTTCTTACTTATGCAGATTACCTCAAGCTGAAGGAAGTTCATTATTCTAGCCTATCCCTTCCCCAGGCTCCCCGAGATGGTCACCCTCTGAGCCCAAATGCGGAAGTGGAGCATACTGCTGTTTTTCTGTGAAAAACAGGAATTATGCACCCTTGCCTCACACTGATTAGGGGTTTTCTCTGGAAGCCGCACCTTTGGATTCAAAGGTGCAAGACAGGAAGTAAGTTCCTAATCAGTGTGTCAAAAATATATGAAGGACTGTTAAATTCTGTTATTCACATTTTCTGTAGGTCAGAGAGAATCAAACAATCCCTGTACAAGCATTAAAAACAGCTGGCATGCTCTACTTTTTTTCTGAGGAATAAAATATTAACTCCCATCAGCTTCAGAATGAAAAATTGCTCAGTATAAATGACCTCAGTTTACTTCAGTGAAATTATTCTGGTTTTATATCATTGTGAAAAAAATGTATGTAGCCCTAATAGGATTCTAGTAAAAGGTAATATAAAACTGAGAAAATAAAATAGTATACTGCTACTGGTTAATATGATAATACTTTTTGGATAGGAATCTTAAACATTAAACCTGAGGCTGAAAACAGAACTTTTGTTTTAAGGATTTGATCTGTGTGTTCAATGTTCAAAGCATCTACAGATCCCTTAATTTGATATCAGGCTTAATTTCCCTCTGAGAAAAAAAACTTCAATTTTGGACATTAGTAGAGACATATCTGAAGTTCGATGGTAGTATGTTATAAATTACCAATGAAAGTTTCCCATTTTTTTGTCCCCTTGTCGTTTATTCTCATTTCAAAAAAAACCCGTGATGTAATCACCACCCATTGCTGGAGCACTATGAGCTGTGTGATTTGCCTGTCTCTCACCTTGCAATTAATGTGCTGCTATTTTTGTTTTTGAGATCCAAATTCTGCTGTTAAATACTTCCTCATGTACTTTCTTATGTCTTCAATGAAATGAAGGGAATCATATGTGTGTATTTAAGGACAGAATTTGGCTGTTGTGCATGCACTGATCTAATAAGGAAAAAGGGCTGGTACATCACCCTTCCGTAAACGTCTGGTGGAACATGGCAATGACAAGTGCCAGTATCTGTGGACGTCAAAATGTGCTGAGAGCACTGACAAGGGAGGGAAGGTAGCTGGGGAAACTCTTTGCCGGAGTTCACACCAGATGCCTCTACAGCAGTCTTGTGAAATCCAAATTCTGCTGGAAACTCATGGAAAAATTACTGCAGAAATGGAATTTTGTTTTGGATGTGCAACACAGCACTACGCAGTTTCCATTTACCTATTGCTGTACCAAAGAGTGTTGGTGGCTACTGGGTTTGATTTGTGAATAATCCTTGATCTCCCTAAAGGTGCTGGCACATCAGCTACCCGTCTCACAAATAAGAATATCCCATGTTCATGTCCCCTGGCTACCATGTGGAACCAGGATAGGAAGGCCTGATGGAAGCTGAAGCTGAGCTGCGAAGTAGGTATTGGGAACGTGGAGAGTGATTTGTAGCCAAACAAACAACTAGGTAGTTTGATGATGGTGGAGGATGAAGCACAAAGTGAAAAGGATTGGAATGTGAGTGCACGGTAAAAGACTCAGTGTGACTAAAGCCTAGGGAAGAAAGCAAGCCGGAACGAGAGTTTCTTGGCGGGGGGGAGGGGGCGGGATTGCGAACAAAGAAAATGTCCTGTTTGTTGCCTGTGAGGACAGGGCCCTTCATACTGTAGACATCGTCCACTCATTGAAGTGCTGGCTGCAGGGGGAAGTCACCTGCTGTCGGTAAATAAGTGTTGCAGCCCCTCTGTCCTGCTTCAGCGGCTTTGGTGCTGGCTGCAGCTAGCTGCTGGGCTACAGCTTATGGAGGGACACCAGGATGTCTCTGCTTTTAGCAGCATGTGGGAGTCTGTGCCTTGCTGCAGGTGCTTGCAGGGGAGCAGGAAGCCACCCAGATATTCCTAAGCAAGAGCTCTGTGAAGGATCTGGATGCCAATGCAGTTTTTGTATATTGGGGTGCAGAAGAGGAGTAGTCTCAGGATGAAGAAAAACAGGAATCTAGTAGTTGAGAAGGGTTGAAAAAGTGGGGCTGAGGTCTTGTTTTGTGGAACAGGAGGACGTGCTGATACACTGAACCAATAGTTTACAGAAACACTTTATTTTCCAAGAAGTGAATTTACAGCATGTACTATGAATAAAAATTGCTTTACCAAAAGGTGCTTCCTCCTGCTTTTGGTATGAGGGCTAAGAAGTGCTTGTGCGGTTTTCCCCTGTTCTGCTCTCCCTCTTCCAACCTATGACCTCTTGCTGAATCTGTTTATTTACAAGGCAAGTCTGTGGGATCCCTCTCTTTTGATAGAAGCAGGAAGCCAACACCTCCTGCTGTCTCAGCACTGCCTCCCTAATGGTTTGGTGGGTTATGGGGTGAAAAGTATCATGTTGATATTCTTACAGAGCACAAGAATATGCGGTAGTGAATAGTTTATTTTATTAACATCTTATTTATGCAGCATAGACATTCACACTAACATTTAGAGATCCTAGATTATAAGTGGGAAGCATGAGAATTCATTAAAGTATATATATCGAGCGTGTGATAACATGGGATCCAGTTATCCTAATATGCAGCCTAAAGGCATTGACATTGAAGAAATGATTAAAAACAATAGATATTATAAGGGAAGGTTATCTAGGTATCACAGGGATCCAGTCAGAAAAGCAGGGCATTCACTTTGCAGATGATAAAGAGATTGTCCTTTTGTTTTTTAATTATCTGCTGTATTTCACAGCTTCCTGCATTTGAAGTTCCTGTTCTCTGGGCTGCTAGAGAGCAGGTGGGTATAATATTAAACTGAGTATGCATGGTGAGAAGATATGCCAGTGCCACTCCATTTCAGCCCTCTCCCTTCTTACTCATGGAGCAGCACGCACAGAGTACTATCTTGGAAGAGATTTTACGTTCTCTGTCAGGAAGGTGAGAGGTCTATATTTAAGCAGCAGCCAAAGGGAGAGGAGAGCAATGAGTCTGTTGGCTATGTGAGGTTTTGCTGCTCACAGTTTCATCTGCTGAAAAAACCTCCCACATCATTACAGTAGTGTGGAAAGAAGGTACTGACCAAAACTTGCTATCTGATTCTAAAGCTCTTCTTTCCAACGCAGAGAATACAAATACTGCTATATGAGAAGCTTTGTACCAGTGCTGCAGAAAAAAAAAAAATCCCTCTCCCAGAAGACGACTTCTTCCTATCTATTTGATGGTGTCTACTGTCTCTTTCAACTGCTATAGCTGGTAGCTGGTAACTGTGTTTCTTTCCAGGCCATATGGATTAGCTGGGAAAGTTGGCTTTCCAACACAGTGATGACTCACCTCAGAAAAAGAAGAAGAATCTGCTTTTAAAAGAAGTAGGCGTAGAAAATTCTGGGTTTGGGAATAAGTTGCCCTTCATTTACTGCAGGAGTCAGAATGGTAGGAATGAATATCCTTTTATTGAGTGCACTAGTATGTGTATACTTGTCTTCTGTCACTGGAGTCCTATATCCTCCATTTTATAAGTGCGACGTAATTGTTCTAGAACTTGAAAAAACTATAGGCTAAGAATCTGGAGGAGAAGGTTTTTTTCAGAATTATGGTATCACAGGAAAAGCAACAATACACCAAAGCTAATCTCCATTTTAATCTCATGTTGATTTTCAGAACTGAAAAGTTTATGCAGAAGATCCTCCTGTGGATTTTCTTCATAGTTTTGCCCTGGATCCAGGTTCTTTATATACACAAGTTTTTTCCTTTCTTTCAAATGTGCAATTTAGATTAAATGTTTTGTCCCAACTCACTTTGGTCTTACTTTTTTTTTTTTGTTTCCATTGCTAATTATGTTCGGCTAGTGATGTTACTGACCACTGCCCATTCTGGAAATGTATTCAGCTGGAAAAGTCTAATTCCCCATGTGTTGATTGCCACCATGACAACAGCAAGACCAATCAGATTTACACCCAGGCCAGCTTTCACCTACAAAAACAAAACACAACAGAGCATGATCAGTGATGACTTGAACAAAAATAATCAGTGTGGAAGAAAGAAGGCAGAAGGGTTCATGGTGAAGAAAGGGCATGCATCCGTCCCTTTCGGCTTTGTAGAATATGTTTCTATATGTATGTTTGTCTGTTGATTTATAAGTATAATCATAAAGTATGTATACTGATTTCTAGAGCTATAAAAAGCCCCGTGAATATTATGTATCAGAATGTGCATCATGAGAGACTTCAGGAGTCGTAATCAGAGGTATATGCAGCTCATCAGAAGACTTCTCAGTTTATCACTTGGACATTTCAATCACACAGTCAGAATGGGGATTTGAACCATACCTAGCAGGGTGACAACTACATGATTAAGTACGGAGCTCTGTGACAAATCTAGTTTCTTGTAAGCTTCCTCAAGCACTCTGCTCGTTAGACCATTATATTCATTTACAGAAAAGATGAAAATCGTGCATATCGTAGTGTAGATGTTCTTAACTTGACAGCTCCAATAAAATAGCAGTAGTGCGGATCAATATGACTGTATACTAACATGAATATCATTATTATTACTGGCTGCTGGATGTGGGGACAAGTTGTTGAGGTTGCATGAAGCACGGGAGGGTATACCTGATTTCAAGACTCACCATGTCTTTAATCTGGCAGTGCCCATAACTGAAGACAATGGCATTTGGAGGATTACCCACTGGCAGCATCACCGCAAAGGAGATACACATGGTGACAGGAATCAGGGTATATAAAGGGTTGATAAGCAGGGTTTCTGACTGGAAGGAGAGACGAGGGAGAGAAGTTTCACTTAACCGTTAAAGGCCACTGCTTGTAACTGTGATGAAAGGACCCTCTCTGCTTTATGTGACAATAACAAGATTCTGCAAATTTCAGTTCCCTAGCTTCTAAACTTAAGGGTAGAATCAATCTTTTTCTTGTTTTTTAGAGCTGGATAGTGGTAGGATTTGAAGCTGGTCACGCTCCATGGATTTTTGTTGAACCATTTCACACTGGGGGAGGGTGGAGGTTGCTACTGTTAGACCTTCCTTGCTCTTGTTCCCATTTGTTCTCCATGTCATTCTGTGTTGTTTCTTCTGGTTCTAATCACTGAGCACGGCTTCAGTCTTCATCCAAGAGAGATCACAACAGATTGACATGAGGAACTTACTCCTTTCAGCTGCTGAAGGTACTGAAGCTTTTTCTACTGAAGTCCTTCTGAACTGTGATTAGGAAAATTAGGTGTTTGTTGTCCAAATTCAAATTGTGAGGAGACAATGATGTTAGAATAGTCTTTAAAATTGTCCAAAGAATTGTTCTTCCACTACAGCCTTCAGTGGTGGTTAAACTTTGCATTTTAGTTTGCTTTGCTATGGACTGGGTTTATGCTAGAGGGAAAAGGAAGGGTATTCATAATGCTAACTTCATGTCAGAGAGTGAAGTGTCTATAGGCTTCTTTTACACTCCAAAAAAAAAGAGACTGCCTTAAGATGGCAGTTCAGATCACTAAAAGAAGATTACTGCTTTAAATTTCACTTTAGGATAGTCTCTGTCTGAGCTGAGCAGGGGTGAATTTGACCTCATAAGCCATTCTAATGTAGTTACTTATTTTCATCTGACTGTACCTTCATGTTACCCCAGAGCTGTTCACTGTAGCATACTTTGGGACAACCCAATGCAATTATTTTCATAGGGAAACATGATTCATGACCTGCATTCTTTGTAAGTAAAGTTTCTCATTACATAAAAAAAAAGAAATTAAGACGGGTTTCTGTAACGGCTATTCCAGTATAGAAGGTAACTTCTGTCTCTTGCCTCTGCCTTTGGCACCAGTATCCTCATTTCTTTTGGCCCTTACAAGCGTCTCTGTTTGCTTTCCATGCTAGATGCCGGTATGCTTACCAGGCTGCCTCTCTGAACACATTTCATTCTGATATAAAATTCCCTTCTACAGCCTTTTCTTACAAGTAGTGAGTAGGTGACTACTAACTAAGGAAGAACACATTTAAAATAACATTGTGAAAAGTATCCCAACCCTCAAGCTTTGTAAGGGCTTCACCAAGTATCTTACTGCTTTCCTCATCTTCACCTTCCCTCGTGTTTAGATCATGTATCCCTTAGCACAGGAGCTATATTTTTACTTCTGAGAGGTGCTGAATATATTCCTTGGTGCTAACTTATGCTTTCAGGCCTTTTGGCTGGCAGAGTTCATTAATTCTCCTAAACCCAAGACAGCAGAACAATAGCTTGGGAACTGGGGCTGGACTCTGTGCTCTCAGAGAGCCAATATCCTAACTTCCTGATGCGTTCCCGCAAGGCTATCAGGAAGCAATAGACTAAAAATGCTGTTGTTTTTACTCACCATGCTGCATAAAATAGGCAGAAAGATAGTTATGGTTGCTGGATTACTAACAAACTCTGTTACCAGGGACACCAAAATGCAGGCCAGGAGAGTTACAGCCCAGTAAGGAAGGCTGCTCAAGGACAACATTTGGCGTCCAATCCATGTGGAGAGGCCAGAGGTCTGGGGAAAGGACAGAAGTGCAAGAATTATTAAATACAGTGGATATTTTTAAACCAGATTCTTCTCTCTGGGACAGTTTGCAGCAGAGAATCCTACCAGCAAATAACATTTAGGTCAATACTCTTTGCATTCCCTTTTGATGAGTAAACTAGATTTCAGTCCAGTGCCTAATAAACTGTTGTCCATAATATCAGAGACACACATCTGGTAATAAATGGCACAAGGAGTTGACAGGCACAGTTGAAAGGCAGAAGATCGGAATTGAGCAGGCACCGAGCCTGATCCTTCCTTTTACTTCAGCATGTGAACTGGATTACTACAAATCAGTGTTGAAGGATTACACAGTCTGGGTACAATTCATTTTGAGATTGACATACGAATTTAGTTGTCTACATGTATGTATCTGTATGTGAACTACGTTTGTCTAATCTCCCATTTTATTCAATGGAGATACCATCAATAGAGCCTAGAGCATGTCCGTCGCTAGGAACTTGACTCAGTTGCCTAAACATGAATATCCCACAGCAACTAAGGTGTTCCCACCTGGCTGGCCAGCTGCTGCTTGAGAAAGGATGAGGTCTGCCTCAGATCTTATGTCACATCTGCAAGCTTTGTGGGGATATCAGGATATTCTAGAGCGTCTGAAATGGCAGTAGATGCCTATGTCTAGGCAACTGAATTGAGCCTTTTTGTTAGCTAAGTAGCTCTCCACTGAGTCGAGAAATTAGGGTCTAGGTAATGTACAAATTTGAAAGTATCCTCATCATTCCAAACTGGGCAACATACAAAGGGATTAAGATAAAAGTCCAGATTTATCATTTGCTTAGAAGGTAGGATAAAATCTAAGTCAGTACCTTGCATCCAGCTGCTAAGGCATAACCGCCTCCAACCAACACTACAATCTCCCAGGGCATGGTCTTCTGAAAGTCCTTCCAGGTAATGATCGGATCAAGTGTCTTAGTGTCTGTGGACCTTTCACCTTCTCCTATATCAAAATAAAACAAGTGTGTAACCAGTATCACACTGGCATTTTTGCAGAGATCTCTGCATGCTTCACCAATAATAATAATGCAAAAATCCATGGGACTTACCTTGAGAAATATCTGTGAGATAGATGAGGAAGATGATAGCAGCCTATTTCTCTGGTTAGCTCAGCCTCAGGAAGTGCAGCATATTGATTCCAAATGCTCTGACTTTCCCTTGTCTGCTCTATTGATGTGGATAAATCCCTATGTTTTATAGTATAAATATTTGAAGGACTGTCTTCTGTTACATATACTTGTGTCCTAACTATCTGTAGACTGGAAAGATGGAGTTACGATGAGATTATTTTCTCAAATAAGGGTATTTTCTCTCTCCAGTAACTCATAATGCTTGATAAAGCTCATTTATGTTGCCAGGTTTTATCTGAGGGTATTATTTTTAGATACCTGAGTTTTTTGTTGAAGTAGCATTTAGATTTTTTTTTCCTGTAACTGCTGCATGCATCTCAGTATGAGAAATAAACATATCTATATACACTTGTAATCTCTAAATAAGACTAATGACAAGAAGCTGTGTTTTCATGCATGAATTTTGAGAGCCTGGCAACAGCAAACTGATTGATACCTCTGAGTGCTATCAAAATATGAATGTGAAATAACAGTAATAATTATTATCAAGAAGACTGCAAGAGCTACTTTGGCAAAAATTTGAACTTTTCAGTCCACTGTCATCTACTGACCTCTTTTACATCTACTTGATGAGATTGCCAATGAGTTCTTCTATACAAGTAATGACCAAAATATTTACATTCTTCATCAGTCAATTTTCCAAACGTCTGTGTTGCAGTTCTCAATATGTAACTGCATTTCAACCTATCGTAAACCTCTGTCCTAGGTTTTGATAATGTAGTGCAGGCACAGAAAAGATGGTGGCCATAAATGCAAGATCTGTTTGTACTCTGCTGGATGAGAATACATGAGTTAAGGCACCAAAAAGGGTGCTTGAGTTAGGAAGGGATGGTATCAGAGGATAAAGTGAACCCTGACTTTCCACAGTAAAAAATCTGTTCTTGGGCCATTTAACAGAGAATAGAAAAATATCATTAAAGGCACTGGAAAAAGTATCATATCTCATTCTTGCCACATCTTCCTCACCTTTTTTCCTTTTTCCAAAACATGGCTTCTTTGCTGGAATCAGGAAAAGGAGAAAACCAAGAAATACAGAGACAGTGGCATCAGTCCGGTAGCCTTTCCTAGGAAAGAAACAGTGGGTTGTCATAAAAATGCACTAACAAACAGAGACATTCCTCAACAAAGGACATGGCTCCAAGCAAATATTTATAGGTGAAGCTGTGTTTCTACATCTGAAGGCTTAGTAACAGTCCTTGAGAAAACTATACTTCCATATCAAGGAAACAAATTTAATTTTTTTAAATTTATTAAACTGTCTCCATTCAGCAGTTATTAACACTGCAGTGAAAAAAAAAGATCCCTTTTGGTTTACACAATTATTAACTCAGAGATATAGAAAAATACCAGTTTTCTAGAATCAAGAAACAATTAGCACATTCTGGGCAAAAGCCCACGTAATCCTCTATAAATGAATTGGAGACTGATTCTAAATATTAATTTTGAATAGTTATCACAGTCTGAAAAAGTACTTTGAGGTGTGCTAAACTCCAAAGATTATCAGAAAATCCCAATATTAGAAATTATTTTTCTATCTGAATTAGAATGAAAAAATAATTTTATGCAGTAGAAACTGAAAGAAAATTTCACTTCAATTCATTTAGCCTTTGAGAGGTATCGTATATTAAAGTTACTTTTAATATAAGTTGTTTAAATATTATTTGAAGTGAAAAAGGTATAATTGTTTGTCACTTTTCTGTCTAATATTTAATTGAAATGAAAATGTTTCTGATAAACCTGATCTTCACAAAAATACATTTTCTATCAAAAATTGTTCCTTCAAAATAATATTTAAAAAACATAAGGTTTTAATTTGAATTATATTAGTAAACTATTCCAAAAAGCATCCTAGTGGCAGCTTCTCTATGAATGCATTAAAATGTTGCTTACTTTAAACTTCAGAATATGATCTTCCCATTTATTGCCTTAGAAATATATTTATTTTACTTCTGTAGCTAATGCACTCTACTTTCCTAGAAAGAATACAGTTTGCTTTTGTGTGAATAGATGTAGTTTTAAAAGCAAATATCCTTAATTTTGAATGAAGATTTTGTTTTTTACCACCTCGTTAACAGTGGCTATAGACATTTGGTAGCCAAAAGTTATTACAGAAAGTCAGCAGATAGATAGAAGATCATATTCCTCTGCTACTGCTTAAGGAACTTCACTTACTTCTCAAAAAAAGATGACCACCCTGGTACAAAGCCAGGTTCACGAGTGAACCAAAGCAAGGTCATCAGAACGAAGAAAAACCCAGTCACCATCTCAGGATAGCTAGAAACAAAATGAAAAAAAGTTAGGAATCAAATCCAAGGCCAGACTGAAAACCCAGGAGCAAATTACAGAAGTAAGGGGTTGTCAACTGGTTCCAACAAAAGGGAAAAAAATCTATAAGGAAAACAGAAAGGCAGATTAGTTTGAACTAAAATAGTCTACATTTGGGTCCTAGCTGATAACAACCTAGACCCAGTAAAGAATACAGCTAAATATATCATTATCTGTATTTGCACTTTGATTGTTCATGGTCAATCCTTAAAGAAAGATATTTATGTATGCTTTTTATGTTTTTGCAGTACTATCAGAAGAAATACTGTAACAAGGTAAAGCTCATGTTACTGTTGCATTGTAAACATTTTGTATTGCATTTTTTAAAAGCCTGTAGAAAGCATAACAGCAGCTGACAATTAAATCAGCACAAATATTTTGAACTTGTGGAATAAGTACAAGGTTAAAGTTGGCTTGAGGGCACTGGGTTTTAATATATGGTGGATTTAAATTAAGTTTGGTTTCATAGTTTCATACTTAGAGACAGTGTGAGCAAAGGTCTAGACTCAGAGTCAATCAGGCTAAAATTCAGTGAGTGCATCTATTAAAATTTCAGCTAAACAGCACAAAAATCTTTTGAGAAGGGCTCATCTTATCAGGTATCATACCTTTTGTAAAATGAGATTCTTTCAAATTAAGCTTTTTGACAGAGATTGCTTGCCACCACCAATAAGGATCGTCACCAGCTGGGAGGACAGGACTTCTCATGATGGGAGATTGCTGTAAAGCCTTTGCTAATAGTGAACTTCTATCCACTGAAATAAGTATGTGCCTGAACTGACACAGTGCTGGCGTTTAAGTATAATCTGCATGAGCCAAAGGCAGTGCAGAGGACAAAATGAGAGCGTGGTTCTAACCAGAGAGGCAAATTCCTGAAGAAGGAAGATCTGTTTTACCTAACATTTCCCAGTTTCTCATATTCTTCCTGTATTCTTCTCTCTGACATTTCTTCCCGTTTGGTCTTCTTCTTCTTGCTCATGGAACATGTCTCTCTAAAACTGAAGGAGATAGCACAGTAAGATTAGAGAGATCAGGCAAATGAAAAGAAGATGTTGTAAAAAATAACATCAACACAGCAAAATGAAAATTTTAGTCGCCAAAGGCAGTTGGGAGACAATGTGATTGGGGCAAGACCTGATGGTAATGGGAAGGGAAGCTGTTGCATGTGATCTTTGCACAATCTGGTTTCCAGGATTTGTGAGAAACCCTGCCAGAGGCAGCGTGAAGGCTGCGCGTCTCTGGGGTGCTCTGACTAATACTGACTGGTATCGTGGAGCCGGCCAGAGCTGTGGCTAGGCGCTCTTTCCTTAGGCCTCCTCCTACTGCCTGCGGAGGCCAGATTTTTCGGGTGCCAGAACTCTTCAAAGGCTATGGCTAGCTTTTACCGTCCCATGGAAAGATTGTGACACAGGTCATCTATGAATAGATTTTCTTGCGTTGGAGCTGCACGCTTTCCACTCAAAGCAAGGGTATTGAACACATACAAGGCCCAGTCTGGCTTTTGAGGCCCATGTTTGTCTTGAATATTTGGGATTTAGGCTACACAGGGAGGGAAAGCTGTCCTGGAAATCCCAAAAATTTTCATGAGTTGACCGTGAGACTGACAAGGCCACTTTTATTATTTCTAGCAATTTCTAAATTATACACAGTCAGTGCAGGACTGCACTGTCTCTGCTGCAGATGCCAAGGCAATCAGTGTGGTGTTTTGTCCTGGTGAAAAGTGTCCGTATTTCTATCAAGGAAATAAAAGCACAAGCCCATTTTAGAGTTGAACACATTTAACCTTGCATTACATTTATATGCAAATTATGTGAAGACCTCAGTTTCTGCAGATTGCCTTCCTAATATAACAAAGCCTGTATGTTCCTAATTGAAATGAAGAAACTTGTGAGCTCACTTTAACCTTTTCCTTTTACTCTTTCCAGGAGTGTCGTTTAGGTGTGCTTTGAGCCACAGCTCTCTGCTTTTCTGCTTCTGCTCTACCTTCTGTCATGCACAGCAGTACGATGTGGGCTGGGAAGCCTCTGCAGCTAGGCAATTCTGAAGTGGGATGCAGCAGCTGGACTTCAGTGACGAAAGTACATTTGGAGCAGACCAGCCTGTTTTTAAAGTTCCTACTATTTTAATATATCTCTTATTACCCCACCAGAGTTCCATGCTATATCACTGGCCAGCTGGTGGACTAATATCTCCTTCCTTGTGTCTGGTGCAGGCCAGTTTTTCAAAGGGATTTGAGCAGTTAAGGATGCAGATAGATCCTGTCTGGTACACAAAATATCTTAAGCAGGCTTTTCATTTCCACCGTAAATGGGCATCTACGTGACACTGTTCTTTTTATCACACTTAGCATTTCCCTGCATGCCCAAGTATTTAAATATCCTTGCAAACCTGCCTATTAGACTCTGGTAAATCCAGCAGCAGTAGCACTGCAGGAAGTGAAGAGCTATGTATGTTCTTAATGGTTAGTTCTAAAGGGGTGACTAGCCTTCGCTCTGCTTTTCTGGAATAAATTATTTGGTAGGCAGGTTCTCCTTCTCCTTTGATCTAGTCTAGAGCCTGCCGCAAGGCTTTCTAGGCTAAAAAGCAAGTCTGAGATGTTTTTCGAATGGGCCAAGTAACAGCAGAGTGATAACACTCTACTTTCTAGGAAAAGAACATTCCACAAACGTTAGTGGAATTCAATAAACATTTATACACAGGAATTAGGTTGCTATTTCAACATTTTATCAGTGTTGCTAGGCTTAGAAAGATGTGAAGGCAGAGTATTGTAGTCAAGCTCCTAACGTAATATATTCTTTAATGAAATGCAGTGAACAGAAGTCAGAGCTTAAAGAGGCTTGGAATCAACCAGCACTTCTCAAGAAGTCGATAATGCTTCAGTCTCTGGTATTCTTTAGAAAAACATTAATCAGCATGAGGTCTTGGATGCGATGTGGAATTTCCATGATTTTTATTAAAAAATCAAAGAATTGAGGATCATGCTAGAACCTGTTTCCTCTCAAGATTAAAAAAAAAAAAGCCTGACATTTTCGCCTTTTAATTTAGAACTACAAGGCTCAGAGGACTGACTGAGAGAAGGACACAGATATTCACCTCTAAATTACCTCTTCAAATCTAGTCAAAGTCAGCAGCAAGCAGAAGTCATTATCATCTTATACATTGTTGTAGGTGTTATAAATTGGTAATGTCAGATCAGCTTGCTTTTTAGAGTAAACTAAATCAAATTAAGGCCAAGGCCACTTTAATTCTGAATAAGCGTGTCTGCACCACAGTTTAATGCAGATTAACTAATCCACTCTAAATGCACACATTTAGTCAATTTTCATTAACTTTGCTGAGTGCCTCTGCAAAGAGAAGACGTGGTACAAATGAACTGGGAGACAGAACCTTGTTCTTATTTTCATCACTTCGTGATATCACAGGGTATTTGTCTCTTAGGCCATGAGTCCTTTGCACTTTAAAGGAAAATATATATGAAGTCTATTTACCTTTCTTTTTAACTGCTTTTACATTAACTTCGTTGAGCTGGGGGTACATCTGAGAAGTAACTTGCTCTCTTGCACTTATTTTTCTATTGATTTTTTCAGTTGCACGTTTCCAGAAAGACTTTTAACAAGATTTTTGGTCCACACAAGGCCATTGTTATATGAGTCAAAAAACCAGTGAAAAGCGTAATAAAGATTTATATCAGCAGTATCTAGGTACTCCACTCACAAGCAGCAATACTGTATTCTGTTGCCTGTACAGCTCTTCTAAGGAACAAGATGATTTCCTGTAATGGTTCTGGCAAGGAGAAGATAGCTATGCTTTTGTTTTTGTAATTATGACTGGGGGCACCTTTATGAGACATGTTCTAATGGAGCCACACAATGCCCTGCTTTTGTAATCCATACATTTCTAATAACCTGCACTCACTTGCAACCCAAGAACAGCCAATGCATCCAGAACCAAGTCAGGACCAACATGATGACGGAGATGGGGAAGCTGAATAAAAACCAGGTGCCAAAATTCACCACTTCAGCCTTTGGGTAGTGACTGTAAAGGAAACAAAAGAAATTGAAAGGGTAAAAGAACAGACACTCCAGCATGCACACGCACATACACACACACACACACACACACACACACACTTATATACATATATAAATCTGTCATGGTACGGTAAGTTGTATCAGAATGAATTTGTGACAGCTGCATTGCACGTGCATAGTGAAGCCCCTTTCCAAAGAATGTCAGTCTTCTGAATCTCAGTCATAATGTGTGACTAAGAGATGAGCCATATAGCACTTCATACCTTTAAGGTCAGATGGCCTGGGTTGTCTAATCAGCTTAAAAAGCCCTTAGAGTTGCCAGGAATTAAATCCCATCCCACCTGAGGTTACCATTAAAATCCTTTTTATTGTCAGTAGAGCTAAGAATGATTTTACCCAGAATCTCTGTGTATCTTACCATGCACCACACAAATGACGACTGTAATCTACTGATCTCTAACAAAGATATCTGATGTGCATTTCATGGAATTGTCATAATTGTCATAATCCAAAGCCTTGGGCTAAGCATGGATTCCAACTTTAGTTTCCTTTGCTACCACCATTTCAGAGAGTGAAATACAGGACACCGTGGCAGCAGTGGCAGCAACAGAAGAGGATGATCACGTCTGAGATTGGCTGCATATCTGTGCATGAGGAGGTATATCACCAGTCCCACCTCTTTGCCTCTTCTAAAGGAGGTGGAATTCCTGTCTTTCAAAGTGCTAGGCACACATGATAAAGAAAATATGTAGCTAGTCACAGAGTTGCTTCCCATCTTTTCTGAAGCAAAGGTGCAAGGCCATGTTTCTAAATTTATTTATTTTTGCACTGCTTTTGAAGCAGGCCAAGTACCCCTAATTGAGCCCCAGGTTCATCATCAGAACTGGCTTTCTAAGAATGCCTAAAGCATCTTAAAGTTGATTTTGTGACATTTCTTCTTTCATATGCATTTGCCTTTGTCTTCTTTGTTATGTTTTAATGACTTTAGTTAGTGTTTAATTTTCCAGGGTACCTGCTGCCTCCATGGTAACCGATTAGCAATATCAAAAGGAGTTACTGAAGAAACTAAAATATTATCTTATGCCGAGGAATTTTTATTTTGCATGGGGGAAGGACATGGGTATGTATGAACTAAAGCACCCACTTTCAGCCATTGGCCCTTAGTAATAACATTAGATTAGAGAAGAAAGAAAAATTCCCTTCAAATAAACTATCTTCCAAGGGTTCCCTAAGGCAATAACATACAGAGAAAGCCACAAAAGTGGTAATGACCCAGCTGCCAACCTCACACGTGCACAATATCACCTACTTGTTGAAGTGCTCTAAGAATATGAGGCTAGTGGATGTCCCTATGATGGTTGTCAGTCCTCCAATGGTTGCAGCATAGGAGATACTCAGTGAGAGGCATTTACAGACCATATGATCATGTCTGGATTGATACTGGTATTTAGTGCTCAAGTCCAGTTCTGTGGGCTTAGGAGGCAGGACCAGTATCTGAGCCTACAAAGAGACACATTCATCAAAGACAGCAGTAGATTATAACAACAGCCCAGCCCGCTCTAATGCCAAGGCACTACTGACTCCAGAAAAACAAGAGGTTTGCATAAGAGGGGGTAGTTTTTTCTTCATGGGGATTAGCTGGGATCAGAACTAGAAACCTGCCCAGGGGCCTGAAATTGCTTGATCTGTGGCAGAAATGTAGGACAAATAGTAACCAGACTTCTGATCATGGTTTGGTCCTGCTCCAGGTCTCACTGGAATCTCAGCTGGATACGATGGCCTTTGTAAGCTGCAGGGTGAGATTCCAGTATTTCAGCAGTAGGAATCTATAATCCTTGAGGCTTATGAGCAGCCACCAAAGAAATGCTTCGTGGAGTTTTCACCCTCATACCAGCTAAGAGCCTTTAGTTAGGAATGGAGTGCTAGGAATGGGGGAAGTGCATGGTAACAGGCTGGTAGATGGAAAGATGGGAGAAAAAGCTGCAAGAAAACGTTGTTCTAAAAGAAGCTTCCCTAGCAATAACAGGAAAAGGTCCATGTTGGTAAATCAACCTGTTGTATCGGGAATAAAGATACAACATCTCAGGCCAAAATCACACGAAACCCAAAAGTGTAATTTAGGATCAGGAGAAATGCAGCAAGTAAGTCAGACAGATTTTTTTCAGTTGAAAAAAAATTAGCATTAGCCTTTTTTGGAAATATGAACTTAAATTCTTTTAAACTATGCATGCCAATATGTGTGTTGATTTTAGCCTAATCTTTCCTCATCATCAACTTATACCGCTAAGATGCTGTGTAACTGTAGTCTAAACAGCAATCTCTCCTTGGATACACTCAAGAATAGAAGAAATATTGCAATGGACAGATGTACTGGAGGATTTTGAAGGATATTGGACAAGACAGGAAGGAGGTGGATCCTAAGACTGCCAGACCCATTCATTGGACAGTTGAAGGCTCTATGTCCACTGTTGGTTTAGTTGTGAGTAAGATGTTGAGCACCAGAGACTGTTAATTTCGTGTTGACCTGTTTCCTGGAAAAGCTTTGCAGAAACAAATGAGTAGAACAATCAAATGGGAGGGTAAACTTGTGAATACGTAATTTGATGTAAAGTTAAATGAATATTATACCAGCTATTGGGAAATATCTTACTAAGAGAGGATCCTCTGGAAATACCCGTGATGGGGGAGTCTAAATGGGAACAAGAACTGGCCCAGGACCAAGCCTTGACTATTCTAAGATGATGGACAGTGATTCCACGTACAGCAGCTTACAAGGAACAAATATGAAGCCATGGTGAGCAGGTGATGTTCACCTCTGTCCTTTCCCTCACCCACCCTTTTTAACAACTCCTTACCTGAGGTAGATGTTGCCCATTGCTTTTGGACTTCACTGTTCCGATAGGGTTGGCTATCATGTGCACACCATTCATATTCTATGGGGAAGCAAATGCCTTTGGATTAGCCTCGCTTCTATTCCAAGAGGCACTTAGATTAGAACTAATTGTGTTTTGTAAAACTCATAGGTAGTGAGTTTTCTAAAGATCCATTCAATTTTAGTTGTAAACTTTATTCTGGAAATACGTAAGATGTAAAAGAATAGCCTTCTCCATCTACTGTATAGTAGAATCTAACAGACCCTTTGCTAGAAGCTACAATTTTTAATATGTGCAGGTTGTTCTAAATGAGTAATGAGCCACAGCTGCAGAAGCTGGCAATACTTGGACAGTAAAAGATCATATCTGAACTTGCTAGAATCTGAGTCTGTATGCAGTTGTTAGTCTGCTGACTAGATCTCAGGCTTTCCATTAATATGTAAAACAACTCTACAGAGCCAGTTGATCCCCATCTTGATCTATGAAAGCAGGCTGCGAGGATAAACACAAGGCAGGCCATTCTATGACATATACTCTCTGCCAACAATCACTGCTTCCTGTTTGAAATAATAGAACTGACAGTATTGTCTTCAGAACTGTGTGGGCTGTTTTGATGGTTCTTGCTTTATAAGACAGCGTAGCGCAGAAGATACAGGTACAACCTGTGACAATACCTTCGTATGCATCAAGGAGCTGAAGTCTTTGGTAGTAGCACTAAAAACAAAGAAAGGAAAATATACTGTAATAAAGCCTCCCTTTTCCTCCCTAAAAAGGCACACACAAGAGATGGGAACTGCAACATCTGTGGAAGTACGGGTATCTGTAGACCACCATTTTTTAGTAAGTCTCATGTTGTATCTTGGCTAGACACACAGAAAAAGCCATCATATTCCATAGTTCTACCCCTAGCTGTGTAGCAATGGAGATTCCACCTCCGTGAAAGCAAAAATATGCATTCCTGATGATATACTCCGTTCTAAGAATGGGCTCCATTCACAACGTACTGAACCCACTGGGCAGTGCGATGCTACCGCTGTCTTGTTCTACTCTAATTCTTCCTCCAATAGCCTCTTCAGTGTGGTTTCTGAGTACCTTCCTATACCACATTACAGCTTTCACTAAATCTGTCCTGTGAAGCTTGTGAACCATGCAAACAATTCATTGAACTTTTACTTTGACATTGAAATCATATTTATTTCCAGAAAATTGAATTAGCTAGTTTTTTTCTCCTACCAAATTTCAAGCTCTCTTTCAAACAATGGCATTTTAATAATAGTTCTATTATAAAATATCCCTTACATACTTTACAGTAGGGCTTAAAGGGATTAATGGCAAAATGCCTGACTGAGAGTGTGATTCTATAATGCACAGAAAATATGTCTGGGGTAAAAAGAGACAGCAACAGAGGGACTACAGAACCCGTCAGTCTCCAGATAATAAGAAAAATATTCAGGGCTTCCAAGTTAACCTAAAACCAGATGTGCTATTGGGATGTTAAGGTTTATTTTTAAGTAAATTTTAAAATATGCAACCAGAACTTCCTTCTCTTTTATTTTGAGCATTTGTTAATAAAACAGAAGGTGCTCAAGGAAGGACTACAGTTTATTCTTTCTTCTTGTAGCAATGTACTCCTCAGAAATTGTCCTATAGCATAGTTTTGGGACAATAGCTTTGTTTGTTCTCTCATGTATCCTGAAATGCTAGTTAATTTTTTAAATTTGACAAATTTCTTTGATCTCCCCTTATCTCCTGACTATATTTTACCCAATATAGAGACCTGGCTAAAACTGTTAGTGTTTCAAACTTCTGAAGAACTTTGGATTTATCGAAATAATTATTGTATAGGTTTTTTCCTTCTGCTTTGACATCTGTCTCTTGAATGCTCCTGGTGGCTGAGGATTTCCTATGGAATCCTCTGTAAGTGTCTTCCCCAAGACATGTTCCATGGGCACTCCACACTGTGTTTGGATTGTCTCCATCATTGTTTCTTCAGGGGACAGAAGTAAAAATCTGCTGACAGCACTCTCTCACACAGCACAAACACGGACTTTAAAAAAAGGTCACTCAAAACCTGAGAAACATTTCCCTTCCCTCTAAAATGACCATAGTGTTAAAAAATAAATGAATATCAGGGAGCTTGAGTGAGATCCAAAACATTACATTAATCCCATTTCTCATACAAGCCTTTGTTGTCAATCACATCTAAAACATTAACTTGCAAGCTTCTGTTTGCCCTTCCTGGTTCTAGTCCTGTGTTCATCTCATTGGAACCTGTGTAGGGCTCAAATCTCCAGTCGTGATGTACAGGATTCTTTCTTACTCCTCATTGATGAAGATAAGCTCCAGTGAAGCTTGGCCATGCTTTTCGGTGAGACCTGTAATGAGAGAAGAGAAGCAGCTCTAGAGGTGACAAATGAGCAGAGTCCCTGGACCTCAGTCCAGAGGCACACCATGGAACATGCAGGAGTTACTGCAAACAAAAGCTAAGAAGAACCTTCTCAGATACTCCGTGACCTCAAGCAGCATTTTATTGTGCTGTTTTGTCCTGTTCACATTCTTCTGGCAGTTAAAAGATTATCATGTCTATGAGATCTCAGGCTGAGATGTGAGAAGTTAAGCAAGGTTAAATAACATCATTGCTCAGCCTGGAATCTCTGAATGGAAAAAAAAAAGAGAGAGAGAGAGAGAGAGAGATTTCCCTCCAATATCCATCCTTTCTAGGAAGGAATAAACAAAATAAACCCTAGACCTTATCTATCCAGGAGATAACTCTTTTGGCACCTTCTCTGAACTGGGCAGCCCAGGAGGGCAGGAAAGTGTGGCATTGTAAGTAAGTGTGCTCTTGCACGTGATGCCCTTAGCAGCTCTAGGATCCAGAGCAGCCCATTCTTTGCTACATTTCCTTCATTTTCTTCCCGGAGATTTCCCAGTGCTTCTTCAGTCTCCAGGCCACACACCCTCCTTCTGACCCCAAAGAAATTCTACGACATAAGAACTTATGACTCATGAACTCCAGTATATGCCCTAATTCGATCCAAGTAGTCTCCCAACTCCACTTCTCCAATCATATCTTGACACTATGAAAGAAATATCACCGTACAAAAAGAAACAGCACGAAACAGCATCTTTTTCAGTACAAATCAGACAGCTCTGACCTCAGTAGAGTTTGAATAATATATATCAGCAATTCTGGTCATTGATTAAAGGAGAAAGAATGGGCAATATGGGAAAATACCTATTGGCTCGTTTTCTTCGATAATGGTGCTGCCCGCAGTATTGATGACCTCACGCTCCTCCTCAGCATTCACTAGCTCCTGGAGCACTGCCTCCACGATTGGCATCACCATGGCTGTGGTGGATGTGTTGGAAAGCCACATGGATAGCACCGTGGTGCAACACATAAAGCAAAGAAGCAACCTGGAGTACAACACAATGAAGCCTTCTTGAGGCTCTTTCATAAATTTTACAAGGCCTCCTTGCCCAATATTTTCATTAATCAACTAATAATTACATCAGATCTTTTTTCTTTGTGGGTGCCAAAATACAGATAAAACGCTGCCTATGCTGAGAACCAGCACAAGACAATGCATCATTGGAAATCCATTGCTTCCCGACTTGGAAATCATTGCGTGAGATGAGAACTAGTGATTTTCAGGACATCCAGGGTTACTTTAAGAATACTTTTGTGTTTGCTAAACAGCAGGAAAAGAGGGAATAGAGAGACTAGGAATAAGAGAATCAGCAGCAAACTGAAATAATGGGATAAAAAGCTGATGAGTTAGAGGTGGTGGAAAGAGGATGAAAACATGTTAAGCCTTCAAACCCTGAAAGCAGTGGTGGAGTCAAAGCAACTACCCCAACTCCGCCAGCTTTCTCTTGTGCATGGGGAAGTTTGAGTTACTTGCTCTTTTAAGCTGCTGCTGTCAATTGTGAACTACCCTGAAGTCAAAGACTCACTCACATGCCTGGTTTTGCTCCAGCCATCATGACCATGCGCAGGGCAATTCGCTTGTGGAGATTCCATTTTTCTACAGAAGCTGCCACACAAATCACACCCATGAGGAGCAAAGTTGTGTTCTTGAAATATTCAGCAGCCACCTGCATTAAGGGCAAGTGCGAAACAATCAATTAAAACAGCAATAATTACCCTACACAGAGGACAATGAACAGAATTTTACTGTATGAGTAGAAATCTGGTATTGTGGGGTTTTTTTCTCCCTACAGAAAGAATGACAGGGAGCTGGAGAAACTGAATAATTCATTAGTCAAAATGCTCTCTTTAATCTATTTCATTTTGTGTTTACGAATAATTTTTACCCACTTCTAACTGGTTTCTCAGCTTTGAAGAGATTGAGAGAGTTCTTATTTCTTTGAGCAGGATGTTCATTGCATGGAGTCACTCATATTATCCAGCCAGGTCCAAACTCTAACAGTCACAGAGAAGTAGCACTGAGGGCAGCTAATGATGTGCTTTTTCATTCTGGAAATATCATTGCCTGTCTTTTCTGTACATCTTATATCTTGCTCAACTGTTGGGCACATTGTGGCTACTCTAGAATCTACAATTTCAAAAAAAAAAAATGCTTTGGGACACGTTCACTAAACCCAATAGTGAAAGACTGGGATATTGCTGTGATGTGCCACAAACCATGTGCCAGAACTTTTCACAATGGAAATTAATCTGCATTGTGTTAGGAAAATAGGGCAAAGTTTCAAAAAAGAGAACTTTAATTTGAAAGGGATGAGCAAAAATCAACAACTAGCTTGGGAAAAAATTCAGAGACCACGCATGGTCCTCCAAGGCAATGAACATTCTTGAACATGAGACTTGCTAAGACATCAGCAGATATTCTGTGAGGGGACTACAAAAGTAACAGACGAAACAAACAAAAACATACATGCGCGCACACACACACACACACACACACACACACACACACACACACACACATGCACACTTTTGTGTGAAAGCAAGCAAAATGGGAACAAATGAAAGTAATAAATGAACATTCAGAGTCTAACTGAATTTTGTATTTGGTTCTAATGAAATCCTTCACACGTTGCTTCTGGCGTATTTTTTCCAAAAACATTGGTTCTTCAAATTAAAACTATTACTTTGACTAAATGTACGCTCTAGCGTATAAACACAATTAAAATCAGTAGGAGCAGTGTTTCTTCCATTGCCCTCAGTCATTCTGCAGTGCCTCCATAAAAGTGCAAGAATGACATTAATGGTATTTTGTGAATGCTGTAGTAAGTGTTAAGTATTTATTTATGTTTATTTAAGAAATCCCCATGGTGACCTAAATAGGCCTGGCTGTCATTATTGTGTGCCAGAACTTTTAAATATCAGTTTTCTGGCTTTCTTCCACTAGTTTCTGTTTCATTAACTTTCTTTATTTTCCTGCTACCTTGTTAAAAAAAAATCTTGAACTGCATGAAAGGAATCTTTCGAGCCAGAGCACAAAGAATCTGTTGTTTCCCTTTATCCCCTTCACAGTCATTTTGGAGGAACAAGTGAATACTAACGTTCTTATAAATACACACGTACACACACATAGAGCACGCAGACTTAGGCACTTAAGCCCCTGTGAGTTATGTTTGGCTTAAACTGCGAGGCAAGAACCCTGGGTTTCTATGGCACTCCAGAGCAGCAAACTGGAAATACTGCAGCATCATCAGACTTGCTTATTTTAAAATATAAGTTTTTATTTCTGTTCCTAAAGCAAATAATACATTCTCTGCAGCAGTTCTACTGTCATTTAATTTGAAATTACGTTGAATTTCTGTCAGGCTGCCCCTAAATTTTGCATCTTCAATATACTGCAGAGTTTTGCAATGAAAATGCCTAAGTACTTTACGTTAAGAGAAAAAACTCCTGAAAATATTTAACAATGTTGTTATGGAAATGTACCTAATTATGTTATGTAATTTTTACACCATTGGGAGGAATAAGACAGGCCATAAAACCCTTGGTTCATGCTTGACTCCATTCATTTATGGACATGCCCTTGAGCTAGATTGTGTTAGAAATACAACAACTTTATGGTTGCTATATATTATGCTATGTTCTTATCTACATTTCTAGTTCCTATAAAATGAATGTGACACCTCCCCTCCCAAAAAAGAGGGAAAAAAGGAGAAAAAAAACTGCAGACAAAATCAAAGGAGCTTCTCCACATCTCATGAAAGAAAAATACATTCAACAAAAACTGAGGTAAGAAAATTCAGAACTTATCAAAGAGACTTTTCTGTACAATTACTCCTTTCACCTTAGAACTCACAGCTACTATGCAGTGCTAAGGTTAAGGCATGGAGAAGGAATTAGCCATTCTCCTGGATAATAAAATTATCTAGTCTTTTATAGTAAATGCTAATATTATCTTCAGGATACATAGCCTCTTGCTTTATACATCATCTATAACAAATATCGTTGGAAAGAAATTTCCCAATTTATCCCATAATTGCTGTTTACATGGTTTTGGAGAAGGGGGAAGGTGGAGTCTTTTGATACAATAGGTGTTGGAAATCGTTGATGATGCACTAATTGATTGGATGGGCACCACTCTTGGTTACCATGGCCAAACCTATGTCTATCTTTTTTCAGTAGAAGAAAGTGCTGTTACACAAGTTACACACTGTAAGATGTACACTTCTTCCTCTTAGACTCTTTCTAGTCCACTTAGATTTATTTTATTCAAATAATTAACAGAGAGTAAAAAAAAAAAAAAGGAAAGAAAGAAAAAAAAAAGAAGAAAAAAAAGTACACACTGGTCTGACCTCACTGGATTTCATGACTCCAAAAAGTGGGTATAGGAAAGCAGGAACTAAGGCTGCTGCACCAAGAGGTACTGCTTCAGAGACCCAGTACACAGCCGTCACGATCAGCACGTAGGCACATGAGGCTTCCTGTAGGGAGAAATCATTGCAGTTACATGTTATTACCATACCACTTGCTGTGGAAGACTTTGTAAATGAGTTCACAGAACACGTTCCAGCTAAGGATGCCTGGACCAGAAGTGTCTGACAAGGACCACGTAAGGATCTCCTAAAGAGTAGTTATCTAGAACTGAAATCTAGGCTACCATCCTGCAGGCCAGTTTCAGAAGAAGATGATGTTAATGAAAGGTTTTGCACATGATCTAGGGCAAAACATTGAGATAAACTTGTAAATAAGGAAAATAATGGTTCCAAGTGCATTGTCCAATTTTTTTTGATTTCCATAATCTGGTATTTACCAAACATTCAGCCTGTGGAGCTGTAATTTCTACATGGCTTTCTCTCCAGTACTGGACAAGCCCAGGAACATATAGTTTTTAGGATCAGATAAGAATGCTCTCTCTCACCATAGCATGTCTAAAGCTGTGCAGTGGCTGCTTTGAAACATACCCTGAAAGGCTGCTCTCTTTAGATAGTATGCAAATCTAAATTTTTTGTTGGTAGGTTTTATTTTCTCAGTAAATTTCCAGAGACACTTAGGAGAAGTCCATGGACCCCAAGGGCCTTAGAGGCCACGGGTTAAAATACAAGTTAAACAAATTTGCTGCTGTCCAAGGTTCTGGGATGGAAAGCCTTGACAACACCATGCTGAAAGTTCATGGTGAACCAGTGATCACCATGGTATGGAGAAAGATTGTATCTACTTAATATAGCTAGTCCAGTAAAGTCTTCTGGTACATTTTTCAGATAGATATATCTTTATTTATGGCATTCAGTAGAGCTCTCCTTAGGCTCAGTTTGTTATGTTTAGAATTCTAGGAACATTTCCTCTATCCAGTCAGGTAAAACGGCAGGTCTATGGAAGCTAGTAGATCCTCACTGATTTGCATCAGCTAAAAATCTATCCATTCTTCATTATTCAGTGGAGATTTCATTTGAACATTTCAAGCCTTTGGATTCCCAACTCGCAATGACGATTATTTAGAAAATTCACTATTCATGGAAGACTGTTTGAACTGTGTTCAAATATAGTTTCATTACTTTTGTTGCTTGATTGGATGACTCTCAAACCAAGCAGCTTTCAAGAATCACAGGAGCAATTCCAACAGATCCTTGTGCTAATCAATGAGCCCGTGTGACTCTCCACTTTTTGCAAACAGCTTTGTAAACAAGGTGGCAAAGTCTAAACTAAGACTATACAGTGGTCTGAATTCATTGGAATGAATCAGTAGCTGTTATTTAAATTTATGTTTATAAACATTATGTTACATTGCCCTTAACGAAGAGCGATGTTCAGCTATTCCTGTTTCTTAGTACTGCTCATAGTGGTAACAGCCAGAGCATAGCCCAGAGAAAACATTAAGACAGATTTCTATGTTCCATTTCCTCTATTTGCTTGAAAATTATTGCCAGGCTTATTCAGAAGCCTGGGTTTAGATTAGCTGCCAGGTTTCCTATTTTGGAAACGTGTGACATTAAACACTTCTGATTCAAGTAACAAGACCCACAAAAATTAGTGAAATAGGAATATCAGGAAAAATAACTTTCTTGAATCAGGTAAACTCCAATGACTTTAGCGACTATAAGGAGTCTCTGAAATGCTATTGGACAAGTAGACAAACTTAGCTCTGGATTGCTCACTCATGGCTGGAAAAGTACATTTGAAATTCCACACCATGCAGAAACATGTGCACATTTGTTTCTCTTCCTTAACATTTATGGAAGAATTGTTTATGTTTTAAGCTCCTGAGTGGAGGTTTCACTACTCCTCTACGACTGGGTCCTTTAGCAAAATACACTAAAAGAGTGTATTGCAGTTGGAGCTTCATTATTACCAAGACAAAGTAGAAAAGACTAGGCTAGAATGGATGATATCACAGTTTTGGGTTTTATTTTTTATATTCATGGATTATGGAGCAAACATTTTATGAAATCAATTACTTTACTGTTTGAAACTCCAAGGATTGGTGTTAAGTTGATAGCAGCTTCAAGTGACCACTCAATAAAAACAGATTTTGACTTAAAAATTAAAATCATTTTAAAAAAATAGAGTTTTTTTAATAATCTGCAGTAGGAAGACAAGACTATTTCAGGTAAAGGTCATAAGACTTATTGGTTCAAAAACATTAGCCAACTCACTGCTTAGTCACCTTTAGCTGCATTAGATTTCATGGTTGATATTCCGTAGAGAGCAGAATTAGGGTCATTTTTGTCAGCTAGTGACAATATGGCACATTTTTTATTGGTTTAACTCATCATTTCCTGCTAACAAGCTTCCATGTTTGCATAGACACTGTATGACATCCTGAATGTATCTGAAGAGAAAAAATGCTTTAAATGAAAAACATTGTTTTTTTTTTAAAAGAGAACAGATGCACCCAAAGGATACAATTTTCCAAAATGCACAAAATGTGTATCATCCTAGCCTAACCTCAAACTATTTCTTCTTCCATTGAATAGTTCCCTGTAATGGCTTTGAGCATAAACTGTTACTCTCTGCTGCTCTTTGTGTGTATTGATAAAGTAGAGTAATAGTGTAAATGGCATAAGACAAAGGAAAAGTTACGTTTTTATCAAAATCTGACTGGGATGGACACTCGACACTCAGTCTTTGTGTATCCTATACACTGGTCTGTGATCAGTTTGCAAACAAAACTAAAAGAAAATACATTTTAAAATGGTATAAAATTGGGTAGCAAGTATTGGGAAAGCAAAGTCTCTGTTAAAAACTTAATCAGATTCTCTAGTAATTTTCTCTATTTATTCTCTGAGTATTTTAAACCAGCTTGTTTCCAAGAGAAACCATACTAATCTCTTCAATTTAGTTGAACTGAATTTATGTATTTAATTAATGGTTACCAGAGCTACTAAGTACTGAAGTATTGACTGTATAATATTAACTGTTTTCACCCTTCTCCCTTCTTGTTGTTCAGTTGAAAATGATTGTTAACCCAACCCAAGGGCCTGAAGTAGGGAGCAGGAAAACACAGTGCAGTGAGATAGGGTGGGATGGTTGGGGGCCTACAACTTATCTTCAGTCAATCTCTTAGGGGAAAAGAAAATAGGAGCTGAAAGTCAACTATGGCTAAAATATTCCACAATAAAGATCATGCATAAAACTTTTGTCACTAAAACATCTGAGGATCTCAGGGTGGTTAAAAAAAAGAATAAACTCTGGATTGAGGATGTGCTCAGTTACAGATGTGCTTTGCATATCTTGCACGCAAGCGTGTGTTTAATCAGTGCAAAGAATCAAGCAGACTTTGGACTACCATCTCTGAAAGGATGGGATAACCCTGTGATTCCCTCCCCTCAGCTTGTGTGAATTACAATTAAGGTGAATTGAAGCATGCCGTCCGTGGCTATTTAGAGCATGTTCTGTGCCTTAGAGTCCGTCCCACTGAAATCGCGTGCTGAGATGTTAGCATCACCAGATGCTGCATGTCTATCAGCTTTCAGCATCTCCTGTTGGCTCTTGATGAGCCATCCATATTCCTTCAGATGGGCTCAGGGTGGCCACAGGATCAGCTGTCTCAAGAGATTCTGCCCACAGCTCGCTCTATTTGCATGGCATGCTTTATGATATCATAGGTGGCTTTATGGAAAAAGAGGGAGGATAAAGATGAAAAATGAGATAGAAATGTTCCCCCATCACTGCTAACAATGAGGAAGTAAGGAGAGAATAAAAAAGACCCAGAATTTGGAAAGCACACCTTTTTTTCTGTAGGTGCCAAGGACTGAAAGGTGCTTATGGGTATCCCAAATCTTCTCTACAAGCTGCAATTCAAGTACAAACTTTGGAAAAGGAAGCAGAAAACAAGTAAAAACTCTCAGATTTATTTTTCACCCAATCATTTCTTGTTATAAAATAGTAGAAAGGAAGCCATGGACATGCTCCCTTTGATGGCAGTTGCCACTACACATGGTCCTTTGTCATTCCCAGAGTTGTGCTGATATCATCAAAGAAGCTGAAAGCTGATTCCCTGCAGAAATGCATATATTAACCACTTGGTAATTGTGATCTCTGAAAGTCAGGAAACTAATATAATGCTCTAATAAATGAAAATTTAAGTAAGTCAGCAGTTGGGGAATCTTCAGGTTTAAGAAGTAATCACAGTCAATGGGTTGTAACAAAGTAAATGCTACACTAGAGCACTTGAATAGCGTCCTGTCCACTGAGTTTATTAGGTTTAGATATTTTCTTAATAGCATTATTAATACTTGTCCTTTGTAAGATTCTGGGTCAGGTTCATGGTTATTTTTTACCATTTGTAATCATACACACATATGCAAAGTGGACGTAAAACATCATCTAATAACTTTTTATATCACTTTGTAGAAGAGCAACATGAAGAACAGAGTGATAGTGCAGAGAAACCTGTAGTACGTAACAGCAGTTCTTGCAGCGGTACTGTCACTGAACTTCTGTTTCAAAACATATATGATGATATTACAGTTCCCTTGGTTATTAAAGGATTTCCATATTGCATCCTATGCCTCTGAATCCAATAGGGAGCCAACAGGAGTAACATATTTTAGTACAGTGAATCTAATGCTCTCTAAGAGAGGATCTTAAAGGATATAGAGCATGCTATAGTTACAGTGCCATCGGGGCTCGTCAGGGGGAATTTATTTTTATATTGCCCTTCTAGTGAGATGAGGAGACGAAAAATTCTTTAAAATAAGCTTCTGTAAAAAGGTAGGCCTTGCTATTCTCTGGAGAGAACTGTGACTATCTGCAAGAACTGGCAGAATGGAAGCCAAATTCAGGCAAGACTGGTAAAGGAGCCTCAGGTCATGTTGTTGCAGTCATCTTTCCCTCTCAATGCAGAAGAGATGGAAAATCACTGTAACAGCGTAGCCAAGAGATAGGCATTGAAGATCGGAGGAGGAAAACTCACTCCAAAGTGGAACGTACAAATCAGTAGAGTTGGAACATTTCCTTTCTGCGAATCTTGTTTCTCTTTCCTAACAAAACCCTACAGTTTTATTTTTGAAAAGTATTATACAATTTCTAATCCTTTGCACTCCTATTTGATAAAGCAGTAGTATTCATAAATCCTCTGGTACTGGAAGGAAGAATTAATCTTCAGCAGGGTACAGAAAGGGATGGAAATCACTGCACCATTTGGTCAGATTTACTGCTAGCTCTATGGAATCCACTGCAGCTGCAGAATTTTTAATACCTTACAAATGCTGATGAGTTAAACATCACTGTCTCTGTGAGGTAGAAAAACACGGTTATCTTATGCTTTACAACTGCAGAAACAGCCATAAAGAAGGGTTAAGACTACTCAGAAACTCCTGAACAGTGTCAGGAATACAGCTACATTCACTCCTACCCCCTGATCTGCATGTTAAGCACAGACTATTTCCCACTTCGTATTGTTGTGGATGTTTCTGAGACATCATCTATTAGCCACTGCCAGAGCTACAATGTTGCAGCAGAGGTATCTACACCTGATTTAGAGTAGTGGAGTCTGTGTGTGGTCCTACGTGCCTCTCACTGAGCCCTAGCTCTCTGCTGTGTTCTCTTGAATTGCTGTCCTATAAACCCATCCTAGACTGAAAAACCTTCCATACATACTTACAAATAAAAATGAAGGACACTTAAAGTATTCCTTTTAAATACTTCTTCTGAAAGAAAACTTTTTTTATTTAGCATGTTTATTCTGTCCTCCCCCTACCCCAAGCACACTATTGCAAAAAAAAAAAAAAAAAAAAAAAAGATACAATATCTTTGCCTTAAAATAGTACTTTACTAGCTTCACCTATGGTTATTCAACTTTGCTTGTGACATGACTCAAGGTAGCTCTGGTGATAACAGTAAGAATTCTCTATAACTTGTATTTCATAGTTCTTCAGATTTCAGTCCTTGATATTTCTAAGAGTAATGTTTATTTAGGTCTTCACCTTTCTTGTTACCCACTCCACACTTATCTAGCATGACTACCTATTGCACTCAGAGGCTTTGTTAAGAAAGAAAAGGAAAAGGTACTTACACTGCTGGGGTATAAAAGTGGCAAAGGAAGCAGCAGAAGTGGAATGAGAACAACCAGCAAAAGATTTCGGGGTCTGAGTTTTTCCTTCACTATTGCCATATTCCTTTACTTTAGTTGCTTTCTTCTTGGAATTCTTCTCTAGTTTGTTGGATACTCCAGCTTCCACTCCAAGTTCTCTTTCACTTTTGCCTGGATTTCCCTGAAAGGGCTCTCTCTCTCTTGTTTCCTTTCCCCAACCAGTCACCCAAAATGACTTAACTTCTTTCTTTATTCTTCAATCTGTTGTTTTGAAAATGAACTTTCACTATTTATTTATTAAAAAGACATTCAGTTTATGTAGGGCTCAACAGCTCATCCAAATGATTATCACAAGATAACATGCAGAGGTTTGCAAGCTGGAGCATAGTGATCTTTTAACAATTTTTATTTTTAATTCAGAATAACAAATGTAGCTGTGTTGCCTTCTCACCCCCATGTTTTGGGAGATTTTTCTCTTCCATTGTCTGATTTGTAGTAATGTAATTCCTGTTTTCATAAACCAGGTTGAATATTTCTATGGTTGCTTCCAGTATTTTCTGACGTCGCTTTTCCTCCTGTTTGCTAGTCTGAACGTCTCAAATCCAGATTTCTTTTCTGCTGGAAAATGATTAATACTAACAACTTCTAGTTCAATGTGCGCAAACAAACCTATAGATATTCTTTTTTAAAAAAGGTTAAAACCTCCTCTGTTCTTTATATTTTGCTCTATTTAGACTTTGCCTCTTCACTATAGATTTGGCTTCTACTTTGAATCTACCTTTACCCTACTTTTGTTTTGAGCTTGGAATTCACAGGGCAGTAATTCCAAAACAGATTAGACTTGTTCTCAAAATAAAAACTTGCTAAAAAGCTTCATGCAACTCTAAATCACCAATGAGGAATGTAGAAACCAGTAGTTGCTCCACCCCTTATCCAAAATCCAGTCAGAACATTTGAGAAAATTAGTAGCCTCCTCTTTCTTATATACACACACAAACATATACACACAGATATACAAAAAGACCCTTTCTTAGTTACTGAACAATTTGTTATTATGTCAAGGTCCCAGTACTGATGATAAATAAATAATCATTGTCTTCCAGACAGCAGCTACTATTCTCTCATGCTCATTCTGTCCTGATCCATGAAAGCTATTTATTCATAAGGCTATTCTCTGCACTGAGGCATATGCCATCAGTAACAGCAGGATTCAGACTCGAATTCAAAATTTTTAGGCCTTTTACTCTGGTCTTCCAGTGGAGGTGAAAACATCTGTTATTAATGCTCTTTGTGGGACAGAAAATACGGGAGATTTAGGACTGAATCCCTTGGCCTGTTGCATGCACAACTTGTGAATATCAATTTGCCCTGCATCTCATAGAAAGCCACACATCTAAGGCTTCCCATGCTCCCAGACCTGCCCAGCTTCTCTATCATGTCCCCACATTCAGCTCGTCAGTGTCCCAGGCTGAGCTGAGATGCTGCTACGACACTGAGTACTGGAGAACTGGCAAAGAGCGTTTAAAAAATCTCAACAAGTTTAAAAATATTTTATTGTACATGAACAAAATAATGTTTAGTTATACCTTTTCCACATGATCCGTACCGTAAAAAAGATGCCATTTAGAGGCAAAGGCTGTTCATCCCATGAGAGAACCACCATCTATAAACGTTGCCTCTGTTTGAGGTAAATGAAACAGAGCTAGCGAGAGCCAGCAATCTCATCTCTCCCTCCTTTGGGAGCAGACATCCTACCTCTGTATTTCGAACAATTCTGGGGGAGGGAAGCTGCACTAAGCACAGAGAAACACCCTGAGGCGGAGCACTCCCTCACACCCCAGCTCTCTGGGGAAAGGAGGCTTTCTCACCCTTATGTATTGCCTCCTCCTCTCTGTCAGAAGGAAGGATTGTGCCTCCTTCTCTCCTGTATCCTTGCTGCCACAAATAGTTTCATAGACTGAGATATCCTATTATACATGTTGCAAGTCATTAAATAGCAAATCTGCTGCTGAAATCAATTCACTGCAAAAACAAATAATTTTATGTAGATTTTTTTTTATTACATTAACAGATCTCTGTTAAATTAACATGGGCAGTCCAAGCAAAGTCCCAAGAAATCTCTTTTCTTACATTACACATAGTAAAGGAAGGAAGGAGACAAACTCAAGAAGACTTTATTTTCTGCTGAGGAAATAAAGGTTTCAATTACCAATCTGTGAGGTACAGTATGCCACAGGGAATGATAGGATGTTCAAAATTTTCTGTAATTCTTTTCTGTGGGGCCCACGATACCTACCAATGAATAAACTCTGACTGCTAGACGGTTTTGTTGCTGGGTAAGGAGGGTGGCTGGGGAGGGATTTCTCTGGGCAGTAAGCGCTAAGAATACTTTCTGTCATCCTCTCTCCTGTTATCCTTGCAAATTTGGAGTCACTGGCTGTAAAGGGATTGATGAATTGCCCTGGTTGCAGGCTCTTCCAGCAAAAGGTGCTTTAGGGAGCGGAAGAAGCAAAGCCTGAAAGGGAGATACCTGCTAAATGGCATTTCCCCTCCTCATGAGTTACTGTATTAATAAAGCATGGTGCGTGGGAGGAAAACACAAACAGATCATCGGTGTTCATGCTGCAGGCTCAAAGCACACAGGCTGTAGTGCAATGCTGCTTTGCAGATGCTGAGCTGTGCGTGCTAGCAGAGGAGATGGACGAGTTTGTTACTCACAGCTTCGTGGCTGAATTTTTCAGTTTGCTGTGCCATATGTCAGCCAGACTGAAGATGGCCAGTAAAGTGCTCCGGGTATAAATGTGCACCTGCACATATGTACCTATACATGCAAACACATCGCACCCATGCATACTCATGCAGAAACTGCTAGGGACGCACACGATTCACTTGCTTTTACAAGCGCTTTGTCCAGCTGTTTATGCCTTTGCCTTTGCCAGCCTGCCCTGGAGGCTGCTGCAGGCCCGCATGCCCAGTGGTGACTGCCAAAGCCCAGCGCTCTGACCACTTGCACCACCTGCAGTTTGCTGCAGTCAGGTGGTGCCAGATTGTCCGTTCTAGCTCCAGGGTTTGGAGTATCCCTGTTCAAGGACATTGGGGGGTTTTACTGTTTCTTTTGCCCAAGCGATGCAGAAAGATGCAAACGTGGCTCAGAACTGGGGCTGGAGTCCTCAGTTGTCCTTTATAGCTTAGGGATATTGGATTTGGGCCTATCTCTTTAACATATTATGTAAAGAGACAGAGAGTGTTGGTTTGAAAGGAAGAAATAGATATTCAGCTGATCTTCCACACTCTGGAAGTAGAAAGACCTCTAATAGCAATGAGAAACAGCATTTATATGACTCATTCACAAAAATTAGGGGACTGGCTTTAGAAGAGTTTGGATTTTTCATTGCTAGTCACCTGCCCGGCAAAATATATCCCCTTTTTCTGTTCATTAAGGCCATATCTTCCATAGTTTTCTCACAATTTATAATAATCTGTTCCACTACTTCTGCAAGCAATTTTTGCTACAAACCAACAGTTTCCCTTCTGCCCCCATAATCGCAGACTGGCAAATGTCTTCTTCTAGCAAGTGGTGTGATATGATTGTTCCCGACTGAATGATTTAGGATTCGTTCATGCACTCACATGCGTGCGCACGCACACACACGCGCGCGCACACACACACACACATAGATGCAGTATATTTTACAATTAAAGATGAACCACGCTGCAAAATTCAGCACCAGGTATGATTTAATTTACTTTCTTCCCTTGCCTCAGGGGAATTCTGAAGCACAGTCTTAGATGAGCTATGTTCAAGTGATAGAACCAGGAAAAATGTGTTATTGTTAAATCAAACAGGGCCTTTGTCTCCCCTTGGACTCCGCTGAGGACAAATCCGTTTTCCTTTCAAGAAATAGGAGCAGAAGCAAAGTCATGTGCAAATAATGAAAGGATCATTATACACTGTTTGGGAGAACTCTTCTGGGAAGCAGGGAATTGTTTGCTGCTGGTGTTCACAATGCCCTTTGTCTTCTGCAAATGTTATTGTGATTAAAAACTGACTCAGCCAAATTACTATGAAGCAGACAGTGCTTATTTTCAAGAATATTTGGAATGAATATATTCGCCATTATTTCTGATTTTCTTTTACAGAGGGCCTTTTCATCTCTTTATAACAATCTCTGACTGGACACCACTGGACACCTTTTTTCCCAGCTAGGAAAACAGCATTCTTCAGCATAATGCACATCAGTATGCATGTATATTATGTATATGTTTATAGGAATTACACAGGTTGACATAAGGGCATATCTATATGGTGCATACACCAGACTCCTTTCTTCCCCCTGTCACAGAACATACCTCCCAGCCAGTGCAGAAATGAATTCCAGGGACTGAAGATAACATTTTTCTCTGTTTACCATGTATCTATCTATAAAGTATCTATTCCATGAGGGGGAGCTAGAAAACAAATAATCTTTAACTAAGCAGGCTATTAAACTGTTTACAGAGTAAAGTGGTGGACGTGCTACACGTGTCCCTTATCAACGAGAAGAGATGGCTGGGTTGCTGGTGTATTAAATCTTCCACTATGATGGCTCTTTGTTGTATGGAAACATCAAGTCGTGCTTCAGGGCCTTGTAAAGATTGACAAAAGATTCAGCCCAAATGTCCTTCTGGTGCCCCTGGGATTGAGCAGCCCTGTAGGCCGTGTAGACCATGGTCAGCACTGTCCTTTCAAAGTCTTCTTTCTTGAGGACTCTCGGGTAGGCGGACAGCCTGCTACTCAGCCTGCGGATCTCTGTGATGCTCTTGGGGATAACCTCATTGCAGATGGTGTCAAACTCAGCAGCCTTCCTCAGCGAAGCCAGCTCCTCATCTTTGATGGAGATTCTCTGACTTTTGTCAATGTCAAGCTCAGCTAAAAGAAACTGGTACAAAATCAGAACACAGAAAGCTATTTATCTTCTCCAAAAGAGTCTAGGCAGATTAAATGTGAATTCACAACATGCCCTTAGGTCTTTGCTTTAGGTCAAACGTAGACAAACCTCTCATAGCACTGGCTGGAGGTGGGGCAAACCAGAAAGTCTCTATGTAAATGTTGCACTCAGTTCTGTGTTACCTACCTGGGAAAATCAGAGACTGGCTATGGGCGGGGGAGGAAGAGGAAAGAGTGGATATTCTTCTGTTTTCTAACATAGGCAGGTTGGTGCCATGTGGGGATTAGAGAGATGGGAGATAGCCATTCTCCCCCGCCTAGCGCCGAGAAAGCAGCGGTGGCCTGGCTCTGTGTGAGAGCACAGAATAGATGGCATTTAGCTTCTCAGCTGGCATTCTCTGCTTAGACATCCAATCCGAGTCTACTCAAAGTGGGAAATAGATTTGGCCCAGGTACCTTCTTCAGGTGGCCTGCTTTCCCTTAGCTAATAACATGAAACTATTGCAGATTGTGCATTATACCTGCAGTCTCTACTAGTGTGGAAGCAGGGATCTGAATCATTTTTAAGCGAAACTGTCACACCCTGGAGATTTCTTTGCAATGACTGATATTGGTGGCTTTGATAGTTTGATCCAATCATTTGGGGTTGAAATTCGGATTAAATAATTTAAATGCATTATATTGTTAATACATAAATGTTCTGGAAGGAAGTTACTTTCAACGGAGAGCCATAGGCTCTGGTCTTCACTTTGCCTGTGGAGCAACTAGAACTCACATTTGAAGTACCTCAGGCTGCTGCATGCTTTACGAGCTGAAAGAGGTGAGTATGGCATATATATGTCTAGCCCTTCCCTTCTGGTGAGCTACTAAACTGTCAGCAATGGGTTTATGGCTGGGCTGAATAAAAATGACATGGAAAGAGATAAAGGATAACCCTAGTACAGACAATAACCGCAGTCTTGGTTAGGGTTTGAGGTACCATTTGGTCTCATATACTGAACCTCATAAAGCAGGACCACATCTTCCAGCGAGTTTTGTAGTACTGGGTTAAGGAACATGGCTGAAGACCTCTTCAGTCGCTGAGCAGCTGGGAAAAGCATAGCTGGAAAACAATAATGGGAAAACAGACGTTTCAGAGTGCAGCCAACACTGAAAACAGTAGTAGATTCAACTAAACAATTGCCTTCTGTAAAAACTTACTGTAAAACATGACTTCTCATTGTAAATAAAATGAATCACATGGGCTGCTTTGACAGTAATCTGCTAGGGAGAGAGATCAGCTGTTTGCCCTGTACCTATACAATGTCTAACACAGCAAGGTTACAATCCAGGCATGGGACTCTAAGGTGCAGCTACAGTGTAAAGAATAATAATTATCACTGCAATAACAACGGAGGTTAACATGCATGTTTTACTCACGACTCAGGACCAGGGGAGAGAATCTGTGACAGAAATGAGTACTGGTCCTACATACAGCCTCTGTTTTTCAGGCCTTTCTACTATTGCCACACTTCTGGAACCCTATATTTCTCTTAATTACGGCTGTCTAGAATCTGATCTCTCGCTGGGTGACAGACAGACCTCTCCTCCAGAGAGCAGATCACCTCATCTACCCTGGAGTATATATCTGGAAAGAGTGACTCAGTCTTAGGGGACGCCTTTGCCTCTTCTTTGACTGCTGAGTAAGCCTGTGACCAGCTTAGGCCAGACAGCTAAAAAAAGTGAGGTGAATTCCTGTCTCTCTTATGACTTAAATGCTACATAGCCTCATAGCTAATTGTTCAGTCTACTGTGGTCAGGTATTTATTTGCTGCAACAGATATAGGAAACATCTGATGATGCATAACAGATTATCTACATGCTTTGAGTTACTACAGTGACTCCCTAGGAGGTGTAAATACATTTTGGAATACAGAAAAAAACTGTTCTATTTGATGTTATGTGTATATGAACTGGATGTTGGTAGTTTGGAGCTGTTCTTTCTTTTCTTTCTTTTTTTCCCTAATGCCTGGGAACAGGAACTTTTTAAAAGCTGTGCTTATGTGATTATTAGTACATTTTATCTTCTCCACTTTAATTATTGTTCAAAATTGCAGAGATTTGGAAACTTGTCAAAAAAGAGAGAAAAAAAACCCCCAGGATTCTACAATTATGAATAACATTAGATTATTTCTGAGTTTCTGAAAGATTTCATGCCACCCTTTATCTATCAATCAGATTTATTTTCCATGAAATATTTCTAACTAGCTCAATTTTGTCTTGTTTTTCTGAAGTTCTTGTGATGGATTTTGCATATTGCCTGTAGAAAACCTGAAGGTCATTTAAAAGTCTCTCTGTCAGGTGTGTAAAAATTTTCTGGAGTACCTGTAATTATTTTACAGAAAAGTTGCCCTGGTCCCTGACTGCAGAGTTTCTCAGACAATTTTTACCTTTGATTGCCTAAGCAGCTGACAAATATGCAGTTCTTTCAAGACTCTGTTACTTTAACATAGGCCTGTTTTCTGGGCTATTGCCAACTGTTGACTTTAATAAAGTTTGACTTGTTAATGATATTTAACTTCTAGTGATGCAAGGAGAATGAAACCAGGCCTCAAGAGATTTAGTTAATTAGAATCTTTACTACTTGGCATAAAGAAAATTAATTGTGGTAATACTAAGTATAAAGTAATTCGTGCTTGACCCAGCAAGGGGTATTTTGGCCTTGAGTTAAACATAGTATAGGTAGAATGGCTTGTTAAATTGCAATATACATGTCGGAGCTGGATACTGCTAACGTCAAAAGGGTACTTTGGTGATGGGTGTCAGGCATTTTGGTACGACACCTACAGAGCTAGGTTCTTCGCGTTGGATCCATATGATTTTAGATTAGTATTTGTTTAAACAATGGAATAGTACTTGCAGGGTATGTGGCTAAGAGCCTGAAGGACTGAATGTACCAAATAAAGGACCTGAGCTGTTGAAAAGGACTTGCTTTCTGCTGTACCTTTTGTCCCATGTGATGCCTTTGCCACCTGATCATCTTGTCTGGCCATGCTGAGGAGGTGGGGAGTTTGGAAATGTCCCAAGCTGCCTGCAGACTCTGCTCTGTGACAGTGCTCAGCTTCACATTCAGCAGTGTTCATTTGTCCCTAGGTAATAACTGTTCATAGGACAGCCAGAGGGATGAGCTGATCAGAGGGATAGGCATCTCTATTTCTTGGCATGCCCTGCCTTAGTAACAACACCTCTGGTCTCTCTAGTGTCCTTCCTATTACCTTCCTGCTCTTGGAGAAAGGAACCTAGCTCTGCTACAGCCTGGTTTTGACCCAGATAAACATGTCTGATCATCAGCAAACAGATGCCATCCCTTTTTTGTGCTGCTGCTTCTTCACCAGCACTCATCCCTCTTGCTCAGAGCTTTGCTGACGCACACTGGAGCTATTCCATCTTTCACTCTTGGTGGTTGGAAATGCAATTGAGTGCATGTGTAGCTCTTGAAACTTCAAGTACTAATTACTGAGTAATTAAAACTTTTATCACTGGGCAATTAAAGCTCTAATTACTAAGCAGCTAGCAGAAATCCAGTCCCTAATGATGATGATTAATTTTTATCTCTTTTAGATGCCCTTTCAATAGAAATAGCCCCAAGGGGCAGAGTACCTATACATATGGAGATGGTTTACGTCTCAAAACTTCCCTGAGCCATGAAAAAGGTGTCAGTGGTGTCTTGCGTCACTTCTTTCGTGCTTATTGCCACCATACTGATCACTCTTAGGTTTTAGGCCACGTGCAAATTTCTATTACAGACCTGAGCTAGGAGTCATCGGATTCAGCTGATCACCACTCACCCAGAAAAGCCTCACCAAAGGATTTCTCCTTCCCTAAATATTACAGTACTGACTTAGCACTGACCCGCTTGCTGAATCACAGGCAACACTTTGGGAGGGCATCTGGGTTTTCCTATCCAGCTTTTACCAAGATGACATGGATTAGGTTAGGGAATTTGAAGGGACAAGCTGCTATAGTGTGAGAAAGAGCTTTGTGTGCATGTCAGAAGCGTATTATCCTCAGTAGAGACCAGGCCAGCACTAACTCCCTGAACTCATTATCTTGTTCCCAAAACATATGAAACTTTGTTATGGATCTTACAAACTCAGAAACTCTTTCTGAGCTCAATCCTTATTTGTCATGGTGATTAGATTTTTCTGTTTCACATTTTATCTCAGTCCTTCCCTTTCTCTCTTTTCTTGCACAATATTCAAATCCTTCCACCATCACCCCCACTGCAATGGTCTCCATGAAATCCCATGTTCCTCAGATATTCCGTGAGCATTTAGAAAAAGCACTTTCTGATTTTCATTGCAATAACTTACAAGGCCTGTAAGTTTAGCACAAAAGCTGAGACACAGAAAGGTTTGCAGGCAGTCTCTGCGTTTCGAAATCATAAATCCCTCTTGAAACTTTTCTGCTGACCTGGCCTCCTCTCATATTTACTTCTAGCTCTGACGTGAGTTAGCTGTGCAATATCAAAGAATAGCACAGGAGTATTTCTGTGACTTATCATCTTTTTACCATTTTCTACCCCAAAGAAATTTCCTGTAACATTATTGATTATTTCTTAGGAAGATGCGGAGCAAGTTGAATATTTTTGTAGTGATGATGCAGCCAATTCATTTCAACAGAAGTAACTGTTAATGTCTGGGGAGAGTAGATCCCTAATCAGTACTGACAGAGGGCCCAATCCAGTGCTCACTGAAGTTGATGGAGATACTCCTATTGACTTATTGTTTTTGCTTTAGTTACAGAAGTTTCAAGAAACCCCCAACTGAGATCTGGGTGCAGAGCGGTCACATAATAAAAAGTTTATAATCTACAGAGATGAGGTAGAAAAAATAAGGCTTTCATTACCCTCATGGAAAATAATTTCTATTATATGTCTATGCATTAGTGGGTTCATCGTCCTCCAAATCCCTTCTTCAGAGAGACCCTAAGAGTGATCCCTGATCTGGCTGCCCTTGCTGCCCACAGAGGCCTCAGGATGGGAGGCAGATGGGCACAGTACTCCTGAGCATGCCTGCCCGCATCCTGGCCACCTGCCTGACCCAGGACAGCTGCTGCCCAGGCGCCATTGAGTACATCATCACATCTGCCTGAAGCTGGTGGTCATCCAAGGCGTCCAGCCCTGACAGTGGCTAAAAAGGGCCCCTCAAAACACAGTAAAAGATGTAGCTATCCTCTTCACTGCTGGATTGCTCCCTGCTAGAGCCTGGCCACTCTCATAAATCTCTGCTGACTCAATTCTGGTTCTCTTTCAGGACTATCTGGGTTTTTAAACAAAAGCTGCAGCAGCCTTTGCCAACTTACTGGCCTGCTTCTGTTTAGGTCTTCTAACTATTTAGGTCATAACAGCTTAGAAATTTCTTTACTGTTTAAATGTAATGTCAGCTCTGAAACTGACAATAGCTTTATTTGAAAGCTGTGTTAATCTTTCTAAATAACTGAGCCAGAATTTTCTGGACCTCATTAGCCACATGATAAGTGTTCATCATCCTCTTCCAGATTTTCCATGTAGTTTCACTGATGAGGGGGATGGATGTTTGGTTTTCTTTCCAGTATACCCTCCTGCTCCTGACGTATAATTCCCAATTGCTGACTGTGATTTGCTTGCTCAATAAGCAGAGAGCATAGCTGCAAAAGTACTGAATTATTTGTGCATAATCAATGCCCTTTCCTTCTTTTCTACGCCAAGGTATCAAGCCAAGAGCATGAATCAGGTCCTGGGCTCGCCATCGCTCCAAAACACGTACGTCTTCTGTCAGAATGTGGCAACAACTTCCTGAGGCTTCAGGACAAAAATTCAATTTAACTGGGGCTGTGACTCAGTAAAGATTGTTTTATTTCGCTTCAGGGCCATAGAAAAGGGCTGTCTAACGGCTTCAGTGGGACCCCTTTAATGAAGGACAGACGGGGCAGAGGAGCTCGAGTGGCTTGTGGGTATAAACTCCTGACTCCCTGCAAGCAGAGCAAAGGATATTCGCTTATTGGGGCAGGGAAAAGGCAGTGGGCCAGCTAGAGTTGTCCTATGAGCCAGATTCATTCTACAGGCTGCCAGTTGTGTCACACTATCTTAGATTATTAGGGCCTGACTCTTAAGAAGCTAAAGAAGATCATTTCTTTGAACCTCACTGGCTTTTGGGGACAAGTCCCTCATTTCTGAGACCATGAGGCAGGGAATTTTTGCACAGGTAGCAGCAGTTCCCGTTCAGTAAACCCCTTGACATACTTGCTGTAGGTCCAGCTGGGATTCATAGGGCTTTGCCAAACCATATCCTCTCAGGCCACCATAACCCTGTTTTTACTGCAAGCTCACAATCACCCCATAGAAGTAAGAAACAGCTATAGGCTCAGTAGTACATCTAGCTTGATCTTTCATAGCAAAAGTTTCTCTTTCTTCCCCAAAGCTTTTGATGTCATGACTCCTAGACCTCAACGAGAGGAAGTTAACGCATCCCGAATTATAAAGAGAACGGTTTTTCCCTATTGATTTTATTTTATTACCAAAGCAGGGAATAAAAGTGATTACTACAAAGTAGCTGCTTACTACTGTGAGTATATTTGTTTGGATGGAAAGTAATATGCATGCTGTCTTCTCTGTGAGAGGAAATGAAAATGTAAAATTTCATAGATTATTGTTCATGAAGGCATGATAACACAGGTAAAACATTTTTGATAAACACTTTGGCTATTGTTTTGTTCTGTCCAAAAACAAACCCAGAGAAAGAGAGGATTTGAATTTTACTCTAAGTGATGTGAATTTTTCCCTGGGCTAAAAATTACGTGTCTAGAAAAGCCACTAACAAAATTCCATGGCCATCCTCTGCCCTTTTTAAGCCAGCTTCTTCAAGGGTCAAAAAATCCCAACTCCTAGGCCAGATGCAGACCCTTTTTAGCATTTACTTTTAATCAACTTGGAGCATATGCTGGTTTCACTAGTGAGCTGGAAATTTTTCTGAGGTCATGACATTTTTCTCTCTAACCATCTGGGATTTGCACTAAACGGATTTCAGCACATCCCAAGGACCCTATCAAGGGATGACATTAGCCGATAACCTGATAACACATTTTCTCATTAACAGTGCCTTTTTTATTCCAGATGAAGTCAAGCGTTTGCCAAAGCAGATGAAAGAACGCTGCCCACAAAATGATTGTACAGGCAAGTACAGCAGCCATTATAACGCCCTGTAGGAGCTACGAGTGGTCTAGGCTGGTTGAACCTATTTTGTTAAGGAGGCTGTCAGGCAGTTCCCAAAGGAAACTGTTACCATTGGATCTTTGAGCAAATACCAGAAAAGTTCACAAGAAAATTTTCTTTAATAGCTTATGTGAGGTGTTTTTCTGACTTCAGTCCCTACATTTCTCCCTGACCATGCACTGCACAAGAGAGAAGGATGTGGGTCTCGGAGCTAGCATAGCCTTGAGGAATTTCTTTTTGTTGTTTCATGTTTATCTTTCATCACCTTACTTAAGAGGATTTTCTCTCAGACCAGGAATATATTTAATATGTAAAGAAAGAGCTTTATTTCTGCCAGATGACTCTTCAGTGGGTCTTCTTACGGAGTTGCTCCATTGCTAGAGTAACAGCTCACTATCCGGGATTTGCTGCCTCTGGCTAACTGTGAAATACCTGTCGTTACCAGTCCTACAGTGACTTAAAGTCACTAAAAGTTTTGCTGCCCTGAACAACTACCTGCTTTGCATCTGTGACAAATATTGGTATCAGAAGCGCTGCTTCCTCCAGAGTAGAGTGGTGCTGGCCTATGAGAGGCATGTGTTGGGCAGTAAAAGTGTAACACAATCCACAAAGAGTATAGTTTTCATAGGTGATGAGCAACTTCACGTGTAGTAATCCTAATCCTACCCTTCTTCCTTCTTATCCTTATACTTTTAGCCCCATATCCTTGGTATCTTAGCTCCTAAATGTAAAATTAATAGTGGCAATGATCTCTCTTTATTTCTGCCTGATGGCTAGAAATGAGAATAGGCACTTGTTTCTTCTTTAGTCATAAAAGGAATGGTTAAAAGGGAAAAAAAGGATTCATCTTCAAAGTCTGAATTTTGTCAATAAAGGTATCAGGAAATAAATCTTCCTACAAAAGCTGGCAAGAGGCAACATTGTTTTAAGGGAAAATTCAATATAAAACACTTATAACTGACAGCAGATTGTATTGAATGTCTTAGTTAATCACCTGATCAATATTTATTCAATTTACCTTTCACTAATTTATCTCTTCTTAAGAAAAAACTCATTTTCTAAATGATTGTCTTAGTTCTGTAAAACAACAGAACCCACTCCACTCTCTGCTGTCACATTTCATAAATATGCTGAGTTGAATTAGATGGTTTGGACTGGATTAGATTAGATTAGATTAGATTAATGTGCAACAGAGTTCCTATGTAAAACTAGAGAGGTAATAAATTTTCCAGTTACTTGGCATCAGTGAGAAATGTTAAGGTGTATTAGAAAGTTCTAAAAGACCTTATTTTTACACAAAGGGTTATTGCTATGGAAGAAAATGGAGCCACTGAGCCTGTGTTTGTGAGAGAAGGGTTATATTTTTACTTTTATGATTTAAATAAAATGGTTTGGGAAAATATGACTAGCATCAACTGACTAAAATGGTCTCAGAATTTATTAGTGACATGGAATTTCCATCCTGCAACATTTTTACCTGTTCCTAGCTTGGAGAAAAGTGTGGCATGTTATTTATTCTTCTCTGGCCATAAAGAGAGGATCCCTACCTGGAATTATTTATGCTCACAAAAAAATTGTGGCTGCCAAGAGAGGACTTCTTTAACATGCTGAAGTAAAGTTGCCACAGCACATATGGAATGAAAAAATCCCAGAGAAATTGAAGGGAAGGAGAAGGGAAAGGTATTGCTGTCCTTCAACTTAATGCCATATCATCAGGAACTGGGGATAGGCTATGGTGGACACTATATGAGAAAAGGGCAGCAATAACGAAAGGAAATATCATTCCTGTTTCTCAGATCTAACACGGAGGCGCTAAGCAATTTCAGTAACACAGGAAATTTCAGGCAGAGGTGGGAACTGAACCAATACTTTAGATCCTTGCCTTCAGTGTGAGGCTACCTTTACTTCCCTATTTGTGTCACGTGGCTCATGAGAACTTCTCTCCAAGAGCTCTTAACACTGGAACACACAAAGCAATCTTAAAACAATTAAACATATTTAAAAATGTTTCTTACAAATAAACAAATGAAGGCATATAATGATGATCCAATCTCCTTCCATTTTTCCCGGGAAGGAGCAGAGAAGGGAGTAGGGAGGGCAGAAATGCAGTTGGCTGCTGATGTTTCAGTATGGGTTCAGCACCAAGCTGGTGGGAAGGACCCTCAAAGTAGAACTAGGAGGGTGATTCTTCTGATGAATAATGGAGAGGGAACAACGGAAATCAGAGCTGTGCTGCACAGGAAGCAGGTAGAATTGCAGCAGTCCAAAAGCTATCTGCATCGTGCTGTTGCTCCTCTGAAAGGAAAGCCTTTCTAAGCCACTCCCTTCTTCCTGTTCTCTGCCCTTTTTATATTAATATCACAGAGCTCTCACTCGGTTGCAGGCAGCAAACCTCTCCCCTTTGGGGAGCAGAAAGGGGTGGGCTTGAGCCCTGCACCCATTCTCAGGTACATATTTACAGAGGACTGGGACAGTGAATACAGAGGAGAGGCATGGAGTAGTGAGAGGGATCATTGTGCCTTCTTTTTCACACAGGCTTCTTTGCTTTCATGGCAGGCAAAGATGACCATGTAGCTAGGATTTTACGGAAGCTGACCTAATCAGAAGTGCAGCTGCAAAGGGCAGTGCCATGCGTGCCACCCAGTCATGCTTTGCCTTGTTCCCTTTGCTCCGACACTGCTTTGTGTGGCCACATGGTGAGCCAAGCCAGGGATCTGGCTGGTCATGAATGAAGGGGAAAAAACCAAACCAAAACAGCATGGTAGATTTCAGCTGCCTCATTCCCCACTACAGTTACTGTGCCAGTAGCCTTCCCCCATATGAGCAACTCCCAGTGCAAGTGCAAGTCCAGTGCAAGTCCAGTGCAAGTCCAACGGCTCTTAGGATGTTTGGTGATGATTCCAGCTCTTGGATGACGTAACAATGGACTGCCGCCCTGGTTAGGAAAAACTGAAGCCATTCCTCATGGCAACACACCCTTTGGCCTAACCACCAAGCTCATGGGCTCACTTCTGCAGGTGGCCACCTAAACTACTGTGGTTCCTGCTGAAGCTAAAGGTGATCGTATGCCACAGATACCCCTAATTGCCAACCATTTCTTTACATTTTGTGTTTACACCCCTTGAACATTTAACAGAATAAATTCAACTGGCACAAAGAATATCTAAAATTTATTCCCAGCCTGAATGCTGAGAAATAAATCAAAGGTCAAGTCTGAACCACAGACCTAGCAGGGAGCAGTATGGATTTTCTTTCGTAAATTACAAACAGTAGCTCACATTCTTCAGTGTAAATATGTACTGTTGTTGTTGACAAGTTCCATAAAATATCTTTTCAGAGAATAGGAATAATACCATGTGCGTTAACTAAATGTAGATTTAGAAGCTCTCTTTGAAATTAGCCTGCATTTTCACCTCGGTGGAGTGACACCAGGGAGAGTGACAGGCCCCTATTACCTGCTAACAAGGGAATTAGGGGATTTCCTTCTCTTGGCATCTTCCAGTTCAACCTGCGTGCCTTTTCAGAAGATATGCGTCAGTGAAACACAACGTGTTGGACCTGGTCAGAGGGTCACTGTGTGAAATTCTATGCAGGTGGTCCAACTAATTCTATGCATGTGGTCAAACTGAAATGTACATGGGCTTTCTAACTTTAAATCTATGTCCATATAATGTGCAGATTGCAAGAAATAATGGAGGATTCTTACTACTGCTGATTGAATTGTCCTGTGGTGAATTATCCCGTGGGAACTGTCCCACTGAGATCATGGAGTTATTAGCTGAGGTCAGGAAAAACAGGAGAAATGATGGGTTCCCTGAAATGTTCACTTGTTCACTTAAGCCTTTTGTGAACAGTTTCAACTAGCAGATAAATTAAAAGATTTGCCCAGTAGATCTAGAAACCGTTATTGAACTGATAACAAACCATTTATTATCTCAATTGTGTATGAACTGCCCACCCTCATACAGCTGCACACATGGGAAATCACAGAATCGTTTAGGTTGGAAGGGACCTCTGGAGATCATCTAGTCCAACCTCCCTGTTCAAGCAGGGTCACCTAGAGCATATTGCCCAGGATCACATCCAGACGGGTTTTGAATATCTCCAGCGAAGGAGACTCCACCACCTCTCTGGGCAACCTGTTCCAATGCTCTGTCACCCTCACAGTGAAGAAGTTTTTTCTCAGGTTCAGAGTTTTTTCTCAGGTTCAGAGTTTTTTCTCAGGTTCAGAGTGACAAACTGTTCCTCTAACTAGTTAGGTATAAATGCCTGCAGCTCAAAGCTGAGGAAGGATTAACATTATATTGTTCGTTTTTCTCCCTCAGACTAGGAAGGACCAGAATTGTTCTCTTCCCTCTAAATCTCCATCCAAATTCAAATGAATTGGTAGGAGGAGAATACCCAAGTCCCACTTCCTTTCTTCCTCTGCTCCGAGATTTCACTTGTTCTTCAAAAATAAGGAAACCCCAGCTGCCTTTCCAGCTGTTCACTGAGCTCCAAATGTCAGTGCGCCTGCTGCTAGTTTTCTTAATAACGTGAAGATGTGCTGGATGGAGAAAGTGTATAAATCGGCCTTGTCCAATAAGCAAAAAGCAAGGGGATACTGAGTCCTTTTTGTAAAGAAATGATTATTTCTGGAAGCAATGTCTTTTCAAAGCATTGCATACTTCTTAGTAGTGAAGATAAAGGCAAGAAGTCTGAGAGAGTAACTAAGAGCTGAGGATGGATTCGAATACATTTCTGAACTGGACTTGTGCAGCTGTTTTGTCAGCTGAGGAGAATATAAGCAGTGAAAATCTCTGTTGTATCCCTGGGTGAGAGGCAGGGGATTCACGTGCCTCTCCTGGAGTGGTGAGGGAGATCACCATAAGAAGGCGTCTATTCTGCCAAGTTTTTGTCAAAATTGAGTGAATGCCTAGGCCCCATTGTGTTAGGTTCTGCATTTGCATGAAACTGTTTTAACAAATTAGCAGAACTCAAATATAAACATCCATTAAATCTAACTGGCAGATTTCAATGTGGGCAAATGTAATGGTGGGCCAACGGAATTTCATCAGTCTTTGTGATATTGCCAGAAACTTTGCAAAGCGATCTGAATGTTAAATGCAAAATGGATTATTTTTACAGCTGCCTCCTCCTTCTCCACACACACATATGGGATTTCCATTTTAGAGTCCTTTTCCCACTATTCCTTGACATTGCGCGCTCTCCTAAAATTTTAATGTTCCTAGATCTTTCAGGTTTCACAATCTACTGAAGTAAAGCTGAGACTGATGTACAACTGGATTCACCATTAAATACAGAAACCCCTGCCAGAATTTTGAATATTGCAAACGGCTAGAGGCAGCTGGACACTGTAGATGAGGTCCTCAAATGACCTGAGCTGGCGCCACCAACCCCGTGATGCTGCTGTGTGGGCAGTCAGGCTACAGAGAGCCTTGTGTTGTGAAAGGCATGCTCGTGATCAGAAGGACAAGAAGGTGGTTAAATTCAAGCTTCTCAAAATCTTGTAGTCAACAATATAACCTGTCTCCTAAGGGATGGATCCTGAAAGTGTGAAATGCTAACAGCTGCTGCTGACACTGATGAAAACTCAAGACCCAATATCTTTCATTCCTCTAGTCCCTGTCCCCTGCGGATGCCATCTCACAATGGCTCACAGCCCAAGAGGACTCTGCCAATTTATCCTGGTGCGTTTGGTTCAGCGCTGTTCTTCCTTTCTGTACAGTTGCCTCTCCCGGAGCTTTTTGAGCTGAGCTTGTGAAATGGATTTTGGCTTCCAGGAAAATAGCCTAAGTAAATATTTAGGGGGAAAAATGCTAATGACATCATATCCTAAACTTAGGAAAACTGAATTTGGAGAAAGGGAGGTAGGCTTGACTTCCGGTGAAAACCTATAGCATGTAGCTGACTAAAAGCAGCTGATAATTTACTCTTTGATTTAACTCCATGCGTGGGGACTGACAAGATGAAGCCATTATGACTGTGGAGAAGCACGTTAGATAAGCTGCTGTGGAACTCAATCTGTAAAAGCAACCTGTCTTTTCCTGAATTTTGGCTTTCTTCTCACTAATTTAGTATCTTTTACCTTTCATAGTGAAATATGCTTACTTAGAATAGGCTTTGCCAGTTTATATGCACTCAGTGGGTTGTATTATAGGCTGCTAAGGAAAAACCTTTTCCGTCAATCTGGCATCTATTTTCTTGCACCTAGAAAAATATTCTGTGCAAAAACTAGACTTCATAGTGTGATAAGTTTGCATGGCACTTCTTCCTCAGCTTGGTGGTGATGATGATCTTCCAGCAAAGTAAACAGATACCACCCAGCTATACAACTAACTAACCATATTTAGGGGTAAACTGACATTTAATGTGGCCACAAAATGAGGTAGGGACTACTTGTCCTCACACTGGCTAATGGCAGTAATCTTTCAGTTCTGTTTTGGCGTCTGAGCGCTACACAGATAATGAGTGTCAAGCAGAATTCAAACTAGTTTGTCATGGCTGAGCTGCTCAGACACACAGGGTTATAGAAAGATGCTGGCTTGAGTGCTGTAGCTTTCTGTGAAAAAATCACTCAGAATATGATCTATTTCTTCTTTTTACTTTTAAATAATGTGTGCTGTATTTTGTCAACAAAAGCACCCGTGAGAAAATGCACGGGGTTTTGCAATCAGAAAACTGAAATGGAATATATACAAATAGCTGCTTAGAAGAGCTAACTCTTTTCAAGTCCGTCAGACACAGCAGGCATTTAGTGGGTGCTGAGGTCCAATCTGAGATTCAATATCATTCCTATGCAGGTGTTAGGGGAGGTATAACTGTTTCTGTGACGGTTTCCATGTGAATGGAAATGTGAATTCAACCAGGAATGAAAAGCACAGTACATCATGGATGGGACTGAAAAGCCAGCTGCACATGACATACACATCCATTTGGACGATGTAAGTAGAAAGGAAGGGAGAACAGAGCATTTAACATACATGACCAGTGGGTTGCATTTGCCTTGCTGATGAATTTGTGTCAATAGAGACTGAGTTGTTCACATCAGTGGTGCTGCCCGTATTTTCATTTGGGGGATATATGTGCATATGTTATTCTGCTTTGGACTTCCCCTCAGCTGGACCATGCTGGCAGCGAGCACCATGTAAGAAGATTAGGGTTTAAAAGGATAAAGGATAAAAGGATGCAGGCTGGACTGGTGGTCTGTGGCACATGCATCTAGTCATTAAAGGTTTAAAGGGCATCCAGAAATTCCCAGCAAACTTCCAATAGCCTGCTGCCTAAAAACAATTTCTGGCTAGAAAAGGAGAGCATTGCTAGGGAAATATAATTTCTTAGGCTATCCCTAGCAGTTAGCTATTTACTAGATAGCCTCTTTAAACACTGACTTCTTCATAATTTGGAGCCCACAGCATTTCCCTGCAGTGAAGATGAGAAATATACCATAACAAGACAAGCCCCTGACTCATGTGATTGCCAGCTTGTGACTGCATCATCATTCTAGGCCCACTGACAAACACCAAAATCTCCCTTTCAGCTGCCATTTGTGCTCCCTGTGTTCCCAGAGGAGTCCCTCTGTTCGCCTTACGTTGCACTGCCAGACCTCAGTGGAGCAGCTGCTGCCTTCCCCCTGTGCAGCAAGGCTGGTTTTAGGGAGAGATAGGGCACAGTGGGACAGACAGGGATTTTGCATGAGAAGGTGGGAGGGTTAGATAAGGCAGGCAAGAGCACCCAGCCTGGGCCTATAAGCAGATTTTGGCTGTTCGTTGATCTTGATGGTGGACAGAAGACAGCTGGTGTGTGTGGTTCACTCATCAAAACCAGGACCCTCTGAGCTGAGCTTGGACACCATATTGACTGTTATTTCACTCTGGCTTCTCTCAGACAACTTGTGTGGAAGCGGGCCTATGTTATCTTCTTTTCTCTCCTGGAAGCTTCAACCTGAAAGTCACCTACTGTCCTTGGTGGCTTGAGCCTAAGCGCTGATCGTAACTAATTCCTGTTATAGGGCACCCGAGTGGGGAACGATCTAACCTTTTGCATCTTTGTAAGGACCCAACTGTGCTTTAGACTTGCCAGGCTGAGTAGAAGGCAAACTAAGTCAGATATTTTGAGCTTTATTTGTTAAAAATTCAACCCTGGTGTTGGAGAGAAATAAAAGAAGCCATATATGTTTTTATCATCACTAGACTTATCACTTTCCAGAACTTTCTGCCCAGTTGGCATGGCAATCCAGAAAATCAGAAGCTGCTGTGACTATAATAAATGAATAGTTTCACTTAAAACATGCTGTACCATATTAGGATGTTTACAAGTAGTTTTTAAGTGGAAATGGAGTCTGTTCATTGCCAACTCATGAAAAGTACCAGTAAATAAAAATGAAGCATGCATTAAATATCTTTTATTTTAGAAGGGGGCTTAAGACAGAAACAGTTCCCTCAGACATAAAATCTGTATTTAATAAATAAATCAATTCAAGAAACAATTACTTTGTATCTATTCAGAGTCAGGCATAAACAAAATTGTAATGTCATGGCCATGAGCATTACAAAAAATGTAGATGAAACTGAGGGCCTTCAGAACTTGATCCATTCCGTCCTAGGACTGAATAGGGGAAAAAAGAGACTTGTGCAGCTGTGGCACTGCTGCTGTGAAATATGTTAATAGGAAGGGATGATTGGTACTAAGGGGGAATGTTGTAGTCCCATAGCAATGTAAAAGTGCTAGTTTCTTGCAACTTCAGTGGGAAAAAACAGGCTATTGCCTGGGCAGTGGGAAGAATCTTTTTTCATACCTACATACTTTAGAGAAGTTAAGAGGAAGCAGGAAAAGAGATGGGCAGAGAACTGGACACATTTCTGAATCAGTAGCAACAACTCTACAGTGTGGCATTGGTGAATTGCCAAGACTAGTGTATCCCGGTATTCTGGTGTGTCGAGAGGCTGGCGGGGACAGGAAGCAAAAGAAAGTCCTGTTTATGTGAGAAATAGGTGGGAACTGGCGCTGCCATCTCCAGAGAAATGCAGCCAAACCAAGAGCCTGAGAAACAGACGGCTATGATGAAGACCAGCTTTGACAGATGGACATCTTCTGAACAGCAGGTACAGACAGGGACTCAAAACACACTGACAAGGGGATGAATGCTATGTATGCTTTAATCTTTCTCATCTACATTAATTTTATTTTGCCTCTGTCTCACAACTTTTTTCTTATTCCTCCTCTTTTCCTCTCATCCATTCTACTTGCTTCCTTTTGCCAACTTTGCCTCCAGCTTTTCCTCTATTCGTTCTTAGCATCTCTGCCTTTTACCTTTGCCTCTCTTATTTCCCTCTGCGGCTCAAATAAGCACTGCCAGATTGAAAAGACTGCACTCTTTTCAAGATAGAGAAGTGACTGGAAGTGTTGGCTCCATTTGGGGCACGCCAACACCTGCCAAATGGATGGAAATAATGAAATCCTTATATTTTAGCTCTCAGCAGATTTCCACATCCAGTTTGGTGGAGTTTAGTCGTCTTCACAGCTAAACAAATTCTGCTCCCTCAGTACAACGCAAAAGGTGGGGGTAATGCAGGCGTCACAGACGACCTTGTGCATTTGGGTCTCCAACCTGAGATTGCAGCAAGGCAGCACAGAATCTCCCTCCCAGTGCCTCATTTCCTCCCAAATAACCTCTGAGCTTCGAAGAACTTATTTTTCTCTTTCTCAGCAACTTTTTTTTCAGCTACCCACCTGGCTCCTCCTAAGCTGAGAGAAACTCATTGAGTTTGGAGTCCAGCCCCTGGCGGGTGACCCGGTTCACTGTGGCCAGGGAGGAATTTCCAAAGGATGAGTGGAATGTGTGCCGATCTCAGGGGAACTGCAATCTGCCAAGCGTAGCTAGAAAACTGGGCCAGGAAAGGCCCCACATATGCTTTCACCAGAAGAAAGGAATGCTTGTGGAAACTGGGAATAGTGGATCTTATTTAACTCAGTCCTTTTCTTCCTCACATGCTGCTTCTTTATCTCAAGTCCAGCACTGAACTCTCTGGGCCACAAGCACAGTGACAGCGAGACAGGAAAAGCTGGGCTATTGCTGCAGTCATGAGAACCTCAGAGGATATAGAAAAAGCTACTTGCTAAGGATTAAGCCATTGAGTAGACAAGTAAACTCCATGACATGTGATGTAGACTGAGGCTAGTTTAACTTCTCTGAATGAGCAAGTATGCTGTGGGGGACATACCATAGAGCTGTCATAGCAGTAGCTGAATAAAATAGGATTTCAGGGTAATGAGAGACACAGGGAGAATGGAAGCACACTGAATTCCTTCATCTGCTTTTTTTCCCTCTGGTGGAAGTGAAAACATCATAGATGCCTGGCCCTTGGGAACTTTTATCTGTGTGTCTCCCCAGCAAAGTGTTTTCTGCAACTTATCCTCAACTTGATGTTATAGTACTTTTTCTTTCATTTCAGATACCCTGACACATTTTCTCTTCTCCTTCCCACCATCAGTGATCCACAAACCTGACCCTCATGAACTTCACCCATGCCAGTGACACTTTGCTGAAAAACAGTTTTGCCAAAAAATAACAAGTCTGGGCTGGAAGATTTAACACTCAGGCTTACTACAGGAAACCAAGTTACAGAGAATAACTCATATCCTGGCCTCACTCAAGAGAATGGTAAAGTTGCTGTTAACCTCAGTGGCACCAGTTTGCACATTTCAGTGCTTTTAAAGGTTTACACCCTTGAGATCCAGACCAAGATACTTGTACAGCTGGTGCGTGTGAGTCTCCCCGGTTTTGCAGCACACAGGGTCCATGTATCCAGCTAGCTTCTCTGTGTCTTAGATAGATTCAGCTCCCTCCTATAGGGCTGGTTCAGAGGGATAGTACATGGTTTTCAGGAGTCCTGGCTCAGTGTGGATGCAGGCTGTCCATGCAAGAAAGCATGAGAATTCACCTCCGCTAGTGTAGACCAGCATTTGGGTCCTGCCCTGCCATGAACCTTAGCACTGACACTGCATGCGAAGTTAATTGCTCCACTGCCCTATGAGGCAGTGATTTACGTTTTGCCTGTCACAATTTCAGTAATCAGAGTTTCTGCAGTCTGGTGATGTTCATTAAGAGCTGCTGACCTTCCTTTCAGTGACACTGTTCTGTTCGGTGCCTCTGACAGGATTTCATTCTGCCTGAGGAGTGATTACCCTCCTGCCGAATCTGGCATGATCTACCCTAAGAAAACAAGAAAAGCACTTTATACTTTAGAAACAGAGCAAAATCAGCACTGCGACCAATATACAGGACGACGTGTATGCAGTCATCCTGAAGAGATCTGGGGCAAGTGACTTAATTACTTCATGTCTCACAATGAAAAGGGATGTTAACATTTCTTTCCTTAATTACAATGAAAGTTCTTTGGTAAAAGAAAGATTTTTTTTTTTTCTGCTGTGTGCATTTATACAATGCCAGGTACAAATGAGGACTCTGGGCGCAGCAGTCAAGCAAAAGATAATCAGGAGAGGACTCAGACTGCTTTACAGTCTTTACATGTGCACGTGAGGTATTTCTTTCATAACTCAGACTCTTCTCCTGTGAAGGGAACACTGGCTCAACAGCCATTAACAGCAGTGAGTGAGTTGTCAAAGGTGAGTTGAAGAGAACTGTCTTAATTTGAAACTGTAAAAAGAGATTAGAATGGCAGAACGTACTTCTGAGTTGGAACTTGGCTGGGACCTGAGTAACCCTGTGTGAACTGATCAGGATCCCATAATAGTTCAATACCTGGGACTAAGGCACTAAGGCACTAAGGATAAAGGACACTATGGCATGCAGGATCTTAAAATAACACCAAAATAGCAGAGCGCGCCTTACTGAGTGACCTATCTTCAGTATTGTCATGATATTGGGACCACTGACAAGATTCTACTGAATCTATTTTCAATGCCTACTTTTTATTTAGTCTAGTGCATATTGAAGAGAAACCTGTCTCATCTCATGTCTTCCCTTTGCTCTAAAGTTACTTACCCAGCTCTTATGAAAATTTTCTAGATTCTTTCTTTTTTTAATTTTTAATTCTGTCAATCCATTTTTGATCACATTGGCTGTAAGCCTTAGCTATTTGGGGCTGCTTTCTCTTGTGAAAACAGTTTCAGAATCACTTAGATCCTTGCTAACAGCATAACTGCTTTTATAGAGTACAATATTCACCTGCGATCTAAAATAAAACAAGAGAACTTCTATAATCTCTCTATCCTCCCTCTGTTCTCATCAGAGTTTACCACCATTCCCCTTTAAAAGATTAAACTTTGATTTTTTAAATATTTTTTTTATGTCTTTCAGTTTCAGATATCTACTGTGGATTCTGATTAATGGATCATCCTCCATTCAGATCAAATTGATTGAGTCTGCCCCTAAAGGAGCTTTTGGGGAGTCAGGACACGCTAGAAAGGATTTTGATTACAATCACAGCCCTACCATATTCGGTATTTATCTGATGCAGATTAAATCCATTCAAGAACTGTGATATTACAGCTACCTTTTGTGACAACAAGCAGCTTTAACAGGGACCAATATTTAATCCCTTTTTCACCCCTTCTTCAGTCCCTGCCCTGATCTTCCTGCAGTAGCTCCTTGTTTTGTAGTTTCCGACTTCCACCACTGTTGATGCCCGAGGGGTCTGCAACACAAAGCAGGAGGGCCATATCTACACCATGCAAGCAAGTATAGGGCAGAGGTAGCAGACCAGAAGCGGTATGACCACATCCATGAGGCTCCCGGCCCAACCAGATGGGCCCTGCTGAAAAACAACACTTATTCCCTTGGCATATGCTATGCTTATGTGACTGTCACCCTTCTTGGACTCCAGCTAGAGCCTGAGCCCTGCTCTGTGCTGTGCTGCACAGATACCTTGCCTTGGCACTGGCTGCATCATCTCAGCACTGCACTCCGTTGTGCCACGCAGACATCCTAGTTGCCTCCTTAGCTCGTTAATTCTCAGTTCTTTTCTAGACCTGCTTGAAAACAAATCTTTGTTTACTTTACTGTGGTTTTTTTCTAAAGCTTCCTTGCTGCTTCTTACAGTTGTTGGACAATTTGTTTTTTAAGATTTTATTGTTTAGGTCTATGAAGCACATTTATTCTCCTCTCTTACATAACTCTTTACAAAGGAATTCAGGAAATAAAACCGTAGGCATATAAGCTGCCTTCTTCAGGCCATCCAGAGGCTAATGCCCCTGAGTTTCTATCCCAGTCTGTCTTTCAGGCAATGTTTCTTTCTCTTTACAAGTACTGTTGCAGTACTTAGTTCGCTAACAATTTGCACTGTACAAATGAACTCACAAACCAGGAAACTCCAGCCTACAAACATGCATTTCCAAGAACTGGTGCAGAAAAGACTCAGCAAAGGTGGAAATAACCCTCCACAGTAGATCAAACATTTTGCTGGTGCAGCTCCAGTGATGTCAGTGGAATGGGTCCAACAAGCAAGGAATTTAGGGTAGTCGAGGCAATTTTCCAAGTGATCCTGTGGGAGCCAATGAGCAGGAAAATCTTGTATTTTCTTCATAAGAAGAAATGTACTTTACACAACCAGGCATAGACAGAGCTGGCTCTGTTTCATAATATTTCATATATTTCATAGTTTTATGCGCAATACATATTTTATGACTTGGATAACAATGACTTTTGGAAATTAAAGGAAATTACAATAGATGTTACATTTTAAAAAGTTCTTGTACCAGGTCCAGCTGGTGTAAATGGTTTTTATTCTTGGGTCAGACCTTTGAAAATCTCAATATGTCTTAGATAAGCCAAAACTGTGAGTTGGTATACTAAAGGGCTGCTGTGTATATGTTTTTAACCACTTACGTAGCAATTACCTGCTGTGTTCAAACCATATTCCCTTCACTCACACCGTCCAAGACAAAAGTGTTAAATAAGCAATACTGCCAGCAGTGAATCCTACAAGTTGCTGAAGAAGGGAGTGCCTGGGTGTAACAATGCAATATGTGATAAGGTGGAAAAGAAGCAAATCATGTAAAAAGGTGCAGGAATGCATACCCTAACGTTCAAGGAACTTATCCTTCATCCACATCAGCAGTCTGGTATGTAGCAAATGATTAGGCTTAGAAAATGTTAAACACTGCTTCCTCATAAAACGATTGGCTGTTTTTTCAGCACAGACTAGTCTGCCTTTTTCTTTAATCCATAGTCCTCCTTTCCTTGGCACTGGAGAGCTACCAGCCTCCTATAGCTGAGCCCATGAACAGCAACAACCTGCAGGGTTTGTAGCTCATGTAACAGCTGCTTCATCCAATTAACAATCTCTGTTGCTGCAACACTAGAGTGAATACCGAAAGTTGACACTTCTGTGGGGAAATCAAGGAGGATAAGCGTCCTTAAGGTCCAAGGAATTCCTTCTGTAGAGACCCTCTGAAGAGAATAAAATCCATGTCCCTTGACATTACGGAATGAGAATCTGACTTTCACTGAGCACTGAAGAATAGGCATAAAATGATGTATGTGGACAAGATAGATCTGGATGCAACTGCAGTAAAACTGGGGGGACTGGAAGGCCCAGCACAGCTATTCCCTAAAAGCGTGAATCCTTGGTGGTGCTAATACAATGTAATGGCTACATTACCTTTTTCCCCCTTACTTCTCTCACAGCTGGGTGAGAAGAGTTTTACCTTCTCGTTTTGTGCCTTCCTTCGGCAGCCCCCACTCACAGATGAACGTACACTTGCATCTGCTTCTCTGCTCTCCAGGAAGTCCCAGCCACGGGGAATCATACTGCATATTCACTCCTCAAGCAATTACATAACAAGCATGTTCCTGTTTCTGTGCTATTTATTGGAATCCAGGACCCCGCAAAGCAAATAAACTACAACCAGTGGAGCTGAAATGCGCTAAACAAGTCTTACCTTAGGGTTTCTGCTCAGGGAGCAAGCAATTCCTAGAATGCACATCTGAAGCTAACTTTGCTCTTCGTTGAGCCATACTCGTCAGAGCAGTTTGATGAAAGCAACTGGGTGGCAAACGGCGACATTGGCTCAGGTTACCATAGCAGCGGTCATTTGTTTTTATTTTTTGTTAAAGAACAGAATGTGTCCCTTAGTTTCTACAGGACAAACATCTATAAAGGTCTGGAATTCTTATCTGGGCCCTTCAGAAATGAATGTCCCCTCACCGGTACCTGCACATGGAAATGCCACTCATTAGAGACCCTGTATTATATTTTCTCCCAAGACATCAGTTTCACAAAATCCAGGAGGGTAAAACCATGCAGTTAAGGCTAAGGGACGCTTGATGAAAACAGAAATGGTAAACAAAATAATTTCACCACCACTCAGGATCTTTCCTCTATTCTTTTGAATAAGTCTATTCCTAAGACCCAGGCTTTGCCTATGACATTTGGATCAATGACCACAGCTGGATTTAAGCAGGCTGAGGAGTCTGTGTGTTTTTTAACACAAATTACTGTGTCTTAGCAAGGGATGAAAAAGGAAGCATTTAATTTTCTTGCTAGAAATGCTTTTCCTCCATTCACTGATGCTCATAAAGGCGAGAGGAGGTGGCACACTGGAGTTCCCACTCAGTATTCAGCACATACATGTTCATCTTTCCTCAGGTCTAACTTTATTCTTGAGCCAGAGCTTAAATACTTGGTTATAAGGGCTGGCCGTCTAAGCCTGTCCTAGGGCCTCCTGGTGAAAAGGGGAAAAGCCAGATCCTATTTTACCCAAAGTCCACTGTTCATTTCTACAGCAAAAAAAATCAACTGTTGGTAATTTAAAAGGGCCCTTCCGTTGTACTGTTTTGTAAACAGCCTGGACTACTAGTTAAAATGGAGATGATATGCAGATTTATAGTTCATTTCCATCAGAGCAGGTGCTGACTGTCTTTGCTCTTCTAGTGCCAAACTCAGATCAGGACTTGGATAAGACTTAATCAACTAAGTTTAATGCAGTCACAAGTCACTTGTCCCTTGGATGGAAGGAAGAGCTCTGAGTGTGCAGAAGGGTGTGTCATGCCTCAGAACTCAAATTTCTTACCAGGTTTCTAAGCAATTCTTAAATGAGGATAGTGCTTTTTCCCTCTAAATTCTGCAGAATAGGATGGGTTGATTAGCCTGGCACATGAATATTTCAGGGCAGTAGAGATACTCTGAAGTAGGTATTGTTGGAGGAGTCATGCATCTAAGACATATTCAGAGCTGAACAGTCCAAGTAGCTGTGGAGAGGAAGTTCTGCTCCCCCCTTAGCAGATCTCTTTGCATAATATTTGTGAGAACTGAACTCTCCTTATCATGACAGGGACTGAATCTCTTCTTCCCTGTGAAGTCCCCCAAAATAAGCTTTAGAGATTCCATTCTTAAAATAATCTGCTATGCCGAAAGGAAGAATAGAGTTCTGATGTTTTATTTTAAAGGCTCATGACAATTAAAATTGAACTGTAGTAGTTACATGGGTTATGAGTGACCTAGCATAAACAAAGAACTTCCTTAAATTGCATGGTGATGATTTCATGAAACTAGAACCCTTTCTGTTTTCTCCACTTCATAGATAAGGTGTCCTCATTCTCCCAAAAGATAGTATTTTTATCAGATATACAGATGTAGCTATGATTTCCTCACTTTTTAAGTGTCATCCCTGGAAATACAAGCTTTAAGGGGGTTTTACAAAGGTGATTAGTGTCATTACCCCTATTATTAGAGAAAACTATAAAGTACATGCAGGTAAAGTGACTCCTCTGGTATCATCCAAGCAGCTGGTGGGAAAGCTAGGTAAAGAGTCTCCCATTCCGCATCCCAGGTCAGTACCCTATCAGCGAGCCCCCGCTAACAATAAAGAACAGCTAAACATTGATACAGCCACAGCATTACTCCATTCAGTCACTACCTCCCTTTACAAAATCCAGCCAAACCTAAAGCACAAATCAGAAAGGAACTAACCATAAGGAGTAAGAAATAGAAGACTCTGTGAGTGTATGTGAGCGTGTGTGTGTGAGGGGGGGTGATTTAATAGACTCCAGTTCCTTTGAAAAATCTGTGCATTTCAGTATTAGTCCCAAACAAATCTTTTGGGAGGTATTTCCTTTCTCCATTTCCAGCAGCTCTACCCAGCAGCTACAGAATCTGTGCCAAATACCAGAGGAGAGGAAAAAAAAAAAAAAAAGAAAAAGGAAAAGACATCATCACTAGCTTTTAAGCAAGCATCTTCTATGCAATTCAGCAGTCCCAAACCATTTCATAAGTTGCTGCCACACACTTGAATACAAATATATCACCACCACATATTGTCATATTGGCAGCTGAAACTTGATAGCTACCTGGGTAACTTTCTCTGTGTTGCATGTGCAAGTCCATCACGGTAGGGTCTTAAGCATTCCTAAGCACCCTGCACATACTAAGCATTGTCACATTTATGATTTATAGATATCTGCCTGGTGGAGCAGAAAATCATGCCACCTGTGACTGCAAAGGGTTTTGCTTTGAGATTTCATGACCTGGAACTGTTATTAATAGAGGAAAAAAAATAAGAAGGAGTGAGAAAAGAAAAAATGAGAAAAGAACAGAGTTTTAGTTCTTGGGATTTTGTTCCTATATATGCTCCTGTATCATAATTTTATTTCTAATGTATTTATGCATGTATATTTTTCTGTTTGTCTATATAATTATTTAACTGACCTCATGTTTAATGGAGAAAAAGAATTCCATAGTTGGGAGGCATAAATTAAATTATAATGAAATATAGTTTCAGTACACATTCAAAATTTTCCCTTAAATAGGTTTTCATATTTAAAACTTACCTCTGCTCCATTTGTAGGTCACAGTGGCATGAACACTGTAATAGAACAGCAGAAGCAGCAAAGTCTTCCAATGCATCCTTCTCTTTAAAATAAGTATGCCTAGCTATATACCAGCTGTTTATTTCCTACCTCTCTTCTTTTCAGGAATATAAATGACTTTTCCTCTCCCCCTCCCCCTTTGAAAGAGGAACCTGTCTGTTCCTCTGAGTATAGCTGAAGTCAATGTGCAGCTCTTCTCCCAAACCAAGTCTCCTCGGGATCAGGAAACTTACTTTCACAGACAGACTTTGTTTTTATCCACATCTGGAATGACTCATGGTGCATGTGAGTTTGCTGGCAGCTATGTGAATAAATATCGCTACATTTTTGTAGTTGAGTTTCATTTGTTGTATGGGCCAGCTGGAATTTATTTTTGTCCAATAAACAGTCACAAGCAACTTCATTAAAGAATGCACTTGAATGCTATGTCATTGGCTACACCTCAGTGACACAGGGAGCTATAGACTAATCTGTGTCTAAGGTGAAAGCCTCCTCTGGAACGATGTGCAGCTACCCTTGGACGCCTAAGACAGGGAGTGGGGCATAGGCACTGAAAGAACATTTTGCTACTGTGATTCATACAATTGCTCTTTTATTAGGAACATATAATGCAGTGCTTTAGCTATAAGAGACGAGGACTGGCCTTTTCCTCTGTTTGGCCAGTGCAGAGCACAGGGAGGTCCAAATCCTTAACTGGCTCTCTCCAGTGGTACTACGGAGAAAACGAAACAATCATAAGGGTAATTTACAATAGCCAGGCTGAATGTTAAGAGGTGATGCTAAACAAAAAGGCTACTGACAAACATCTCCGCACTGACACTGTCCCCAGGAAGATGATGCTGGAAGTCCTTATCCCATGGAAGTCCCGTCCCCAGCATGGAGGGGGCTGCAGGTATGTGAGGTCCATGAGGCAGCTCCAACAAGAAGCTCAGGATAGGGCTCAGGAGTACCACAGAGTGCTTTGTGGAAATATAGCATTGGAATAACAGCAGCGTGCTGTGTGTTGGAATGGACGGACGAAGAATAGGGGGACAAAGAGGATTTACCAGAATGAAGAGACAAGGGATACTCACTCCATTTGGTGCCTAGAAACTTGTGCTGAATCTAATTATCTTCTTCTACAGGTGAATGCAAAGTAGAAACAAATTCCCTGGCATCAGTGAATTTATACTGATGTAAAAATCATATATATGAGAGGAGATTCCAGCTCAGAAAGGCATAAACAGCAGAATTAATGGGAAAGACCAAGAACTGGAATGACAGAGGGCACTATGGCTCAGGATTAAGGGGACTGGCAGGAATGCATGGAGGAAACCTGTTCAGCTCCTGTCTGCCAAGTTCTGGCCTACGCTACAGCCCTTTCATTCTTCTAAGTACCAGCTTCAAGCAACACCAGCTGTAAAGGAAGGAGGAGGGTCAAATAAGGTAGTCTTGCCTGAGATGACTCCGTTTCTTTTCCTACATATACAGATTTTCCTAGTCAGACTGCCTTAGGTTACTCCCATATGAATGGCACATGAATGTGAGGGAGGGCTTTACATGCCAAGGAGAGGGCGAAAGGTATAATTAAAACAGAGGGTGGCTAATTAGAGGTAGAGAATTAAGTAGAGAATTAGAGGTAGAGAATTAATTAATTCTCTAGCTATATGCTTTTCTTGCTACCATAAGGGTGGGACTAAAGGTTAAAACTTAAGGTGGGACTGTTCTTACTCAAATGTATCTGTACAGAAGTTATGGAGCTGGAGTAAATCAGTTTTTAGGTTCCCTGGAGAGGGTGAGAGAGAAAGAGAGAGAGCCCTTATTCCTACTTAGAAGAGAGCCATTATTTCTACTTAGCTGAGTTACATCACTTAGGATGGAGTGAGTTGCTCTCTAGAGGAGGTGGATTGAGTCAGCAAGGTCTATTCTGAGAAGACATATATGCATTGAGGAGGTGCAAGCTGCACAGTAGTAAAGGGTTAAGCTTCTGCCAACTGCTGAGGGAAAAACACTGGGGTATAACTCTTACTAGAAACACTTCTACTAGTCAGGTTTAAAGAGTTACGTTCTAGTTTTATAAACCACCTTGGTGCAAGAACTCTGGCAAGCCAACACAGTGGATATAGATGGCTTTGTTATCCTAAGTACATCAGCCTAGCTACCCTTGCATGAAAATGTTCAATGTCAGAGGGGTTTGCAAAGAAGATGTTTCAAAGCAAGGTAGACCAGGGAGAAGCAGTGCTTAGAATGTGCATTGCAGGCTTGACAAATGCAAGAAATAATGAGAAAACTCAAAATCCACATTTTTAGTGGTGCTTGGAGGGTAGAGGGGAAACCTTCTGTGAGGCTGTATCACTTCGTTGTTTACATCTTGGGAAAGAGCAGCCAATAAGAGAGGATGAAGGAGGCAAGAATAGCTCCAATCCCTTGAAACCAGACTCGAGACTGTTTTGCAGAAAGATCCCTGCTGGATGGCTTGGCTCCTCTCCTGGCAGTGTGCAGCAGCACAATCCCACTGCTTAGTCATTGCCATTGCTTTGCCATACATCCCACCTAGAAAGGGAGAGGAGAAAAATCCCAGGAATGTCCTTCCTAATCTTCACTTCCACCTCCCATGCAGGAGCAAGCACCCCAGGAGCAACAGAAGGGCAATAGCTGAGCGGAACAGCAGAGACAGGCAATCACAGAATCACAGAATGGTTGAGGTTGGAAGGGACCTCTGGAGATCGTCTAGTCCAAAACCCTTCCTCAAGCAGGGTCACCTAGAGCACATTGCCCAGGGAGGGCGTAAAGGTCGAAGGGATATGAGGGCATGAAGTGATGTCAGACTGCTCATTTTTTAAGACCCTCAACGTGCTGCTCTGAAGTTACATTATCAGCACTTTTTTTCCGGATTTCTCTATGTGTCCTTATTCTGAGCCTGGCTACAGGATCATCTCTAACAGGTTCTTTGTTATCTGAGCTCAAGTGCAAACTCTCCCTAACTGTGGTTCAAGGCTCCACTCCCAATACAGCTTTCAGGCGTTTCAGCTTTGTCTGCCGCTCTGTGTGCACACAACTGGAGAGCCAATTTGACATTAAGACAGTGGGAGATGCACTAACATCTATTTTCTTACAGGAAATACAGCTGTAAATATAATAGGCTTGTGTAAAATAAGGAATGTTTCCTCTGAGGCATCTCTTCAAAAAGTGTAAATGCCCTGCCATGGATGCATACACACACAAAGTCTTATCACCCTATTTAAAAAAAAACAAAACACACACACACTCTAGAAGAAGTAATGCGATAGAACTTTCAAACATGCTCAGGGCACTTCACTGCACACCTTCTATTCATCTAATGACTAGATTTTATTACATAGTAGCCCAATTCTAGCTTAAGGCAAATTCTGCTTTAGCTGGAGGTTTGAATCCACTGTAAGTGCAATGAAGACTGAAACTGTAGACAGTCCCGCTGTTTAGAATATTAAACATTACTAAATTGCTTTGAAAATATCAAGCAGAGGAGTTTTATGGTGAAGTATTCACCCTGAAGATGTCTCTGCTGAGAAAGCATACCATACTGCTGAAGCCAGGAGGCTGAGAGCTAGTTTGCAGGCTGGTCAATATACAAGTTTTAAAGTAAAGCAATGCTGCTCACTGTCACAGTCATCTGAAGGTGAATATTTATGCTTTGCCAATTCATGGAAATTTAGAGCTGAAAACTAACTACAGGATTTATTCATGTGGGTCACTCAGGTATTGGCACTGAGAGTCCTCCAAAGCATGTGAAATCTTTCAGGCACAGGAAAGGGGTGACTAACTTCTGCCTCTGGCAGATTGTTAGGGGTAAAAATTAACATCTATGTGACCCTAGGAGTATCACTATGCTCCAAGGGAGCAGCTTTTCTATTTGGTGCTCCATACCAATGCCCATGCTGTCATTAAGAGTCTATATACACTGCTACTCCAACAGAATCTTTTTAAGAAACGTGGAAATGGGACAGGCAGGAGAAGAGCTGAGGAAGAGTCAACAAGGAGGGTGCCAGCTGCCTTTCTGTGGTCCACGCACAGTGAGGGCAGAGAGCTGGTGGTGGTGCTCAGGAGCTGTCATTCCTCCCCATCATCGGTACTCTCATATAGAAAAGATAACTTTTGTCACCTGGCTATTTTCCAGAAGGCTGGGCAGGTAGAAATTCCGCATTTTCCAGGGCTTACTGCAGAGATTTAGAATTGTCCCTATATGTCATCTTTTAGTAGTTCATTGTGTAGAATAACTTATGATCTAAAAATATAATAGGGAAAACAAGGCGATAAGAGATCCAAAGTCAATAGTTTGCTAGGTCTTACAAGAAAAATAATCCCTTTTTCACTGGAAATGGAAGCTCATGGTGTCAGTAGAGTTCGGGCTTTGAAGAGCTTTTGCCAAACCCAAGGTGGGGTCCACTTTGCCTTGACACCTCAGACTCTGTGAGAGCCCCTTGCAAAACTTCTGTCAAACAAGATATCTTTTAAATTTGTCTTGGCTCTATTTGAAAACCAAATCTGGGAGAGGGGACAAGCTCCTCTGAACCAGAAAGGCTGTCCTACAGCCAGCCACCTGCCTTGTTCAAGAGGCATGCTGCATTTGCCTGCTCTTACTCCAGGCCAGAGCAACAGCATCTGTGCCTGAAACAGACATTGGTCTCCTTTCCACTACAGAGATGGACAAATTGAGATTTATGCATGAATTGACTCGCTCACAGAATGAGTTAACGGTAAAGCTGGGGCTAGAAACCAAGAGCTGGTCCTTCCATTCCTCTGCCTAACACGTGAGGCCTCAGTTTGACACTCGGCTGGGTTGTTCAGCAACAGTGCCATATACCAAGAAGAGAAAGTAGTTTCCACAAGAGCTCAAATAGTACCCTTATAATTAGGAACACAAAGGAAAAAAAAAGTAGCTGTATATTAGCTTCCAGGAGAAGAAAAGAAGCTCTTTCAAAACCAGACTACTGGCAGTTGAATCTCATTATTTGTGATGACTCTTGCTAGCCTCTCAGCTGCAGTTTACAGCTTCCTGCACTAGTGATTTGGATGGTAGAGTGGCATCAAACCTCACAAGAGGCCAATATGAGCCTTACACCGGTATACAGTGCTACCCTGGATTTGTAAGTTGGAAGGTACCTTCACGCATTTTCCAGTTGCCTTCCTGCCCCAAAGCTCTCCCACTACCTTAATCGAGATGTCTGGGCTCACATTCCCAGGGGCACTCAGATGTTGAACTGTTACTTTACAGACCTCTGTTTAAATACCCAAGATTTAAATTCTGCCCATGCAGCTTTGCAGGTGTCTGAATTCCTTGTGGGCCCTGCGTTCCTGTGAAATTCCTTAAATGCTTCCATCACTGTCTCTATCCTAGAAACATGGAGCAGCTCACTTACTTACTCTTTCATACTTGAAACAAAGCATTTACAAACTAGATGACTGTAAATGTCCCTTCTCAAGTCTCATGTTCCACATCTCAGTCTTTTTCTATATAAAATAAATCAGGGAGCAGAGAGCACACATCTTTTGCTCTGAGACTTGACTGTTTGAAAACTCACCTGCTTTATAAGGTACCTCGGTTCAGACCCTTTCCCTGTGTGAGGGGATGTGAATATGTATCATAGAAAAGGACTCACAATCTTAAATTACAGCATCTTCTGAGATGGAGCTTTTTGGCTCTGTTGTTGAATCAGTTACTATCTGCAAGAGGCAACTAAATATTCACTGTGGCAGAGAGAAGGAACGTGAAGATGACTCTTCAGTGAGCGGTCACGGCACTCACACAGGAGGTGCAGGTCTTACCACCTGCTCTGATATTCCACCTTTTTTACTTGGAAGTAGAATTCATTCGGTTAAAAGAATAACGTTATAGACACCTGACTTATTTATGGAAGATGAAAATTCAAGCTGCCTCAGGAATAAAAGGTATTTGAACAAAGTTTTTTGGCACCTTAGCCAAGTACAGTAGCTAACTAACTAAGAAGAAATCCCCCTTCTGTTTTAGAGGTCCAAAGTCAGGAGAAGATTCATGTTTATGAACCTGCACAAAGACAAATAATTCCCACTAGCTTGAAGCTCCAAAGAGATACTAAATTTAATATGCCTTTTTCTCTTTGGTATTTCCTCTCGACTAGCTTAGCTAGTTTCTGTGTTTCAGCCTAGATTTATGTGAATCACATTCTCAGACACCAGACTCCCTGCCCTGTACAGATAGCCTGGATACAAAACTGGGGTTGTGAATACTGCTCTGAGCTAAGTTCAGCATGCTCGCAGTAAGCATAGCAACGCTGACCCATGGCCTCTCCTGAACCAAATCTTCATAAAATCGGTGTGCTAGTGTGACTGCTTTGGTTCAGTGAGGGTAGCACTATATGAAAAATGAAGATTACATTTTTTTTGCCCCAAATTTTCAAGAGAAAATGCAAATTTGTTTGTGAGGGTAGCACTATATGAAAACTGAGGATTACAATTTTTTGCCCTAAATTTTCAGGAGAAAATGCAAATGTGTTACTGCCCTATTTCTTTATCTGTATTTTTCAGTTCAGTTCCTCAAGTATCAGTCAAGGTGGTGGCACTCACACCAGCCCGCAGAGGAACGAACGTGGAGATGCAGCAGTCAGCATAGGTTAGCACGGAAAGTTACTGATGGGAGTCTGACTTCTTTCTCTCCCTGTGCCTTATACAGACTATTAATTTTCATTTGTGGTCCTGGGACAGTTGCTGATGTAACTGCCAGAGTTGCACCATTTGAGAGAAGCTATGCCGATTTACATCAGCTGATGAGGATGTAGTCCTTGCTGGGTAGTGCCCTTTACCCTTTCGGTAAATTAAACTTTTTAAAGATTTCAGGAAATCTGCTTTGCAACTTGTTGGCCCTCAGTGTAAGCTCCACTGGCAAGAGGCCAGTGCAAATATCAAGGCAGTGACTTGCAGTTAAGCAAAAGAAAATGCTATTAGCAGTGCTACTGTAAGATGAGGCCCAAAATGAATCAGACAAGAACTCTACGTCAAATCACTGCTAAAATCATAAAATAAGGTCAATTATTCAGAGAATTTCCTGCCTTTCAGCCTATAAAGTCAGTGTTCACAGCAGTGAACGTTCACAGGAGGCAATTTATGATTAATTCCTCAGAACAGCAGAAAAAGGTCTCTTCAGTAAATACAGCCATGAAATGTTAAATTCAAAACAAAAACAGAAAAGAGGTTGACAATATAAAACAAAAATAACTGGTGCCATCTCTGGAGCAGAGGGCAACACCAAATGATAAATACAGATTCATTACCATGAGTTATTACCAAGAGCTGTCAGAGCAGAGCTTTCTGCAAATTTTCTGTCTTAGTTGAGAACACAGCCCCAGATTCATTACAGTTTGCTGAAATTCTGAAAGTGTCCTGAGGAAAAGAGTGAAGAAAATGCTCTGGCTAGTGATTTTAAGACTATTAGATCAGAGATACAGTGAAGAGGGATTATGTAGTGATAATGTTAGAGGTGAATAATATAGTGGCACTATGTAAAGAGAGAGTCAAATGGGAGTGAGATGAGGCTGGATGATACATGGGATGAGACTGGATTATATAAAGAGGGTGGCAATACAGGGGTGCAATTAAGAATGAGAGTCCAGATGGAGATGAGGTTATGAAATCAGGATACACAGAGCAGCTCTGGATAAAAGGCCTGTGATAAGACTCAGACCAGTTGGAAGCACAGAATGACAGTTAGAGCTCATGTTTTCCTGCTGTGAAAAACTCCTCTGCTCAGTGCTTGTGTGGGACACCACACTCGCATTCCCGCCTGTTTATTCCAGTTTAGCATCAGTGTGACTCTAACCCTTTCTCTCCATGCTGACCAAGTAGAGCGTTCCAGCTCTTCCTTTCTCCTCCAGCAGCCCTGAGGACAAAGCAACAAGGTGCACAACAGGTGACCTTCCAAGCAAAATATGAACCTAGAGCAGAACACCTGCAATATGATCTTTCCTCAACCCCACCAAGCTTTTTCACATTCAGAAGTTACAAAGCAATTGTATTACTGCTGCAAATTGAAATCTTGCTAGTTTCTAGTTGCCTAAAGAAGCCCCTTAAACTAAGGTGGCAGTTTGCTGGTGGGGAGGATGCAGGATGTTAAAAAATCCAAAAGATTGGGAGGTCTGATGTTTGTCTGGCACTGCAGAACCACTGCACATGCGCAGATCTTCAGGGATACAATAGTTACTTATCTATGCTGCCAGTATTCTTGGCTGTCAGGCCTCCAGAGAAGCAATAAACCATTTTCTGAAGTAGTAACGTTTTCCAATACGAGAACAACTTTGGAGCAAAGGCCTTTGAGAGGATTTTCAGGACCCTTCAGTTTCTTTCTCTGCAGGATGCAGGCATCAGGCAAAAGGCAAACTTTGGGTAAATCACTGACTTTTCTCTATCTTGGTTCCCTGTGTGCAGAAAAGGGAAAGCAGTGCTGCTTTTGTTCCTCATCTATTTGTCTCTTTAGACTGTAAAAATCTTTTGTCCAGAGACTGTCTATGCCATACCAAACATGTGATCTGTCACTGCTGCTGAGACTGTGGGGTGCTACAGGCACCCAATCAATCCATCATACCTTGCCTCTGATTGTAGTGAGCCACAAAGCCAAAGGAAAAAGATAAAGGTTTATTCAAAGAGGCCACATCCCAATTTGTTGCCAAATGACCTAATCAGCAAGGATATTTAGCATGCAGATTTGTTCAGCAGCCCTGGGGGGTGAAAAAGTGACTAGAGCCTCCAAGTTAAAAATCAAGAAACCTGTGTCAGTGCTGGGAGGGGATGAGGACAGATGAAAGGCAACAGGTACTAACTCCTCACTTTTCTAGGGCTTTCCTCAGCTCCCTGTTGGGAATCAGCAACTTGATCATAATGATTAGAGCTGAGACACACAGTTTCACTGACAACACAGAAAATAACACACACAGGCTGGAAATGGAAAGGAGGTCAGGACCAATTAAATCACTCAGGCTGCACAGACTGAACTAGAAATCAATACCCTGTACGCATGAACTGCTGAGTGACAGTTCAAGACATACTTTTTCCCCCACATGCACCACTATTTATCTGGATAAACAGTGGTAAACACGATAGCACCTTAAGGCCCTAGACTGCCTCTTTTGCTCCCAGAGGGAGGACAGCTTCTGGATTTAACAGCTCATGATTATGGCTAAACTCTGTCCAGGATGGTAGTGGTTAGGGTGAAAGAACAAAGATGAGTTGAAATCAGGTGTGCAAAAGAGTTCTTACAAAGGCTTTAAAACGCTGCAGCTTTCAAGAGGCTCTCTTTCTCACTGTGATCCCTCTCTCTGCTAAGGCTCCCAGGACATCCTCTCTCCTTAGGTGTATAAATGCAGCGGAGAGAGAGGTAGATGGAAACTTCCCGGCTGCTCTGCACAGCCCAAGGGGCCATTCAGTGCTAAGGGTTTGTCCTCCTCCTCAGCGGTCTACAGCTGCCCAGCACCATGCTGCTTCATGACCTGAAGTGCTACACCATGGAGATGAAGCTGGCCCAGAGCCTTTATGAAACTGTTTTCAATAATGCCACTTTCCTACAAAAAATAAACAAACAAACAAAAAATAAAAACAAAAGAAAAAGAAAACCAAGCAAACAGAATCTGTGAGTGAATAATAGGCACCCAACAGTGTGTCTTCTCCTCCGGAAGAATAATGGATACACAGAGCAGGCTATGCCCTCACTTGAGAGGTTCATAATCTCTCAAGTTAATGTACATTCCAGTTAATGAGGATTGTAATCGCTGGCATCAGGCCCACATTTAGCTCAGCACCAGCCTCAGCACAAGGGAGGCATTCAGGAGTAGCTCACATGCAAAGGAAGGAGAAACGAGCTGCCAATTGTGTCAGACTGTTGCCTCAGGGGAAAATCTAGCTTGTGTTGCCACAGCCCGCTGTGTTTCTCTGACCCCTTGAAGAACTGGCTGCTTGTCCTGTGCCTAGCACCCACAAAGTGCCAAAATTAATAGCATATGGTTCTTATTATCTGCCAAGCTTTCTAAACTGTGTGCTGCAGAGTACATGGGTGACAATGCACCCAAATTACCTTTCATAGTGATAGGAAACACGTAGGCTACTTTGTTGTTGAAGCATTCTCACTTCCTTCCTTCCTCAGCTGGGTGAAAAAGCTTGAAAGCAAATGTAATGGAAAAAACAGCAAAGTCCCACCTCCCTTTTTTCTTTGAAGGATTAGACGTACGTGTATATGAGTGTATATGCATGTGTGTGCATGTGTATACATACAGAGAAAGAGAGTATATTGCTTAGAGGAGTACTCTCTGTGAGAGGGAAAATGTCTTTCACACCTGCAAAGCATGGTAATATGGAATCTCTTGAACCGCACAGATCTTACGTCTCTGATGTCTGCCCTTGTCATTCATCAGAATTTGTACCAGCTGCTCCTTGCATCCTGGGCTGAGCTATGAAGCTCCAAAAGACCAAAAGACCAGTCTAACTATCTCTAGACTTCCACAAAATCTCCTGTGAACTAATGGTACTGGCCACAGTGAGAGATTTAGCTTGTATTTGCAAGCTGAACAACTCGCTATTGCTAAGTTGCTTTACTTCAGTGGAGCTTGAGATATTATCATTGTCCCCAACTGTTTCTGTAGCACACAATAGCAAAAACTATAGTGGAGGCTAGATTGATCCTTTTTTTTACATCACCTGCGGCTACAACAAAGGTAATTGTTTACAGATGGTGAATATTGTACCGCAAAGAGAGGGAGAAAGGACTTTGTCCCTTTTGGAAGCAAGAAAATCAATGAAATTAAGTGAGCCTAGAGGTAGTAAGGCATTGTATGATGAATATATTTATTCTTGGAAAACATCAGTTAAATGAAACTGAAATTTTCAGGGTTAGGGGAGAGAGAATATGTTTACCTGTTGTGGGAGGAAATATTTCTAAGCCCAACTGAAACTGTTGGTCAAGCTATAAAGAGTCCAGTCCTCAACAAATAAATGAAATCTTATGATGCCTTGCTTCAAGATATGGAAAATCTGGATTCAATCCCTTGTAACTCTCACATCTGAGATAAGAGGTCTATCTGTCTATTGACTACATGAAAGTAAGTGTTCCTCAGGCTCATCTCTTGTCAGCACTCCATTTTCTACAAGTAAACTAGTGTTAACTCAGGCAGAGACCTAAACTTGGCTCTTCCGTGTCCCATGTGACTGTTTGACTCCTGGATAACACCTTCCTAACTCTTCTAATGAATAATTATTTACACAAAGTGAAACCCTTTTAACAAAAGAAGAGAAATGAAGTACAATCTCCTTCTCTGAATGGTATTGGACTTGTCTTGATATAGATAGAACACTTTTGATGCTGGAAAAAGTTTTGCAGGGCAGGAAGCCTGTTTTCCACTCAGCATTAATTGTGGCCCTGTAACATGAGATATGATGAGCAAAGCTAAGCTTAACAAATCTCATTAAGTGGGGTTTGAGTACTAAAATCCAAACCAAGCTTGGTCTGAATTCAATAATTCTGTTGAGTCCACAAAGCTCAAAGGAATTATACAGATAGTTCAAAAAAACAGTTCCAATTTGGCTTCTCTTGGAACTAGATTGTTATGCTAGGCTCCACAGAGAGCGGTAGTGAGTTTCTATCTATAGATACAGGTTTTATGATTATCCTCTTTGGAGAACCATTCAAATATCTAACGCAAAACACGATGTCTGTGTGCCTGTCTCCCTTTCATATGTCTATATTCACACAACTGCGACATCCTATCTTTAAGCCAGAGTTCTTATATTAGGTTTCCTCTAGTGCAATTTATATCTATAACAACATGGCACTGCCTGGAAGAGCTCAGCACTGAGAGGGTGCAGAGGTATCGCTATCCAGAGTGCAGGAAGAACAAATGCATCAGGTTTAGAGGCCAGAGAGGCCAGGTACTGTCAACAGAGCTGGAGGAAGGTATGATGGGAGCTGGACAAGAAGTTACCAGCTCCATCTCACTCTTTGCACCAGGGCTGGTGACAACAGTCCTACACAGCTGGCATAGTGGGACTAACTGTTGCATCAGAGGCTGCAAAGCTCTTATACTGCTCTCATGCAGAAATAAGGTGGCCAGGAAAGTGTGCAGTGGTGTAACGGGAGATAAGGAATAGTTCCACTACTTCAGTGCTGCAGACCAGATAGTAAAAGGGAGAACAGAGGAAGGAAATGCAGAAAAAGAAAGAGGTTACCTTCTAGCAAATGCAGGTATACTTGTAACATGGAAGAAAAGGTTTGAGTTAGAGTGCAGAGCATGGCTGGAGTTCAGAAAAAAAATAAATAAATTCTCTCTTAGCATGAAGTGCTAAGTACTGTACTCCTGCCCCTCGCTTGCCCAGAAGAGCCACTCTCCGCTTTAACCTCAGTAAATCTCTGTGGGTCAGAGACTCAGGCAGTTGAAGTGGCTGTTTACTGACTACTCAAGAAACACAGACAGCTTACTTGGATGTGCATTTCTACTTAGAGGTGCCTGAAGTTGAGTGAAGTGAAACCCATCTTTCCCACTCCTCCTCTCTGCTCCTCTCTTTGTTCTCATTGCAGTGCTTACTCTGGACTCTGACCCCTGGCACTAGCCTGAGCCAAAAGCAGGATTGAAGATTCACCCATTCAAAGCAGAGTAATAGCAGCATCAAATTATACATGTGTAAAAAAATCTCCTCTCCATTCCCAACCTGATGTTTCCACTGACTATTACAGGAGCAGATTTGCCAGGGGGCTCACTGGGCTGTGAGCATCCCCCCATTCCCCCCAGACACTGAGGGAAGCCTGTGGCCCATGTCAGGGGATGAAGAAAGGGCTCATCCACTCCAGCCAGAATGGTTTCCTCCACTTCTGTATCCTTATTAAGTCTCTGGGCTCCTAATTGACCTCCTTTCCTGGCTCTTCAGCTGGTCAGGCTGGCTCAGCTGCGAACTTCTTGGACTCATTGGCCTGGAGTCAGCTTCCTTCTAGGGCAGGTCTCATGCCTGTTGCCCACTAAGGGTGCAGGGCTCATTGAGCATAGAAAAAACATGAGGTAAATTTTACCTAACCACAAGTTGACACCACCACAGTGATGCCAACTGTGTTGTATATAGTGTGTGCTCACAGGTGGTTTAGAAACCAAACAGCACTTTAAAAAAAGTAGGAAAAAGCAGCATGACACAATCCCCCTGAGACCATTACTATGCCCAAGCAATCTGTGAACGTACAATGTATACCACTATTCAGTTTATTATTTTGTAACCTCCTTTTGTGACCTATATAATGTCTTGAACATAAAAAATAAGACAGCAGCACCAGATGTGTAGGGGGTTACAAAATGATATACATTTCCCTTCTAAAAGGTCCTGCTATCTGCTGGCATAATACTAGCATTTGCCAGCATAATTGAGGGAAAAGCAAAATGTGACACTATCTTTAACAGCTGGTTCTAACAGTTGTGCCATATTTTAGTAAAACTGGGGGAAAGAGAGACAGATTATGCTAAAGCAGATGCTGGCAAGTATCAAAGTGAGATTAAATGTAAACGTTAGTAACTGAAGAAGCAGAAAAAAAAGGAATTTAACATAATCCTTTTTGAAATTTCAAATTAAAGACGATTGATCCCTTCTCTTCTCTCTCTCTCTCTCTTTCGGCCACTATCTTCCCTTTGTATTTTTATTTTGACAGTAAGCTTAATGGAAAACATCAACAGCTGAGCTAAGTATCTGAAGCCTCGGACAGCAAAAGGAAGGACGAAGGCAGCTTTATAGATTTAGCAGGTTACTGCCTCTGTGACAATAACCTCTTTCATTTCCTCCACCCCCTCCCTCCAGGGATGTGCATGTCCTGCTGTCTTTAGTTGGAAAGCAGAAAGAAATTTAGGAGATAAATGGGTTCAAGCATGTGTCCCAGGGAGATAATAGCTCTGACGTCATTCTAATTTTCTGCTAGTAAGCTGGGGCTTGGTCCTGAAATACTTTCTCAGGCAAGGAGCCCTTACATGTAAGAGGTGTCCCATTTTCCTCACAGAATAAGATTTGCAATAGAGTTGTTAGATCTTTATGGCTTATTGATTGGGGAGGAACCTTATATTTGGTATTCGACTGCCAGAAGAGAGATAGGCCATTCAGAAGCTAAAGGAGAGACTGCTTCCCCCAGTGTGTCCACCAGCGAGCAGCCACAAAGCAGGGAGGATTTAAATTCTCTCTGGGAGCTACAGTTGATCTGCATGTTGTTTTTAGCTCTTTGTCCCTCCTTGTCCTACAGCGTCCTCTTTTAGTGACCCAGTGTCTTGCTTCCTCCTGTTATCAGCCCCTGGGGTAGGATGAATGGCAGGAGGATAGCAGTCTTAGGAGCTAAGTGTGGAATGCCAAATTTGTGGCTTTGAATTGTTTACTTCTGCTTGTTTACTGTGCCTTCCTCCTTGCTCAAATGCAACTCTTATTAATTTACTCAAAATTGTAGTATCTGCAAGTGCCTGGTATCTGTGGTTCCTATGGCTTGCTAAACAGTCTGCTGAGGCATTACTGAATTCCAGGATAGACAGTGAAGAGGTATGTGCCAATGTCTCCCTATTGCCATCTCTCTCCCACATGCAAACACACTCACACAGAGGAAGCAGCTGGCCCCTTGGCAGAAGAAGGTAACCAAAATGTCCAAGACCCCACCCAAGATTATTGAAGTCATTACGAAGACTCCCAACAGACTCTTGGTCAGGCTTATAATGAACACATACTTTTAAAATTAGTGTTCACCACTGTGACAGGGAAAGAAAAAAATGTGCTTTATTTAGCTTGTGGCTGTGTCTTGGCCTGAATCTTCTCTGTACATTTAAAACAGGCTTCTATGCGGAGCAGCCTCTGACCTGGATTAGAGGTGTTTTAAGCCTGGAGGTTATAGCCTAGGCTCTGCTTGGACTTGGGCTGGTATCCCCTTTCCTTGCACTGACAAAACACACATGAAAGACATCTGCAGCCTCAACCCTCTTTCCACAGTTCACTTTCCACTCCCATCCCCACTAAAGGCAAGTTTTCCTGCAGCTAGCTGGGAAGGAGCTCTAGACAATCCCAATATAGCTGACAGGTAAGACCATACGCTGTCTTGCAGGGTGCTGAAACCAGCCTTAGGCTAAACCAGAATTGCATACTGGGGAGTTGAAAGGAACCAAAAAATGTTTGGTGTCCTGGTACACTATGGCCCATCTCAGCTCATGCAACACAAGTACATAATGATGGAGGGAGAGGTATAATTTTTCAGTAGAACCAAAGAGCCTAAAAGATATACTGAATGGCTGCCATACTGTACATATGCAATTTATCCTATTGCTTTCTGCTTTTCAAAATTTCTTTCCCCCCTAATTGGGAGGGAAGACAGGGGACAGGAGGTACAGAAACTCCTTATGGAAGCAAGCTGTGCAGTGGTGCTCTGCAGTGTCAGTGATAACAGGGAACACAGCGTACGTTCCTACCATCACCATGGCAGGTCATCTGGGAGACCGCAGACAGAAATTTCACAGTGGTTTGGAGGCCCCCTTTGTAAAACGGGGAAAGTTGTGTTTAGGCAAGAAGAAAGCACACTTCTTCCTCCCATAGAGAAATTAAATGTTCAAGACCTCAGACTTGGCATGAAGGCTAGGAATCCTATTTAAATGCAATATTTGTTCTTAACAAGAGAGCATTATATAGCTGTTTTTTTTTAATTAGCAATTTGTGATGAGCAAATAAGACTGTTGATATTTAGTGTCTGTGCCAGCTAGGAAGGTATATTGTCGTTTGATATGCATTGCATTTTGTTTAAATTGTCTAGGGAAAATAAATATTATATTCTTTCCGGCCTTAGAGCAATTAGTCTGGCCCTGGAGCTATTTCTATGTAGATTGTTATGAAGCATGTTCAAAAAGCTGACAAGGAAAAGACCTTTGTAATACACTTGGGAGGACCATTTTTAGCCTAGCTGTTGATTTTTATATATCACTGTATCTAAAATGCTTTGCCCAGCAAACGGGGGCAAAGAATTCTTGATTTCAGGAAGAAATGTTTCAATATATGACTGACTGTAAGACTAAAATTATGCCTACAAGGTGAAAGTCCTTCTAAAAATACCCATATATATGAGAGCTACATATAATTAGAAGAACAAAAGCGCTTGTTGCATACAGATCAATATTTGGAGAAACAGTGGAAAAGGTTAAGAATTAAGGAACTAACCTACGCTATGAGTAATCTGTAAAAGCAAGTCTTAAATTATGTGGTAGAAAGAAAATAACATAACTTACTGTAACTCAAATGAACATGCACTGAACAGTGAATATATTTCCTGAATGCCTCAATGGGAAAGATGTCTGCTACCAAAAAAAGGCTGAACTCTTGGTGTTGCTATGTAAATATCACATTTGGTAGCTGCCTCTAAGATTTCAGGTCTGAGCTTGATCAGTGGAGACTTGAATCTGATGCAGCCATCCTGTCCCCAGGACCAGAGCTCAAATGCAAACCAGTTTTCTCTCATGCAAAGGTGTCTGGCTCACTCCAGATGAGATGCAGAGAGAAAGTCATCTTAGCAGTATTGAGAACAAAGCTAATACAAACGTAGTTTCAGCTAAAAAGGCCAGGATTTCAGTCTGAGGCTTCACTGACACTAGAAGAGAAGGAAAAATTCTTTGAAGATGTTCTTGATGACAGCACCCGAAGCACACCCACGGGCTCTGCAACCTCTCTTCTAGGGCTCCAGTTGCCTGTATCCATGATCTGATATGTGACATGGGTAATGTGACTGCGGGCTAACCTCCCGGCTGCCCGGTGGCCACGGGGCCATGGCTGAGCCCAGTCTCCATCGCAGCCTGGTGGTCTGGGCAGCGAGGTCTTTGCCCTGCTGTGCCTCCAAGCAGCCAGCCCCCACTACTCCCTGTAGTGGTCAGCTACAGAATTTAACTAGGAATATGCTGTCAATAGTAAAGTGAACCTGTAAATTTATACCAATCTTCTACTTACCCCAAAAAATGAAGAGAAAAAAACAGTAGGAATGTTTTGTCCACTTTTTCTTCTTGTTTTCTGAAATTTCAAACCCTGATGAAAATAAAGAAAGAGACTGGACTTCACATTTAAGCACAGACACAGCTAAGGTTTAAATTTCATTTGAATGCTGTTTTTCCTACCTATCGATGGTTGTAGACTTTAGGACTTCCTTAAAGTTCCTTTCCGTTTTGGTATCAAGAAATTTTTTTTGCTTTTACAAATGATGTGTTCCTCCTATTTCAAAGCTGAAATAAACTTCAAGCTATCAACTTGAAGTCATAGGGGGAAAAACAAGAGAAAAGAAGAAAGCTTTTTGAATTATTGTTTGGATATCATATATCATCACACTTTTGGAAAACATGCAACAACTTTTTAAATAAATATTTTTAATACCTTAATTCAAACTTGAAATGACCTATTTTTAAATATTTTCTTAGTAGTGAAGCATGATCTATACTCTAGACTTTTGGATCATAACAAGTCAATTTCACTAAATTTGTAAATTCACATGATTCATTTTATAAACACTTAATGGAGACAAGAAGTCACCAATATGTGCCATGTGGTCAGACAAAAACAGAGAAAAGGCCTTCCGAAGATTCGGCTATTAGATGGGACTTATTAAGCCTTTTAAAACATTAATGCGTTCTGAAATAAAAGGAAATAACAAAACCCTTTTAAAAACTAGCTAAAAGATAGGTTGTTATAAAGAGACCTGAACTTCAAATAATGCACTAGTTCTTATTTTTAACTGACTAGTATTGCGTTTCTAGCTGACTCATGACACTTTACCCTCAGATCAAGCATACCTCTTGCTGTAGTGCTAAGTATCCTAGTATGTCCTCCACACTGCTGTGTAACAAAGCACAAGGTGTTCTAGGTACAGTCTGATCTGCTAAATGACAGTGCACAAGCACTCCAGAAGCTGCCACACAAAAATACTGCTCTATTCCTCATTGCCCTTGAACCTCTGGACAGATACCGACAGACTACTGAGAGGCAGAAGAAAACATGTATAGGTGGGGACTAGAAGCAAAAGTGCTAAAATGGCCACCTTCAAATTTATTAATTCAGTTAAAACATGAAAAGGAACTGTGAAAGTCAAAAAACTGAGCTATGGCAAAGCCTGAGTCACAGAGCTGGATCCAGTGATTTGCGTGTTTACTCCATTGATATGTGGTTGACTTACATCTTTAGCTATTCTGTCTGGGTAAAATTATGCAAATTTACAGTGAATTTACCAGGTCTTTTCTAAATTTGTTTCAAAAGTCATTGTTCTCATTGTTATAGCTGCTCTTTACATCCTCCAAGTAACCAGAAGTCTTTGCCAAAATGAAGCAACTCTAAGGAGAGCAGGAACATATCATCTACCAGAACTGGCCAGAACTAGATTCATATGTGCCAGACAGATGTCACCATGAAGAACTTTCAACCTTTCTAAATACAAGGAATATCACTGCTTAAATGGAACTTACATAGCCCTGTGGGTGTTAATATGAAACGAAAGGATAAGGGGGACAACCAAGACTCAGAACACAGTCATGTGAGCACATAGGCAGAGGAAAGGTGACTTTCATAGTAGTACAGCAAAGGATAAAACTCAATATTACCAAATTCACTGAGTTCACAGCAATTCATGCTATGTGACTTTGTTGTCATTTTGTGAGCAACATGCATTCAGAAAGCTCTGCCACTGTATATGAATAATACCTTACACCAGCTTTGCACAGCATTTTGTGGCTATACACAGCAGACTTGGCCTTAACTGCCACTACCGTGCTTTCAGACGGTGCAGCCAAGATTAGTTCACCTCGTCAAGCTTTGTCTCATTATCAAGACTGCAGTGCTTTAATTCAAAGTCACCCCTGCAAAGAATAAAATCATAAATAATCATATACTTTTTTAAAAAGACATTCTCTGCCTCCATTACTGAGAACCTGAAATCCCCAAGGTTTCCTAGAAAATGGAAGATTAATGAAGACTCCAGGACTGTTTGTGCTCTATTTTTTCTGCCTATAATGGCAACAAGCTTGATCAACAAAGCTTATTTTGCACTTCTAAAGGTCCAGTAACCATTGTTACGGGGTTATGTCTCAATTACAAGCTTCTATAACTGAGCAAAGGACTAAACTCTCGTTCATTTATTCTGTAATTTAGTTGTGGAGTATTTTAATATTTGCCTTGATCTCTGACCCAAATGTAGGCAAGAGTAGAAATGGTTGAGTACAGAAATGGTAGCAAGCACCAAGTGCATGGACAGGTGCTCGCTTTGTATTTTTCTCCCAGATATATACACTGTTCACGTTGTAAATGCCTTATGTTTCATCTCTCAAGTTAATTAGCTGCTCATATACTTGGGTAGCTCACAGACAAAAAAGCCAGTTTTTTTTTTTTTTTTTTTAACTTGTTGTAATTACTAACTCCATTAAGATAGAAGGATAATTTGTTATGCATTTCTGGTGCATTAAAACCTCTGTGGTAACTCAGTGTTTTGCAATGAGAAAAAAGTAAAAAGGTTAACTGAAAGTGAAACAATTTCCTAAGGAAACTTTGTAGAAATATAGACTCAGTAAACAATGTATACACTTAACATATAAACAACCTGTACTAAGGTTGCATATCAAGTTGCAGGAAGCATGGTGATTTTGTGAGGCACTGAACTGGCACCACAGACATGACTTCAGACAAGCTGCACTGTCTTTAATACGTCATTCTCCTGGGACTCTTCAGCAAGACAGGCTGAATGGAGCCGCACAGCAGAGCTAACATCACTATGAACATCACCTCGGCTTTATATTTGCAGGAATACTAGAGTGTGGAAAAGATGGCATACTGGGAGGTTGGAGGAGGACAAGGGGGAATCCTTTTATGTCTCAGTTTTATGTCTCCAGCATTGATCTACATCATAAGCGTCAACATAAAACTACACCTTTGAGGCTCTCAGATACTTTCTAAGAAGCTATAAATGTACATGGGTAAAAAATGAGATGATTTCAGTCTGAGTAAGGAAAAAGTGACATTGTATCCATGAGAAGAGCTGACTGAAGTCTAAACCTCATGATATGCCTTCTCTTTGCTAGTTCACTCTTCCTAGCCTCCTGGTGTCAGGATCCAGGGTCACCCTTCCCCCTGCATGGAACAGCTTGTCTGCAATCTAGCTTCCCTGAATGCAAAAATAAAACCAATTCATAATGTTTCTGCAGTTTTCATGGCAGTACAAAAAAGCCTGAATTATCAATCCTCAAGACAAATAGAAAATCTCCAATTTAGCTAATTTAAAACAAAATCTCCAATTTAGCTAATTTAAAACAAATACACTGGATGCACACTGAAGTGCGTATTGGGCTGCATAAGGAAAAGCACGGCCAGCAAGGGGAGAGAAGCGGTTATTCCCGTCTCAACACCAATGGGGACACATCTGGAAGACTGCGTCCACTTTCAGGGCATGCTGGGTCTACAGAGAGCAGCAAAATGCAGAGAGTCCAGAAAGCAGGGTCAGGGGGCTGGAGCACATGAGGTAGAAGGAGAGGCTGAGGGAAGCAGGCTCGTTCAGCCTGCAGAAGAGAAGGCTAAGAGGGCATCTAGCTACTGTCCTCCCCTACCTACAGGGAGGCTACGGGGAAGATGGAGCCAACCTCCCCTTAGGGGTGCACGGTGAACAGTCACGGAGCAGCCATAGACACACATTGCAGCATGGGAATTTCCAAAGAGACAAAGAGAAAAAGGTCTTCCCCCAAAAGTGCTGCACTACTGGAGGAAGTATCCATCCCTGGAGATAAATTTTAAACTTTACTAGACAAGACCCTCAGCAACTTGCTCTAACTTTGAAGCTATCCTTGCTTTGAGCAGGAGGTTGGACTAAATGATGTCCCAAAGTCCCCTCCAACCTTAATTTTTCTGTGATTCTATAATCTCATCATTTTTAGGCGAGCAGGTGGAGAGGCCCAACTTAGAGATTCCAAACAGTCAGTTTACGCCTGTTTGTTTGACTTAGCTGGGGAAGTGTTGGTGAATCTTTTCTCTTACAGAGGAATCACATAAGCACCAAGAAGACCACATGACTCAATTTCCTAGATAAAATGTCATGCACAGGTAATGCCTCTTTCGCCAAGAGGCAACTTTGAATAGCTAGAGATTCTCATTACATTTCTAAGAAAGTTCCAGCGACCTCTGAAACGTGGGTTCCTGTGTTCCACAAACACAGGAAATCTCATCAACTGTGTAAAGCCACTCTCCTCATCACAGCACTTGACAGCAGTCATAAGGCCTATTGCAAGTATAAAAGCTTTTAATCATACTCCTGAGTCTAAACTGATTACCTTTAACTGCAGTCATGGCTAGGCTAATAGCACCGCATAGGACTATTATACAATGGCAAACCTATACAAACCTTCCAACCACTAAGTAGATGCTCTTTTTATGGCACAGAATGGCCTTAGTGTTCCACGTCTGGGATGGATACTTTTTAGGGACAGAAGAAGTGATTCTTGAACACCCTGGGGTGTAGAACATTTTCATCGCTCTCAGAATGAAATGGAGTAGGATATGATGAAGCATTAAGTGTAGGTCTTCTTAAGGAGTCTCTCAGATGACAGAATTGGACAAAAAGCTGAGATGTAATAAATTATTCCATGTGAGGTCATTCTGCCCCTATGCTCCTTTTGTGTTCTAAGGATGTTTTTGTTGCCGGCCGCATACTGTCATGCTGATAGTCTAATAATTCTTCTACAGTGATGTAAAAGAAACATCATAAATGCAGAAATAAAAGGAGAATATTCCCATCATAGCCACAGATCACAGCCTAGGATTAAATTAACTTATTTATTTCTAAATTAGAGGACTTGTTTGTTTTCATATGAACCTTGAATCACAGCAGAGTTGAATATTTATTGGACCATAATGCTGAGAGTAAGTTACACCTTATAAATAGCTGTCAGCCTAACAGCTCACTTCAAACTGAAGTGGGGAGAGGACTGTCTCGCATCCTGCTGCAAGTGCTTCCATGTGAGTGACTCTGCCCCCTTTTTTCTGCCACTTCTGGTGCTTATTTTGTCACCCTTTACTGAACCAAATAAGATTGGACTCTGCTCCTCTGAGTCCACAACAGGCATGCAAAACCCCACTGGTGTGGGGTTGAGAGTGCAGCTGAGACTGGGGGATGCAGCTTAGGAGAGGAGGGGGAAGGGGGGCCTTTTCATCTCAGAGGTAGGTAGTTATCAGATCAGCTTAAACCTTGTGTGCAATTTCATTCTCAAAAGCCACTGTTGTTTTATTCTGTAAACCACTTGCAGAAAAACATTTTATTGCTTTTGCAAGTGATCCAAGCCCCTTGACAATACTGTCTTAAAAAGCATTTTACTGGGAAAGCTTTACTAATACAAACTCCACAACAAATTTAGAATAAAATATAGATGCAGAATAGCAAATAAACTGAAAATGCTCTTTTTCTGGCAGTAAGTTATCTCTTTCTCTTTCACTAGTGTGGTGTCCTCTCCAGTTCTCCTTCCTTTCTGTGATTTAATGAGAAGCAGCCACCCCTGTCCCAGGCCTGTTCATAGAATCACAGGATGGTTGAGGTTGGAGCTCATCCAATCGAACGCCCCTGCTCAAGCAAGGTCATCTAGAGCACATTGCCCAGGAATGTGTCCAGGTGGCTTTTGAATATCTCCAGCGAAGGAGACTCCACAACTTCTCTGGGCAACCTGTTTCAGTGCTCTGTCACCCTCACAGTAAAGAGGTTTTTCCTCAGATTCAGATGGAACAGCTTGTGTTTCAGTTTGTGCCCGTTGCCTCTCGTCATATCACAGAGCACCATGGAGAAGAGTCTGGCCCCATCCTCTCGACACCCCCGCCCCTTAACATACTTGTAGACATTGATGAGATTCCCCCCTCAGTCTTCTCTTTTCCAGACTGAACAGTCCTAGCTCTCGCAGCCTTTCTTCACAGGAGAGATGCTCCAGTCCCTTCATCGTTTTCATAGCCCTTTGCTGGACTCGCTCCAGAAGCTCTGTGTCTCTTGCGTTGGGGAGCCCAGAACTGGACACAGTGCTCCAGGTGAGGCCTCACCAGGGCTGAGGAGAGAGGAAGGATCACTTCCCTCGACCTGCTGGCAACACTCTGCCTAATGCACCCTAGGGTGCCATTGGCCTTCTTGGCCACAAGAGCACACTGCTGCCTCATGCTTAACTTGTCATCCACCAGGACTCCCATGTCTTTCTCTGCAGTAGGTCAGTCCCCAGCCTGTCCTGGTGCATGGGGTTATTTCTCCCCAGGTGCAGGACCCTGCCCTTGCCTTTGTTGAACTTCAGGAGGTTCCTCTCCGCCCACCTCTCCAGCCTGTCCAGGTCCCTCTGAATGGCAGCACAGCCTTCTGGTGTGTCAGCCTCTCCCCCCAGTTTAGTACCATCAGCAAACTTGCTGAGGGTGCTCTCTGTCCCTTCATCCAGGTCACTGATGAATAAGTTGAACAAGACTGGACCCAGGACTGACCCCTAGAGAACCTCACTAGATACAGGCCTCCAGCTAGACTGCGCCACTGACCACAGCCCTCTGAGCTCGGCCATCCAGCCAGTTCCCAATCCACCTCATCGTCCACTCATCCAGCCTGCACTTCCTAAGCTTGCCTATGAGGATGTGATGGGAGAGAGTGTCAAAAGCCTTGCTGAAGTCCAGGGAGACAACATCCGCTGCTCTCCCCTCATCTACCCAGCCAGTCATTCCATTATAGGAGGCCATCAGTTTTGTTGTTTTTGTGTTGCTGCCATTGCTGTTGCTTTTGTGTTTGATATGGTAGAATGGAAAACTGTGATTCAAAACAAAACTTTTTTTCTGGTAAAAAATTTCCTATTTTTTCTTTTTTAAGGTTCATCTGCACTCCAGGCGTGTTTGTGCTCCCAGATGCTTCCAGATGGTATGTTTCACATGCTTTGTTTACTGATCATTTTAAAGGGCCTTTTATTAAATTAAAATAGAGCAGGAAAAAAAGACTACTGTAGAAAAGAGCACTATAATAAGAAATTTATTTTTCTTTATCTATATAAGTGCCACTGAAAGGAACAGTGGTGGTAGACTTTGTAGTAAATGTTTTCAGGAGGGAAGATCAGGGACAACGATGTCAAATTCTCATTAAAGTTTAATTTCAATGAATGAAGTAATAGAATGAGAAAAGAGAATGTATCTACTGCATGCAGTCCAATATCTGTAAGCCCTGTGAGAATAATATTCAGTGCCCCTTCTTGTCCTTAGACCTTGAAGTAGCTACCAAAATGTTTACATGTTTTGCCTGTCCTCTTCAAACAACACTGGAAAGGAGGGAAGCACAAGGCTTGAGATAATAGTTCATTACAAGACCTTAATTTAAAATAATTATACACACATACACCCAGTGCAAGTCTGTAATAACCTGTTGACTTTGACATAGGGAAATCCAGCATGAGCCTTTTCTGTGTAAGTAGATATCACATCTCTGCTCTGTGAATGGAAGAAATGAAGCCTAATCTCTGTTGTTACCTTTTAGTACTTAGCAATTTATTTTATACATACGTATATATTTAAAATATATATACATATATGAAAGTACTTAGTCATTTAGTATTTATATACTAGGCCATTATCAGCGCCTGGTTGCGTGATGCAGATATTTACGCTGAAGTTAACAGGCTGGATAAGCTTATTTGCACTGGTTTCTTATGGAGAGCTTGTCTTTCTGCAATGTTAACTGGCACTGAACGTCAGCCTTTGCCCCAGTCGGTACACAGAGCCTCACCTGAGCTGAGAGAGGCTTTATTCTAGGACTTGCTCACCTGCTTGCAGATAGGGGTTGACATTCAAGTGTTGCTGATACACATGCTGGCCGTTAAGCTGAAGTTACAAAAGTTCATAAAACAGTGAACTCAGTCACTCTTCTAACTGAAGAACTGTTAATTAAAATTGTTGTATTTTACTGTTGCTGGGTCTAACTCAAACTAATTTAATTCAAGGGGAGCTAACTAGAGATCACTGGCTCCAACTGTTACAGAATGAACAATCTCTGAAAGCCCAGTACCTGAAAAACAACAATAAAAAGTATACTGGAAAGACTTGAGCAAGAACTTAACAAGATTGTTTATTTTGGCTGAGCCAGTCCGTTCAGAATACAGAACCAGTAACTCCTTCATACAAAGAGGCACAAAAGAAAAGCATGTATATGTGCATTGCTGCGGGAGATAGAAAACAGAGGCACTCTTGCAAGATCTGATTTTTCTATAGCACTGTAAATGAAGCTGAATAGCTCAAAATGTTCTCATTTTCACAACCTGAAGGGAATTCTTCTGGGCTTCATACACAAATAGTACCTGATGCTTGATGTAAGAAGAATGTAGCTTCTCAAATAATACGTATTACAGAAGCTTTTACCTAAGCAAAGTTGCCTCCTAAACAGGACAAGCCTTGTAGTCAATAGACTTATGTGATCTACTTCTAAAAGTAATTGTATCTACTTTTATTATGACAGATACAGAGGCACTATGGAATAACCTGAGTGTGGTAGTTCTTAACAGTGTGCATCATATTTGGTTGATAAAGTTATAAAAAACTGCAGGAATTTTTATGAGTGTATTGTTCTGTGTTAATGGAAGCTGAGAAAGACATAAACTGGAAAAATGTGATGATACTCGGGGTGGGGGGGAAATGGGGGGAGGAATAATTGCAGAATAATAGTCTATTTTCAGGTACTAAATCACAGTAAGACATCTGCTCTGCCAATGTTGAAATCAGTCATCAAAAAGGCTGCAAAGCTAAGGTGTCTTGTTGGGAGAAGGGTGAGGAGGACACAAGATGTGAAGCAGTGTGTTGCGGCCCAGAGGTAACCTAAAGGAGCTTAGTTCTCGTAAATGCAGGAAATAGCAAATCTTAGGGTGCTAAGCAAGCATAAACTGACTAATTTTAAGGGGTTTGTCCTAAACATTATGTTTTAGGGAACCTGTTTATCTATTCAAGATCTCTCTCAGTGCTCTTGGAAGGAAGTGAAATGCATTGCTGCAGCCTGACCAGACCTGAGATAACTGCAACTGGAACAACAGGATGTAGCATAGAGGAGGCAGAGAGCAGAAGAGCATGGTGCCTCCCTCCACACAGAATCACAGAATCACAGAATTGTTTAGGTTGGAAGGGACCTCTGGAGATCATCTAGTCCAACCTCCCTGCTCAAGCAGGGTCACCTAGAGCACATTGCCCAGGATCACATCCAGACGGCTTTTGAATATCTCCAGCGAAGGAGACTCCACTACCTCTCTGGGCAACCTGTTCCAATGCTCTGTCACCCTCACAGGAAAGAAGTTTTTTCTCAGGTTCAGATGGAACTTCCTGTGGTTCAGTTTCTGCCCATTGCCTCTTGTCCTGTTGCTGGGCACCACGGAGAAGAGGCTGGCCTCATCCTCTTGACACTCCCCCTGCAGATACGTGTACACGTTGATGAGATCCCCTCTCAATCTTCTCTTCTCCAGGCTGAACAGGCCCAGCTCTTGCAGTCTTTCTTCACAGGAGAGATGCTCCAGCCCTCTAATCATCTTGGTAGCCCTCCGCTGGACTCTCTCCAGTAGCGCCATGTCTCTCTTGTACTGGGGAGCCCAGAACTGGACACAGTGCTCCAGGTGAGGCCTCACCAGGGCTGAATAGAGGGGCAGGATCACCTCCCTCGACCTGCTGGCAACACTCTGCCTAATGCACCCCAGGATCCCATTGGCCTTCTTGGCCACAAGGGCACACTGCTGCCTCATGTTTAACTTGTTGTCCACCAGCACTCCCAGGTCCTTCTCTGCAGAGCTACTTTCCAGCAGGTCAACACACAGTCATTGGGGCAGCAGGGTGATAGTTATGAATGGTGAGCTGGGAAGGCCAGTGAGAGCCAGCCTAGTGTCCATGTTACATTTCACTGATCTATTTAATCCTGAAACAACATGTTTGTATTTAAATTAGCACACAATTATTCTTTTTCACATTTCCCTCTTACTGCTGCTTTTCCACATCCCTCACACCTACAGCTGCAGCTTACAGATACTGGTCTAAACCGCAGCAGGACAAGCAAGCTGAGCTTGCTCTGCTTCTCAGGAAATACAGCATTTCATTTGCCATCTCCAAGGACCTCTGGCCTGGGAGTGCCCTGTTCCCAACCTGTAACTCTTAGTGCCAGGTTCTGAGCTGTCAGCCTGGCCGTTCAGCAGTGCAGCCCTGCTCCATACAGGGCTCCGGGGTGTGCTGCCGTCCCCAGGCATGGGGCAATGCACAGGGCAGTCCTTCTCACTTCTCTTGAGGAAGAAGAGCAACAGAAAGGCTTGGTATAGCAGGGTAATAGGCTAGGCCAGGAACCTGCAACCTCTCTGCCAGGCACAGATTAGGCTGACATTTAATAGGTGAGCTCTACTTCTACCTCCTCCAAAAACGCAGAAGGAAAAAAAGAAAGAAAAAGCCCATTTGTCAGCAATTTGTCTTGTAGGTGCTCACTAATACTAAGTTGATACCCCTTCCTTCATAGTACCTCACTAACAATAAAAAAAAAAGACTAAACACCCTAACTTTCCCTGTTGTTAAAACTATTCATTAATAAGCCAGTGCCTTTCCCTTTATATTTGCTCTCTAATGAAGATAAAAGTTCCCTTTTCTTCATTAAAGCATCCGAGGCAGGTCCTTCTTGAGGTGGAAGAGCTGCTTTCCTTTGTTTGAGGAGGATTTTAACCCTTTCTTTCCCTTGTTGATTGAGCCTGTCTGGTCCCACTGACCAGGATCTGGTACGACAGCTCAGGGGCTGAGGCTCTGCCTTGACTTTAGGGTCTTCCTCTCACTTTTTACCACTCTTTTCAGCACTTCAGATGCACTGCTTAGATTACACAAGGATATATAGGCACCTAGTTCCCACTCAAATCAATATGAGTAAAGCTATAAATAATGCAAAGGACCTGGCTAAGTTCTCTGAGGTAGGTGTTTCTGGCTCTCTGTGCCTACAGAGCTTTGGACAATCGAGACCTGATGTTAGGTGTGAATTGCTAACCCGGCTGTAACTTAAACAGTATTGATAAAAAACAGCCCTTAACATTAGGCAAGTGTTGGCTTATTAACTGCTGCAGTTGATTTTGTTATGAACAGAGGCAGGAAGAATTGAAAAGACTTTTAAGAACATTTTCAACAATAGCACTTTTCTCCAAAACCCTAACCCATGAGAAAATAAACAACTATTCCCTCAGGAACTAAGTACGATACCAATAAAAATACTTTTGGTAATATTTTCATAAATAAAGCCACAGATTGAGAACTGCTCATTTATTGCGTGTATGTCAAAGAGCAATGCCTCTGGGAAAAGCCAGATCTATTATGTATGAGCTGGGCTACTCCAGGCATGTGTGCCAAGCCCCGGGCACAGTGCCTGTCCTGTGAAACTGGAAGACAAACAGCATGTGGCCTTTCTCTCACACAGGCAAAAGATCATTACCTTGGCTTGCCCAGCCAAAAGCAAGGGGTGGGCATCATTATTTTAATCTGTTAAAGGCAATAGAAATAGTCCTGAGGGTAGGAAATGGAGCTGTGTCTCTTCAAGCTGAGTGCTTATACTTTCACACTGCTGCTAAGGCAAAGTAGATAGGACAGTTACTGCTTTATAAAGTAACCGACAGGTCAAAAAGTTTCAGCACTCGCTCTTTCAGGCAGAAGATGTATTCATGCTTCTTCCTGAGTGGATTCAGGGCAGATTCAATGGATTCACTCTCTCAGTCAGTTAGGGGGTCATGTTTGCTGTCTTTCTCTAGCCCCATAACCGTGCAGTTATTCCATGCAAAATTAGTCTTTTCAACAGAAAGAAGTGACTAAGTCTACCCAGCAGTAGGTAACGCAACACCTACTAGCCAAGTTACTGTGTCGGAGCTTCTTCACGTAGGTAGCAGATGTTGAGGACACAAGTTTTGGACTTAGGCACCTAGATTCCACTTTATATGTCAGCATCCTTTTGCACACTTGGGCCTTAACAACTTGGGTTCTTCTGCCCATTCAGTAGAGGAATTTTCAAAATTCCCTTTGGTCGTTCTCTGCGTGTTTAGATATCTAGATACCTTTGCAAGTTCAGCCCAAAGTAATGTAAACAGTTTAGATATTCCTTCTCATTTGTCACACAGCTCACGACTATCCCAAGTCGTTGATCCTCTAGGCAGAACATCCAGCACGTTGGCATTACAACTGAAATTGGGGGACTACACTAGTGTAAACATTCATGCAAATTTATATGATCACGACACTTGCTTAGGGCTTTGTTAGGGTGAACAGATATAATGTCATCTCTGTACGAGCAAGATGAATTTTAGCACCATTTGTCTCATTTTTGATGAAAAGAACAGTGAGTTACATCTTTAAGCAATAGGGAAATTATAATCTGTTTCTTGATATATGACTAAAAAAATGCACAGAACAGCTGAAGCCAGGCAGGCCGGAAAGAAGCCCTTGAATGTGACCACATTAGTTTAATTAAAAAGTGGTTAAGTTCATCTGGTATTTACTCTTATAGTCACATGGCCTATTCTTTCATCCCATAGAAATTTGAAATATCCCTGCATCATCTCACTTCTTTAATGATTTTCCAGAAATTCATGAAGTCATACAAGTACTGAAGTCTTGAACAGGCACTGAGATGGTGTAACCATCATGCTGTAAAATTCATGAATAGCATTTAAGGAATGATTAATAGTGTGCTGGAGCCTTTTTGTAGCATTAGATTCCTAGAATCAGAAAAATTACAGTCAGAAGGGACAAGGGGCCTTAGGACATCGTTTAGTCTAACCTCCTGCTCAAAGCAAGGATAGCTTCAAAGTTTGAGCAAGTTGCTGAGGGTCTTGTCTAGTAAAGTTTAAAATTTATCTCCAGGGATGGATACTTCCTCCAGTGGTGCAGCACTTTTGGGGGAAGACCTTTTTCCCTTTGTCTCTTTGGAAGCAGACATGCTTCCCAGCATGCCCTGAAAGCGGATGCAGTCTTCCAGATGTGTCCCCACTGGTGCTGAGAAGGGAATAACCACTTCCCTCCACTTGCTGGCTGTGCTCTTGCAATCCATTTCAGCATGTAGTTGTCCTTCACTGCTGCAGAAATGTACCACTGAACAGTGGTACATGTTCAGTTTGTCATGCACCTGAACTAGCAGGTCCTTTTCTGCAGAGCTGCTCCTTAGCCAGTTAGTCCCCAGCCTGTACCACTGAATGGGGTTATTCCACCTCAGAAGGACAACTTTGCCTTTGCTGAACTTCATGAGCATGCTGTTGGCCCATCCTTCCAGTTTGTTATGTCCCTTGTGGTGATAGCCCTTCCCTCTGACAAATTGATTACTCACCCTCTCTAAACTGGTATCATCTATAAACTTGCTGAGGGTGTTTTACATTCCTTTGTCCAATTCATTGATGAAATACAGTTCAGTCCTAAATGAATGGTATCCCATTTTTTTCATCTTATTGCATGGTACAGAGTTTAATGATGACTAGAGAAATCTGTCAATTTAGACATTTGCTGATAAGGACTACAATCCCATGCTATCATGGGATGACCAGTGGATGCCCATACTGTGTTTTTTTTCCTCAGTCCCACTTCAAAGAAATAGGCTTCAGGGTAGAGAGAGAGTCTTTCTAAGAAAGTTGGGTTACATTTAAAATTTAGTTGAAAGCTCGGAAACTGATCAAGATATCTTGCTTTATTTAAATTGTTGTGGCTAACTCCAGAAGCCCTTCCTTAGGCCAGACTCCCACTGAAGTTAATTCCAGCTTACATATGGGGTTGTTTGCAGCTTTTTGTCAGACTCATCCCTTACCCTAGCTCCTGATCTGGACTGGTTCAGTCAACCTGACTCTTCTCATTAGTTAGCAAGAGGATTTTTATGATACTTCTTCTCTCTTTGCTGAAAATATGGCACCAAAGACACAGCTGAATGCATTTATTCTTATAAGTTAAGCTTACCTGAACCCTCAAGAAGCGTGGGAAGAGGAATGAATGAGGAGCTGTAATGGGAATGGCCTGATTTTAAAGAGCAGTTAACTGCTCTTTAAAATATGTCCCCATTTCTCAGTGTTCTGCAGCATGTGTTTCACAGAATAATCCCTCTAGTAGCTTCTCATTTGCTCCTCCAGTATCTTTCTGTGTTGGCTCTCTTAAAGAGGCTCAGCACTCAATCATATCTGAGGCCCCAGCTGCAGCGACACCAGTTCCTGACCAAATCTCAGCCTCTAACAAAGGCTCTGGAAAAAGGAAAGGGGTGACTCGAGTGCATCCACATTCACTGGGGTAATGAGAGAAGGTGCGGGGTGGGAGAGAGCTCTCCCATTAGTTTTATCCTCTTAGGGTGTTGCAGAGGAATAGTAGCAGCACTGCTATATAGCTTCTTTTTCTTCTGCTCATCCATAGGTGAATATGGCTCAAAGAAGCAGCATGTGGAAGAAATGTGGAGCCAGAGGAAAAATATATTATCAACAGGCAAGAAATTTGGCAGGGATTTTCTCTCTTGATAGGGGAGCATAAAGGAAATATAATAATCTATGGTCTATGAAGAGGTCTGGGATATAGCACAGAATAACAGTAAATAGTACAAAGATTAGGTATGGAAATGTGACATTATAACAGTGCCCATATGACATACATATCTCAGGAAAAAAAAGTACTCCAGCACAGATTTTCAGCACAAATCCTACAAAGCATTCAGTCTTTAGAAATGCACAGGCCCTGAGCTTGCTTTCCTCACAGAGGGAGGTAAGGCCAGTGAAAAATATGATTTATCTAGATAGCAATATCTGGCAAAACCGAAATCTCAAGATAGTCTGGCAGACTCCAGCCAAAGAAAATACAGTGGGCTACTTCTTAAAAATTATGCAGTTTAAAGGCCAGAGGCAGAAAATTGCCTGTGCAATTCATCCCTAACACAGCCTAGCACCAACTAGATCCACGTTCAGAAAACTGAATCCATCATCAGCGCAGAGCAGGGAAAAGCTTTCTTACAAAATGTACTGTGGCTTGTGAAAACTTTTAGGACCTGAAATAAGATCACCTAATTTTCTTTCTGGAAAAATAAAAAAAAAAAAAAAAGGGAAAATAAATGCCAGCAGTTTTGGCATTCTGATCTAAAACCTCTAGGTTTTGGGGACTGGTTTTCAGCTGCACTACAGCTTCTTTCCTTTACCTGCTGGTGGTCTCCCTAGGCTCATTCTGGCTTAAGGTGATGAGTAACAAACCTTTACTGAAAGTCTGGGACCTTAATTGGCTCCACCTGCAGTGTGAGCGCAGGCTAGGAGAAGCCAACATATCCTCCCTCCTCCACCTCATTGCATGGCTGTGCATGGAAGGAAAGAGGTAGTGAGGAACATGGAACATCCCATGTGAAGCAGCACGTAATTTTTTTTTTATTTTTATTTTAAAGCAACCGGGTGCACAAGTGGAGCTTGTCACTGCGGACAGCCGAAGGGAGATTTCCTAGAGAGGCAGGGCAGAGAGACGAGATGAGCTGCCTTTGAAGGGAGCCTTCAGAAATCACACAGCTGGGAGTTTCCTGAGGAAAGGCTCCTGAGGAAATTAAGCACTAAGCCCAGCTGAAAGTCAGGGTAGGCAAATATCCATGGAGTTATATTTCAGTTCCCTTTGGGAAGGCCAGACTAGATTGAAAATACAAAGAAAAATCATTGAAATAATTTCATACGTGGACCTGTTAACAACATAAGCTACACTTCAGATTTTTGAAAGAAGTGATTCTGTTATGTGAAGCAGCCTTCTAGCTAGATGTGAGAATAAAACTCTATCCCGAGCTCTGGGAGATTCACAAACTGGAACCAATTTTGTGGCTTGGAGCTGTCTCAAGTTGACTAGCTTGGACTGGGAAAGGGGCCAGCAGAATGTCCATTGCCAGGAGAAAGAAAAAGGAACAAGAGGTACGTGGTGTAGCCAGTGCACATCGCCTACTGGCCCATGACAGCTTATGATAACAGGAGGGATGGGTTCCCATTGTGTAAATATCCTCCTTCCTCCAATAGCTTTCTGTCTGCTCCCCAGCAATGCCAGTGCTCATCAGTGAGGAGCTGTAATGTCAGCGAGTGATGACAAGGTCCCAGTGTAGTTGGAGCCTACAGGAAGAAAAAATAATTCTTAATCAAAGCTTAAATATGAGTTATATTTTTAGAAAGGTCAAAACCAACAGGGAGGAATTTGTAGTAATTATACAAGAATGTTATTGCAATTTTTTAAGACACTAGTTAGGCTGTGCATAAAAAAAAAACCCAGGATACAATGAAATATCTATGCTGAACTGACAAAGAGGCCATTCAACAGTGGGAATATGAAGTTGCTACTGGCCAAATTAGGCCCTTATTCAAATACATACAATCTTCTTTCCTTCACTGGAGTTGATGCTGTCATCAAAGGAAGCCCCAAGGAATTAAACAAAATGCCTGAGCCTTCTCAAGCAAAGCTCACCAATGGTATGATGTGATCAGCATATGTTTATTTAATGCATCTTTTTTGTGCAAAAAAAGCCTCATGCAACATGGTGATTTTGGTTCTTTGCTATTTCTCTCTCTACTCAGTAGCAGTGTCAAATCCTACCTTTGTGGCTCCATTTGCTGCATTCTCTTGCCAATAATTTTGATGTTGCTAGAAGCTGACATTTTCCTACACCAGCAAATACAAGAGCCTTGCCAGCTGCCCTGAGTACAAAGGCTGCAACTGTGTGTCAACTTGTTGCCAGCCCTGGTCCAGCTTTCCCTGCCTGCCAGCCAGTGGGTAAGCCTCCATGGCCCAAGGCAGACCACTGGACAAATTGGACAAATATTTTGACTGAATTGAGGGGACAGTGTCATATCGAGCATTCCTCGCTCTTCCTTGCGATCCCGTGCACAGGAGATGCTGTTGTTACTCTACAAAAAATATTTGCTAAGCTATCTCTGTGTGAGTCAGCCTGGAGACAGTATAACTGTGTCTACTTTGAGCTCTGCCCATGCTGACTCTCTCCGTTGAGTGGCTGCAACAGCAAATACATGCTAATACCTACATGAACAAACAATTTGACACAATCAGGGCAGATCAATAGGCTGAAGAATATGTTGTTGGGGGCCATCTGTCTATCCTACATGCAGTTTAACTTGGGATTAGATGTAGTCTGGTCTCCTGGACCAAACGTCCCTACTATGTGGTGGATTGAAATTCTCAGAAGGACCAGCGCTCTGTTTGTGTCCTTATGTCCCTTTGTGGCCTCCAGAGTGGTGTATCAGGTGCACTGAATGCATATTGTGAATCAGAGGTAGGATCCAAACTGCACTACTGCTCCAAACCAAAACTGTGTTATTGGCATGGCCACAGTGAAGTCCTGAGTCAACCTGCCTAACTTCAGGCATTTAACTGGAGTCTCTAACTAGCTTTAGTCTATCAGGAGAGCTAAGCAACTTCAAAAGTAGTTTGGAGTACCTGAGAACTGAAGAGCTCTCTGGAGCCCATCTCTCTCTGTGTTGACTTCCAGGGAACAGAGAGCAATTAAGCTCCATACTCTAGCACCTGGGCTTAAAGTTCAGTGGTGTGAATCGAGGCCTGCTCCCTAGATCTGATATCATTCAAAATAGATTCTGCCAAACACTTCAGACATATCACATGAAATCACTCTTTCTTTTAATGCTGGCCATTCTCCTTATTTTGTAGATAACATACTTAACGCAAAAATAACAAACCAAACCTAAAATTCTGTCTTTGACACCTTTAGTATTTCTGTGTCTGAAGGGAGAGTTAATAAAAAAGGAAGATGTCTTCAAACTTTCCAAACTGCAAAAAAAAAAAAAAAAAGATTTTTTATGGTGACTTCTTTTGTTGGTTATTAAGACTTCCGACAATCTTTTTTGTTTTTTGTAATATCCTTTTTCATTCCACTGCCTACCATCGTCAGTCATTTTTCAATTTAAAGCATATGTGCCCCAAATAGCATTTTATGGCTATACTTTTTGTTCTAACCTGTGCTTTCCTTTTCATATTTAAGTCAGCAGAATTGTTTTTCATATTTTGTGCTACTTAAAGGGCTGTGGGAAAGTAGGTCTGCTAAAGAGATACATCTGATACTTCTTCCCGTCAAAGGGTGGTCTGCAGAGTTACTGAGGCAGTTTCGAGCAGTGAGGCTAACACAGGTAGCTTTGATCTAGCTCCATGACAGCAGGGCCCTGGATGGACTCTGCCAGAGATGAAAGTGGTACCCCAGCAGCATGGGAGATGTAAGACGCATGGGAGAGATAAGAGAAAAGGATAGCCCTTTTCCCCCATGAATTTCTACTACCTATTCCCATCTTTGCTAGAGAAAGACCCTTCCCTGCCTCTGTTCTCTGCCCTTATGCCCTCTCCCCACACAAGCACATTGCTCTTTTCTTCTCTGCCTCATGATGCTTCTAGCAGCAGGACTCTTGAGCAACTGCAGTCCAGTAACACTGACGTTCAAATGTCTGCTTAAAAAGCCTCACTTTTTCAAATTATATAAATAACTCGAGCATTAGCTGTGGAGGATTTGATCTCTGACCAAGACGTTTCTTGTTATTGTCCAGTTTTTGTTTTGTACTACTAGTATCACTGGATTCTTTTGGATATGAAGTCTTCACTGGTTTGCCAAAAATCACAGAGGCTGAGGCCCTGGTGATACAAGTTTTGTTCTGCAAGTATTTCTGAGTTTCTCCTTTTCCTTTAAGTTTCATTTCTATCCGTTTTGATCAGCTTGGATATTCTTTACTTAACAAAATCACACCTTAGGATGGTTTGAGTTGGTGGGTTACGCTAGTTTATTTTTTCAGGTGAGAGATAGCCTGCTGTAGAATCCCACAGCTGACTGGGAGAAATCTGGCACTCTGGAGTTTTTCAGTAGTAAATCTCATGATTCAGTGTATCTTCTCAGACTGAGAACTAGAAAGACTACATAAGCCTTTGGATGAGAAAGTTGAATATGCCTGTTGAAGGTTTTGGTCCTTCAGTGTTAAGGCTGGGGACTTTCTCTTTGGATAGTGGCCTCCTGAATATTCCCTCAAACATTTATACATGGAAGCTCCTGCCCTTCATTTCGCACAATGTACAACAGAATAAGCAGGGAAGGTAGGGAAAATGACTGATGAAAACAAGTTTGCGCGTAACATGTCAACCTGGAGGAAACTCCTTAAGCAATGTATATATGAAGGAGTGGTTTGATATTTTCTGTGTTTTCCCACAAGATGGCACACTTTTCTTATGATAACTGTACAGTGCAGGCTAAAAAACATACAGTAATGCCGTTTTACAATAATACAGCAGATTAACTTGCTTTATAGCAGTTCATTGCTTAATTTAGTTTATAATTAATTGATTTATGCTAGCTAATTGCCTCAGAGAAACCTACTCTCTCTCCTCACTTCCTATTCTCTTCCCATCACTTCCTTTCCCAGCCTTCACAGGACCATCCCAACGTAGCCTTCCCATTGGCTTCAACTTCATTGGGTGATGCTTGAAGAACGCCTTATAGGAGCTGAGCTCTTTAATTTGTTGACCACTTCGTCTTGTCGGTAAAGCACAAATCATTTCTGCTGTCCAGTGAGACCCTGCTGTCCATGCTGAGCTCAGGAAGAAAAGCAGAGACAAGGTAGTTTCTCATCAAAATATGTCTGGAAAATTCTGAGTCTGTTTCTGTTTTTTTGTTTTGTTTTGTTTTGGTGCAAAACAGGTCACCAGTTATCCCTTATTCCTATCTGCGAGAATGTATTTGACATAGTCCAGGCTTACTGACAAACTAGTTACAATCTATCCAGGAAGGGTCTGTCATTCAATGCTTTTACCAATGATCCTTACACAGTTTTCTTGACAAGATTTTTTTTTTTTTTAAATATGGTCTATGTTAAACATAAATAGATTTGGAAAGTCCTTTAGTTTCTGTTATGAAGTATCTATCATAATTGTTTCTTTCTAGCTTCATACTCTCTGAACTGTCCCCCAAACAAACCTTGTGAGGTATGGTCATGAGTAAACTTTCTAGATGCTGTGCGTGAATGTACCAAACCTTCAATTAGTTTTCCTTGGTAGTGGCACAAATTCAATTTACAATGTTTTGTCTAACTCTAGCCTATTCTGTTTGTCGGCACTATGACATTGCCAAATTTTTCAAATGATGTTTACATATGATCTTCAAAGACGGAGGGAAAATCCTAATATAATGTGGAACTGATACTTTGGAGAAGTTAGTGGAATGGTGAAACTTGTTTTGTAATCTCTGTGATTCTATTAGTTTCAGTCATGAGAATTATACATGGTATGAAGCACTGAACACCTTCTTCCAGTGCCATATGATATTACTGCCATTGTATAACAAATAATCGTAGTATGGAAATTTTTGACATACAGCTGGGAGTCATCTTTTTTAGAAAAAGGAATCAGCGTCCTACAGTGCCCCAACTACTTCATAGGTTTACAGTCAAGTCTCTGCTCCATCCCAGGCTCTCTCTATGACCTGGGACTAACTGCTAGGTGCCTTATTTCTCCACCTATGAAATCAGTTTTTAAAGCTGTGGTACTGCTTTCACCTTTCTTTTGGTGCTGGAGCTCCTAGGAGCTCAGGTGCTGGTCAGTATTCAGCTCTGAGCTTCACAGCAGGGAGCCTGGAGCCTAGGGATTCCCAGGGAACTCACGTTAAAGCTTTCAGAAATTTCAGGCTTACTACTGTGAAAATAACACTTTTTTTAAGCTAGGGGAGAAATGAAAATGGAAAGAGACTCTAATAGATGCTAGACCTTAGAGCCACAGAGCCTGGAAATCTCAGCTCCCATGTACCGGTGCTCAGGATCCTGGGCAACTTAGATGTCCTGGAGTTGTGGCCAGGTGAGGGACTTCACAGCCTGAAATCCCTGGTTCAGCTTAGTTTTAAAAATTTCAAAAATAAACTTTGTGCTATTGACATGCCTATGGAAGCTTTTGGAAACTACTTTTTCTCCTTCTGGAATGACAGAAAAATAATCTGAATGTCTTATGGGATAATAAGTCTTTGATGCTGTTACAGACATGTTAGGAACCAAAGCCAGGCGCTTTTAGTACTCTTGTTACAGAAAATACAAAACGCTGCAGCTGTGTCACTATTAGAGAGCTGTCACATGGCCTTCATCTCTTTCTTTATGTAAACACACTTTATTCCATTTTTTTACTCCCTTACTCCAAAGAATGACTTACATTTTCCTAATAAAAAGAGGCAATTTTATTTAGCAAGAACTATCTTTCTTAGATCTCAAAGTCTACCTTAAGTCATAAAAAGAATCTTAAGATATCGGGAGGAGGAGGGCAGGTTTGGTCACTTTCTTTAGTATTTTTATGTAATGGAATGGCCATCCAGCCAACCAGTAACCTCAACCTTTTCTTCCTGCATAGCTCAGTCTCTGTATGTTGTAATTAAACATAATTTAAGGTGTGCCTCTACTGTACATGCTCTATGTACACTCAGTAGAAATGTCTGTATTTAATATGCAGCAAATAGTACTACTGTTTCATCCTGTTGTACAGAGAAAATAAACACAGAACTCACTGCTACCAGTTTAATAGAAATCTTCATATTAAATAAACTGCTAGCCTATCTTATTAACTAAGCCGAAATATTTTCTAACATATACTTGCACCATCATAAACATATTAATACATCTGTGCAATTGCTATGTAGGACTGTAGTAACCAAATCAGGTGGAAGGAGAGAGAGAAAGAGGGAATTACAGAGTAGAAGGAAATGCTTCAGCATGAGTGCATTGGTGCATTGAATCAACATGATTAGTAGCTGGAGAAGGAGAAGGAGCTGGGAGAAACAGTCAGCTAATCATCTGCAAGTCCTTTTTCTCCCTCAGAACTGACAGCACAAGCTGAAAAGCAGGCTCTCCATCAGTACAATTTGTAGCACTGTTTTTCTTTTCTCTTGCACACCATGAACTTGTCATCTCTACCTTAAAGTTTGCTGTGGATGCCATTTGGAACAAAATACATGCTGAACTTCTGCAACAAGCTTTTCCTTGGGGAGACGGCACTGTTAGACACTGAGATCTGCTCCTTTCTGGGTGAGAATATCTTCTTCCTTTGCATCTGTCATGCCAGTGGACCCTGTCTCCCAGATAGAAAGGCAATAGAGTATAATTCATTATTCAGAAATATGTTCTACCTGAACACCTAAAATTCTGTTATGTCTGAATTCAAACGATTTATTTCCATGTTCCATCATAGGCTAAGCTCTTTTATCTGACTCTGTATTTCCCCTACCTAGTACACTGTAGCTTCATCTCAGAGCAAATGGCTGGCCAGTGATCCGCAGCATTGGCAGAGGTATGTTCGTCGCTTGAACTGACTTCAAATAAAAGGTTTCAGCTGTGTTCAGTAAAGCAAATGTTCTAATTTGGGAACATCAGAACAATTCATTTCAATCAAAAGTGTTAAAACAAAACATTTCAAATTTCCAAAATATTATTTCAAAAGTGATAAAATATCAGCAATTCCTCTGGGATGGAAAGTCTAATTCATAATCTATTCTACCTATGGGCAAAGGGAATCGGTATGTGACGGAGATCGAAAAAGACCTTCTGAACAAAATTAAAGGAAGGAATACTAAAGATCCCTCCTCCTCCAGTAGTCCCTCCCCCACTACTGAGGGTGAAATACAGAGGAGAGTACCAAAGCTGCCAACTGATTGTGCATAAAGGCACATGAAAAGATGATGTCAGGAGTCCAGGTTTTAATAGTCTCTGGCACTTATGCAGACACGAGCCCTCATACAGACCTCTCAGTATTCCTTTTGAGGACAGTGATAAGTGCTGAGCAGGGTAAGAGATGCACACCTCCCTGCTTCACCTTCACAAGTCTGCCACCAGGCAGAAGACAATCGCACGGGGAAGCGTTGGCTTTATTGATTGCTCCGCAGAACATCTAATGCTTGATCTTGCTAAGGAGTCAGTCATCTTCTGACATGCTGCTTGTATTTGCTTAGGGTTTTATAGATTCTCCTGTTGGTGTTTTTCTCTTCAATCTTTGAGTGACCAGAACTGACCCAACAATTCCACTTCTATCTTTGTTCCTGCTTTTCTTTCCTCACAAGGCTTTGGCTTATGCACTCACTCATAGACCAATTGCACCTTTTTTTAGGGGGGAGAACTGAGCCAAGTTCACAGTCAGGGGAGCCTCACTACACTGCGGCCTGTGTCTCTCCATTGAAGGGAGAACCACAGCCCCTAAAGCAGTGCTGTGGATTGGCTGATGCCCAATCTGTTAAACACTCGCAGCTTGCAGCCTCTGGAGCATGCTGGCTATGTGCACACTGCCTCGGCCTTGGCCTGCTGTGTTCACTGATGCCCCTATTGGCCTTGTGTGCATATAAGCTTTCAGTTCAGTGCCGCAGAAGATGAGAGAGTGGTGCCACAGCCACCAACTGGTTGTCTTCATAGCATACTGAAACCACTTGTGAATCTTGACATATGGTATGGCGCATGTGGGAGTACACATCATCCAAGAGGGTGCTGAAAGAGGGAACCAAGCTTCACCTGAACTGTGTCCAATCTCTTTTTGCCTGGAGGGGACATGGAGCAAATGGCCCTGCCGGCAGCCCCCTAGCTTTCTTCTGGAGGAAACAAGTTAGCTCAATCCAGCTGTGAACCAGGGAGGGAACAAGCCTGTGTTCAGTATGAATGATCATAGAACAAGGATCCTTGGATGAAACAGTGTGCATATACCCCTGGAAACTTTTGTTCAGAGCCAGGTATTTAAACCAGACCTCCTGAGGTCAGAGCCCTCAGACTACTTCCTCCCTTTCCCAGTCTTCACTGAGAAGATGGAGAGAGGGGTGGACAAGAAAAGGTCCCTTTAAAATTTCCCATGTAAGTTGATTTGGTGACCACCTCATCTTTCCTCGCTTACCTGGACAGGCCTCCATCTCATGGCAGAAAATGGTATCTATTTGTTTATTTGTTTGTTTTTTAAAAAAGGACATTCATAATATGTTATTGACTCTGTTGTACATATCATTTCAAGCAAACTCTCATCCTTCCCCTACCCCTTCTGTTCTATCCTCTTTCCAGCCCAATAAGAGACAGGCATATCAATAGGCACACATTGTAGAAAAAGAGTGTGTGAAGCTATGGCCACTCCCTTTTTCTCTGAGTAATGAAGTGGAAATAAGTGGTGGGATAAAACTGCTAATACAGGCATCAGTGAGCCAGTTTATGACCTCCTGCTTTGCATCTGTGGCAAGGTGATATGGCTCAGTAGTTACCTTCCTGCTATTAAAGGATTTTTCCCAGCAAACTCTGGAGCAGAAAGATGGCTGTGGAGAGGATGAACTCTGATTTTAACTAGCCTTCAAAGTATCTGAATTTGAGAGAGGGTTTTTTTTTCAGTCTTCTTAATCTTTTCTTCTTGCTCTTCTTCATTCTAATCACTTGGGATGTAAATTGTATTCCAGTTACAGAGAGATAAAAGAATGTGTGCGATTGATTGTAATACTGTGCCTCCTATCCCGCAAACACAAGCAGAGAGTTTCCTCCTGAGCAAGGTTATTATTTTCAAGATGGGGAATGATGGGGGAAGACTTCATTTTCTTGCGTGCAGGGACCTGTCAGGCCCATTGAAGGCCCCTGTGCTCCTGTTACCCCTGACTCCAACTGTGCGCACGCTGCTAGTCCCTGCCATTTAGCCATGCTGTGCAGCACTCCCCTTTCCTGATTTTTCTCCTCTACTTGCCAAGGCCCAAGTGAAGAGGCATAGAGTAGGACACAGATGACACTAAAGGAGAGCCAGCAGTGAAATTGCCTTTCACAGAAAGCAGTACAGGCTACTTTAAAGATGTAGCTTTTCCCTAGTGCCTTTTCTCTGGTTATCAGGCTGTGAACGCCCAGCCGTTCTCAGTAGGCTCAAGAGGCAGCTCCTCATCTCTTTCTGAGGGGCCACCTCCCTATACAGGGCTGAGTCCCACCAGGGCCTGGGAAAGTGGTGCTGAGCTAGTGGCTCACATGACAACATCCCTGACATCAGCTTTAGGGAGAAATGATGGGCTGCATCAGCCACTCAGCTCAAGAGGAGAAGCACAGGCATGAGGGTGAGAAGGAGTCATGGTCAACCTTTGCTCCCAGGGCTGGCAAACAGGCACAGGGTTGCAGGATTCTCTCCGACATACTGGACAGGAGGGGGCTCAGATCTTTGTGCTGGCTACTGAATCTATGAAATCGGACCTTGTAATTTCCTTGCAATAGGAAGGAAAGAACCTCCAGATCAGCTGGCTGTTTTTAATAATATACACAATATAAGAAAGAAAACTCTTTGCAATAGAATTTTAAATATAAGATGTTTAAACACAAAAGAAGTGAGTGGCTCCTTGGCCTCAGGTCAGTGTGCAGAGAAGAGAGCCAGGTCCCTACTGAGATCCAGCTGTGACCTAGGGCCTCAGATCTCTGAAAGGCCTTTAACGAGGCAACTAGACTCTGCCAAGCCGAGGAAATAAGGCAATCTCAAGTGAAGCTTATGGAGCATGAATGATGTGCTGGCATTGCCAGCATGGTAGAGCTTCCAAAGTAGTAGAGGAAATACTAACTTCCAGGGTAGAAAGGAGTATGACATCTGATTTTAGAAAGCACAAAACAACACCCAATGTGGTAACTGGATTAATGTCCTCCTTTTACAACTGGGGAATACCTCACTGGATGACCTCACATTGCCTGAGTTTTTAAGTATATACAAGCACCATTCACTCACACAAATTACTTGTAGGTACATTTGGGCAACACTATAGCAAAAGATAAATGGATGTACTGGGTGGGTGGCCACTTGCCAGCATGGGAACTCCAGTCCCAGGGAACAGCACCAGATCCGCACTGTCATAGCAGCACCTCAGAGGCAACTGAATGTTATTACAGCCCTAAAACATTGATGCGTGTTTAGAGTACTATGTTACATCACCGATGATTGTTAATTATTATTAATGCAATGTTTATCTAGAAGGTAGACATGTTCATATGTACTTTCAAAAGATTTTTGCAAGTCATTTGCGCTGAGTTGAGTTGTGTTAAACTAGCATTATGAAGATTAATTATTTAGCATTTGGATACTCAGTGAAACAGACCACACCCAAGTGCCACACTGATTTTTCCAGTATGACTCCAGCTTTGTGAGGAAGAAGACCAAAATGTTGCCAAATAAAGAATCATATCATCACTTCTTGACATTGTGTTGTGAACATTAATGACTAAACAACCTTGTACTGGGCATACAAAACCGTACTTCATAGCTTGCATAGAGAATTGATTGCCTGAAGATGGCAATTTAGAAAGATAAATCTGGATCTCAACTAAAGGACTCTGGAATAATGCAAACATTGGTACTTCCTTCTGTGGATTTTACCTTGCACTAGCACATATTTCTGATTTCTCTTTCCTTTTTTTTCCCTCCATAGGGTCAGGCAAATGCATTGCCATATAGCTTCTTACTCCCACAGAATGTTCAGTCTAAGAGCTGCTCTAACTAGGATCATCGTGAAGCTAAATTAAGTTTCACAATGAATAATATATTCCATCTCTTTTCTTCAAGTTTTCTTTCTAGAACCAAACCAACCAAAAAAAGGCTTTGGTATAGCGGTGAACGCTTTGCATGGTAACATCCCTATGTAGCAATCTAGACTAAAGTGCAAATACTAATCCAACTTTTTACTGTCCCAGTGGGAAAATTTAGCAATATTACAGAAACCATGGCGCATCAAAATATATCAAAGTCCTGCCTGCAACTCTCTCATTCCTGAACTCAGGTCACTGTGTCTGAGACTAAGACAACAATGAATACTTTTATGTTTCACAACTAGCAATAGAAAAAAGACATATTTCTTTTCCATGGTAATTTAAAAATTTTGAGCATAAAATTTTAAGTTACATACCAATGCGAAATACATTGTGAGATTTTCTGTGGAAGATTAAAATACTTTTAATTATTGATAAATAATCCAAATTTTTGTTTTGAAATGGAACTCAGCTCAAGCTCTGAGGCTTCCAGCTCAGCTATGATGCCCAAAATGTTGACGAATCTGGATCTGTATCTCTAGCTCATGAAGGGGAAATAAAGAGCAATGGGTGACTAGCAGAGTGCGTGCAGCAGCCCTCAAGCTCCCATCTTCACAGAAGGCATCTTAAAAGCTGTTAGACACGCCCTCCTCCCCCTGCCTGACCCCCCCATAAAAAAGGTTAGATATTATAGTTAGCAATTTGTGCAAAAGTTACTGGGAATAAGGACTGGATATTTGGTACGACGTGATAGCAAAAACTTAGTAAAGTTAATATTTAGTAAAGATAGCAAAAAGATTTGCTTGTGACTTAAGAAAAAAGAATCAAAGAGAACCAGAAGACTAGAAATAAAACTGGTAAAAAATATCTACTTTACTCTCTGTCAGAACTAGGTGTTTGGGCATAATTTTTGAATATTTTTCAAAAAATTTTTTTCCTCTCTTAAAACGCTTTTTACCAAAGCTTGGAAATACATTTCCTCTCCTTGCTGCTCAACACAGTTTTATTTCTTGTTTTACCAGTTTTGTGCCTTGGTCACTCAAGCTTACTGTCAGAGGTCAGCGTTTTCCAGGATCTCATGGGATTGTCCTTGCACAGAAAGCGAAGGTTTGAATCGCAGAATCAGAATCCAACTTTAATTTTGTATATAAAGGGTTTGGTATGAGCGGCATGCCACAGTAAAAGAAATAATAAGCATGAGAGTTACTGCTGGTGCAACTGTGGCCTTTGACTCCCCACTGACACGCAATGTGACTTTTTTCAAATACAGACATCTTGACAATACCCAGGCAATTCCAATCTGAAGTGATAGGTGGGCTCAGGAGTGGTGGATCCTAAGGTTTTTAAGTGTGCCATTGTAGACAGGAATGACTGTGGATGAAGTGATGCAACATAATCCCTGTCCTCTTCAGAGGAACGTTCTGAAATTTGATTGCCTTATTGTAAGTGCATTCAAATATCTATGAATAACACGATCAATTATATTGCAGAGCACCCACTAGAAGGAAGAGAGTACCTACTGCAGTTTGCCTCTGACACCACTCCTGAAAAGGCAAGGTTTGACATCCAGGGCTGTATTTTTCTTTTTCTGTTTCCTTGATGACAGTTCGTACCCCTCGCTTTCCTTTGCCAATATGGTCAAAGATTAATAACAATGCTGCTAGCAGGAGATGAATAGCAGTGTTTTGGGTTGGGATTTTTTTTTCATGACTTGTGTTGCTATTTTTTTCTTTTTTTTTTTTTTTCCTTCTGATAATTGTAATTGTACATTTTCTCATTAACTTAAGGAAAATAAGAAGAGAGCCTAAAGTGTGTGGGTTTTTTTTTTTTTTTAACATGAATATGTAGCCCTAGGCACTGTCACTTAAAAAGCAGGATGCTGGAAGAAGAAGAAGAAATGTAGAAAAGGAAATAATGAAATAATCCAGGAAGGAAGAGAGATGGCAAGATGTAGCGAAAGCCTTATGCTTTAAAGTCACATTTATTTTCGGCAGTTATGAGTAATTCATTGCTGAGTAATAGGATAGGAGGGAAAAGAGAATCCCTTGGCTCTGTGGTGTTGACAGGTAACAATTACACTTCTTGGAGATGTATAACCTGGAATTGAAAGCCATTATTTTCAAGAATTTTCTTAAAACTGAGGAATTAATCCCAAGGCAAATCTCTGACTACTTGCTGTTTACGATGTGCTTGTTCAGCTCCTACCTTCCCATGTGTAAAAATATGGAAATGATTCTTCATTATAATTGCAATAGACCCTTGATTTAGACAGAAACCACACAGATTATACAAGGACAATCCCACTCTCAATGGTATTGAGTATTCTGGCCTCAAAATGGCAAAGCCATCAAGTGGAGTCATTACTTTCAGTATGGACACAGTTTCCCTGAAATAAGTATGCTACTCTGTGCGTAAGAGGTTTGCACAAAGAGTGGATGTGTATGGTGTACTAGCAAAGTGAATCTGCAATTTCACCTTGGGCTGGTAGGCCCTACTTTAAAAAAAAAAAAAGACTAATACCTATCTAAAATGCATTGTAGCTAGAACTATTCCTACAAGTAAAATTTGTTAGGTAGTCTACTGCAGAAAGAAAGCACTAAAAAGTGTCTGACATGCTTTGAAATTGTTTTTTTATGATTTGGTACGATTTGAAATTATTTCAGTCAGTGCTGTGTAAGGCTTCTTCAAAGCTCTTCAGGCTGGCCTGATTGTAAAACAGCTCTGTACTGGTGTAGACAAACTAGTGAACTACTCTCAGGAAGTAGAAGATAGCCACAAGCTGGGCTAAGGGCCTGAAGCAAGCTAACAGTGGGAAAATCAGCTGTGAGTTATTTGAGATGTTATTACTCACAAGGAGAACGATAAGGATTGCTGCCTCCCTTCTGCCTCTGGGTCTCCCTACAAACCCACAAATAAAAATTAATAGCTGCAGTAAGGTCTCAGCCTGTGTAACAGCCCTGCCACAGTGCTGAGATCTGACAAGTATCTACTTAGGTTATGAATTTGCTTGAAAGAATAGAAGAAATTACACAATCAGGGCTACAAAGACAGATTTTTCTGTGTATTTCTAGTGTGTTTCATTGTGCAACTTCAATGCTTCCACTTCTAGAAGTTGATAGGATCCAATCTGGATCTGTTAGTGAACATCATTAAAAATAATTTGGTTCTAGCCTCTGTTACTGTCCTGCATAGAAAATGAGTGATAGATTGGCTGATAGAGGGGAGAAAGTGAATAGGACTTTGAACTGCAGCAGATCACTGTTATGTCAACATTAACTGAAGAGGAAACTGGGACTATTGGAAATAGGCTGATGGAGGTATAAATTGCACAGCACATCTACTAAGCCTCCCAGTAAAGATATCTACAGTCAAGCCAAGGACGAATAGAAAGTTACCTAAAGGCAGTACAATTGAAAACAGTACTCAATTACCAGCCACAGCCCAGCATTCCCAAGTCATTATGTAAATTTAACAAAATGGGGCTAAATTGGAAGGGAAGGATACACCATCATAATTCTTTCTTACTTTAGGGAGAGTGAAAGAGCATTGCCACATTTGCTTGCCATTTTCAAGCCTGTTTAGTGAAACTCCCTCTTAAAGGGTAAAAACTGTTTTTATTTTCATACTAAACCACTATCTTGGTGCTATACACAGTGCCCCCTCCTTGAAGAGCAGGGAGTAGTCAGGATATCCCGTATAAGCTGATTCATATCTCAGTCACACTTCTTCAGTCCAACAGTGGACACTCATCCTGCTCCAAGGTAAACAAAACTAGAGGCTGCTGGAATAAGCAGCTGCAAAGAAATCCACAGATAGCCATGTGCGTGAAACAATTGTCTCTGCTATAGCCTTTATTGCACTGTTCTGGCTTGTCTTGCTGGGATGGTGTTTGAGTGGATTCCTGTGGAATTCATCATGGGTGGTTATTACACAAAGGGAAGTCAAACTCAGTTTGCAAGTCAAGCTCAGTTTTAAGAAGCAGTTAAAACCTCCACTGCTTTAATGCTTCTTTCATCATTTTACCTTCTCTATCACCTTGCGCTTGTAGCAGGGTACTGTGTTCAAGAGTATGCATGTAAGGGAAGGGGACAACAAGAAGACAAGGAAAACCCATCTTACAGACATTATCAGAGGGGAATCTGTTAGGACAGTCAGCCTCCTGACAGAGTTTACCTTTAAAGAGATTGGAGTTGTTTGGTCAGGGCGCTGGAAGACTAGACCAGTGCTGGTAAAATTAGAAAGTAGACATATTGGATGTAAAGGCAGAGCAGCTCCCAGGAGGCATCCTAGGCGTGGGAGAGCAGGAAGGTGAGACACTCCAGGAAATTTGCAACATGCCTTTGCTTTTCCCCTCTCTCACCTCCACCATGGAGGTTCCCACCTTCCCAAAAGCATGTACTTGGAGCCAAGGGGAAGAAGAAACAGGTGAGGAAAGCCAGGATCAACACTGCTGGAGCTTCATCAGGGGAGGAATCTGGGAATGGAGAGGAGGATGAGAGAACGCTGGCGCACATGGAAGTCCAGGTTGCAGGGGCTTGGGACACAGGGGTTTGGAGGAGGCTGCTAAGGAAGGTCATATACGTGTGAGAAGATGAGGTGTGGGGGGATAACAGACTGCTACAGAAAAGATGACATGAGAGAGAGCCTCCAAAAGACTTGCAGAACCAGGGCCACCTTGCTAACACACAGGAGCTTCAGTTACTGCCCCGAGTCAAACAGCAAGCAAGCACCATGCAACCCAGGGTTGCCTGGTCAGTCCTAGCATAATATTCAATTGTCATAGCAGCAACAATTGACTTGAAAGCCATGTATGACTCTTTAGGAACCAGTGCATATTTCTTAAGAAGATCTTGGGTGTATCTGGGATTTTTGTTTCGCTCTCAGGAGGCTGCTTGTAGCTGTCTGCATTTGCATTCACTTTTCTCCTGCTAAGGGCCAGAGAAAGAACAAAGATACATTCCCCAACACTTTTTCTTCTCCTAATAATGGGATATACAGAAAGTTTTGTTCTGTGTCAGTGTTACATTAATACTTGAGGATGACAAGTTAAGCAATCTAACCTTCGAAAAGAAACGATGTTTTATATCATGGTTACTAGTGTCTCTCAGTCTTCATTGCAGAATACATCAGTGTTTTGAGATAAATTTAAGTCCTGTTGCTGGGGCCAGAAAAAACTTTTGCTCAAAATTCGTAGTGTCAAACAGAAAATTTTCATTTCAGGTGGTAGGCATGCTGATGACTTATAATCTGTAACTGTATCCTGTCCTGTCCTCAGCTTTTGCAGCGGCTGAAGGTAAAACAATAATGAAGTATTTAGCATTAAATCTGTTGCTAATATATTGATACACTGAGATTTGTCCATAATAAAACATCACCATCCCTCTACAGGACAAGACTGCTCTGCATTGACAGCTCATATATGGAGGCTTGTCCTTCCAAGGCTGTCCATGCTGAGGTGTTCTCTTTTCCCAAACGGAAAAGAGAATCTCTCTTGTCCATTGTCACCTCTACAAAAGCTTGTTTCAGAGGCTTCAGCTGTACTAAAGAGAATCTTAAAAGTTCCCTAGTACTGCAACTTTGCAAGGTGTTGTGAAAGCAAGAAATCTAATCCTAGCAGGATACTTCAAAGCATTCCTCTAGCATGAGCAGACTGCGATGAACAAAATGCCCTGGCAGTTTGTCTTCATTTCTAAACATTAAGTCATTAATCCTCTTGCTCCAGACCCAGTGTCAGGTTTATATGCTCCGTGACACTGCATTACTCACACCAGTTACTTCCTTTTACATCTGTCTGCTGATTCTTTTGGAGTAATCAGATAGTTTCAAGTATCCTACCAGGAGATACCAGCATCTCAGGTACAAAGGAGATGTTCCGCTCAGGAACAAAACAATGTTTCTAGCACTGGACACCCTATCAGGTTCTTGTAAAAATATGGGCAGCTTTTACAGCGTGAATCACAGCTGGTACAGGCAAAAGTGAAGCTCCATGTCTGTATCATTAAGCATTAATATTCCTCACCATTTCTTTATTTTTGAGTTGCTTGATGAAGCAGAAGGAGATGTTTGCATCTGAAAGTTTTCTCTCGTAAATCTTTGAAGCATCTGTGCACCTTCCACTCAAAATCAAGAGTAATAGGAAAATTCATAGAAAATTCTTGCTAATTCTATTAACAAAATCAACTTCAGAACTTTTCTTTTGGGACTGAGGAAGACTGGAAGGATTCTGAGTAATTTTGGGTGTCAAGCTCTGGCACCTTTTGCAATGTTATCATAGGTTTTCCAGTAATGAGTATTCAGTTGCATGCTAAGGTAGAACTGTCAGGAGAACAAAAGGTATAAATGTCAACATTTTTAAAGCACACAGGCCTTGGAGCATGGGATCTTTTGACTTCCTTAACATAGCGCAATCTCACTAACAGAGTGCCCATACGAGCTTCATTGGATGCAGACAGAATGGTTTAAGATGTTACTAGCTTTTTTGTTATTGACCTTCAGCTGAAGATGATGAGCACTGCGAGGGATCACAGACTCCTATTCTATTTCAGAGTAATAGCAGATAGATTACCAGCAAAGGTAAGATATAACCCAGATACCTTCACAGTAAATTGGATTAGAGACAGTTGTACACCTTTGCTGTGAAGGAGAAGGTAAGTTCATGTTGAGAGGCTAAGGAGCATGTCACTTCTTAAACCTCTGCACCTGCTCCTGAAATGATTATATTATTATCCCCACCATATATCCTATTCAGACAATAAAAGAACTGCAAACCACAAGCCAGCTTCACCAGTAGCTGCCTTGCACTTCCAGAGCAACGTGATACAGCTGGGAATTGACCATCTTGGACCACCATGCTCCATCTGCTTTGTACTGCCTGGTGATTCTGCTCTTAGAAGGAAATTTAAAAGAAGATTTAGAAATTAAAATAGGTATCATGTCTGTCATATCTAAGATGTAAAATGTGTCTTACCTGTCTTTAAGTGCTCAACAATGAACACTTTATTTAAAAAGAAATAAAGGAATAACATTTCATTTATGATTGAAAGTGTAGATCAGCATCCAAAGTTTGAGAAATAAAAGATTAGACCACTATTATTGTTCTTCTCAGACCCAGGAAATTCATATTATAAATCATATTTAAAAAATAGATTACGATATAGAAATATAAGGTAAGGCATTTAAACAACTTTAACTCCAACAACTGCAGAGTAGCATTATGAAGGGAAAGATATATAATTCCCCCCAAAACAACCCATCGGATATTACTTTTCATCTCATTTAGGGGCATATATATTAAACCTCTCAAATCATAATATCTTTATTTTACCACTTTGGTGATGAACAATAGCCTTAAATTCAGAATAATCCAGGTCTTAACTCTGTTCTCACATCAATCTGACATGATTAAACCTGCACAGTGATGGAAACATGGCTTTGTGCAGTTATTGCCTCTGAAGTAGTCCCTAGTCACCCTAAGATGTAAGATTTAGATCACATTCTTTCTGATATACACACTCTCACACATAAGGGACTGTGCAGTCACAAGATGGTAAAAAAACGCTGGCCATGACTGTTAAGCAGAGAAACCAAGCTTTCAACTTTAGCCTTGTGGCTTCTCTTCAATTCCCAAATCTGCCGTAAATACAGAAAAAAGTGTAAGGTTAGCAGCCTACCAAATAAACAAACAAAAAACAAACAAACAAATAAATAAAAAGCCCTCAAACCTCCAAGTTAAAGGAAACTACTAACTAGTCCAAATGGCCTCATAAATTAAATTCTCTTCTATTCTATTCTAGCACAGTAGCTGAGTTTCATCATGCTGCAGATTTTGTAACTATACTGAGACAACAGCATAAGAAAGATATAAAATACAAAATTAAAGCAATGTGCAGTAATGAGAGACAACTTAAATTTCTTAATACGCACTTAATATGGCCAGTCAAGTAATGGAATTACAGCTGGCCCAAACAGATTCTTGTAAGTGTTTACTTTTGACAAGTTAAGTGTTTTCACAAAGAAATTGTGTCAAGCAGCATGTTCAGCCCACATACTTGTCTACTCCCTGAGGATATGAGCGCTGGCCTTGATATACAAACGAGGTCAGGGGAAAATTTCCATCTCTTTGCATTTTCTTGCTGCCTTTAAAACAAAAAGAAGAAGAGGCAGATAGAACATGAGGCACAGCAGAGAGTTCTCAACACCTTATGCCTACGTGGCTTCCTTGGACATGGGCCAGCGAAGGTCAGATGTGCAAGGCTGAAGGACCTTCTGGGTGCAGCGGTTTTTGTCTGTTTGTTTGTTTGTTACTTTGGTCAGTACTGCTGGAGCTAATTTATCAGCTTACTAGTAGCCCAACTGCAAATTGAAGAACTTGCAATGAAATCAGATTTTCAGAATAGACTCAGAGCTTTAAACAGGAACAGGAGATTGCCAAGGACATAGCTCTGGATGACATACCTAGGGTTATTTTAGCAAATGAGTGTTTACAGTGCAATGCAGACGTACACACAACGACACCGCAGGCTCAAGAAAAACACTGTGCTTCATATATAGTGCTATGCATGAGATAGGCTTTATTGCAATTTTGCTCTGCATAGCTGTACAAGAGAGAAGGCAAGCATCACATATTGCTTACCAAATAAGTGTAAACTTCATAATCAGTGAGAAACACTGCTTCTATTCAAATGTAATTTACATCATAATAGAACATTGAGGCCTCAATCAGGAAAGTGACCTCACTGTACCAAGTGCTGAGCAAACCAGGGATAATCATTCTTTCTTGAGTTCAATTCTATGTGCGGTGAAATGTTATAATTAGGACACGGAATCTATCAAATAACCTTGTGTTTAGAGGAAACAATCTAAATGTGTTTTCATCAAATGCATAGGAAGCAATGGACTGCCCTTAAAACTTGTCTCATGAAAGGTAGACACCAGCCTAATGAATCTATTGTCTGTATAATGAAGCTGTCCAACACATTCTTTGGCATAATAAACTAGCACACCCCAGTGCAAATCATAATACATTCTTCTGTGCAATAACACAGGGCCCACTGAACTAAAAATCTACTCAGGCACTGAAGTATTGGCCCTTCCCAGGCTTTTCTCTTGCTCTGGAAATCAGATTATGGAGATTGCCTGATTTTTATGGGCTCTAGGCATGTTACAGTGACATGGCTTTCCAATCGTTTTTTTGAATTACCTCCTTTTGTCTTTCCTTGACCTTTCTTCAGCACCTCCAGGGCTACTTGGCAGAGAGATCGTCCTGTCTTCTGGAACGCTATAGACATTCCTTACCAAGGAGGGGCCGCATACTGGAATTTGGGGTGGATGGATCCATGCAGAAGTTGCTCCTCTGTGTGTAGGCTTTCTTTTTCCTTTCTGATAACCAGACTATTTTAATCTTTTCAATGGTAATGATGCGTGCAAGGAATGATTTTGCTGTTTATTGAAGCACTTAAGCCATAATTGCAAGGAGAAGGTAAAGGTGATGGCTTTTTCATATATTTGTTGATATCATTTCTGTGTCAATAATACTCAGGTTGCTACGACTGAGAAAGAACATATCTGCCTATATTTATCTATCTATCTATATAGATAGATATGTGGGGGGGGGGGGGGAGTGAACAACCCACAAGCAGGGCAGGAGAGGAGGCTAAAGAAAGTAAAGAAAGAAAAATGCTTGTCTCCATCTAAAAGGGAGGGTGAGGGTAGTTAAGACAAAGAGAATTTTGCAGGCCTGACTGATTTCTTCCCTGGATATCTGACATGAAAAGAAGAGTTGGCTGCAGCCCAGTTTATAGGACCATTTCAAAGGTTGACCCCAAGCCAAAATAGCCTGCTGGGTCTGTGTGCTCTGAGTATGAGAGTTTGGTTAGCTACAGCAAGTCAGCTGAATAAAACAGCTAGCAAAATATCCAGCAACCGTTGACTTCCTTCTCTGAACAAGCAGTAAGCCATTTTATAGCTACAAAGCAGAGGGTAGGGTTTTGATATGAATGTGGCAAGAGATCTGGACTCATGCTACAAAACGATGTTTTCACTGTTCTGCCACACAAGGATCTATGGGAGCATATGGGGAAGACGATCTGGTTATTGCTATGCCTGTGTGTTTTATTTAATCGTTTAACTACTGCCGAAGTGAAGGGTGGGATTAATTTTGCTCAGCTCTAAATGTTTGCTGAGTAGTCACCCGAGCGTCCCGTTATACTTACTGGTCAAAAATTGATATTTTTAGGGTGCAACGCATCTTAATCTGGTAAAACGTGCCCTCGAGCACGAGGGAACTAGGCTGTGTCTTTTTCTCTCCACTGACTACAAGGGGAGGTTAGACAACCAGTCCAGATGTAGACATCTATGATGCAAACAACTCAAGCTCTGTAAAGTCCCAGAAAAGGTGTCTAGACCTAACAGAAACAAGATATATCAATCAAGTTATTTCTACAGCCGTTGGTAGCCTTGTTTCTGTTGGTCCTGGCTGGAAGAGACACTAGTAGTATTTGTCAGGAAGACTCTTCCTCACTTTCTTGGGCCCTGGCAACACCAGCTACCAAAATAACTTGGATCTGATGGAGTTCAATGTTTTTTACTCACTGAGACCACAAAAGCTGCCTTGATTCCCTGGGCTTCTCAAATTTTATGTATATACAACGTTTAAATAAAGACTTGCTGTCTGTATGAAGTCAGAATCTTGTTGCTTTTTTAGTTTCCCACAAATCCTTTTAAAATGCAAATTAAAATTAATTTTTAAGTTTTACTCTATGAAAGGAAAGGCAGATGTTCTTAATCAAAAGCTGAAGACACACATAAGGAAAAAAGCATAAAAACAATAACACTAATACTTGGAATATACCTTGATCTCCTGATCCAGCTTGCTTTTACATTTTTGTTGTTGTTGTTGTTTTTTGCGGGGGTGGGGGGGAAATGAGGGCAGAGGGGCTAAACACATCCAGGAAATAAAGATCCTCACTCAAAAATAGTATTTCTCCGGGGTTCTGTTTTCCAGAGAGAGAACTTCTCTGTATCTCTATTTCCACTCTTTGGGGAGAGATTTTGCTTCCTCTTCAAGATAAAACATGTTTCAATCCACTCTCTCCCTCTTTTTCCCCTCACTAATTTGGGGGTGGTGCAGTCTTGCAAATAGCTGCCTGGCACCCAAGAAAAGGGAAAATGGAATATCTTTATGGCATCTAAAAGTAAATCTCTCTTATGAATAGAGAGGGACCTCAGAGTGCTGTTTTTTATATCCTATCCTATTGCATTTTTCAGAAAGTCACATTGATCTCACTTATAAACTTACATTACAACATTTTGCAAACTATGTGTCATAAGAGTTTTCTTCTGTCATGAGCAGTTTCTTGTTATGCTTCACCAGGGTTCTGCATTGCCCACACATGATAAGTTAATATGTGCTGGTCTTCTTCTGGCATTGTCACATCACACGTGACCCAGCCAAATTCTGTATTATTTAATTTTGAAATATGCAGGCATTCCAGTTTAGGTTTGAAAAAAATGCACAAGAAAGCTATTACATTTTGGAAATTATGTGTTTGTTTGTTTTTTGGTTCTGTATCATGTGCAAAGTTTTTTTCCTCCCCCGGAAGGATTTGTGTGAGCGTAATGATTATTTTGTTTTTACATTAACATTTCCATTGCTGGTTGTGTCCACTTCATGAATTGTGCCAATAGGGTCATCTGTGTTTCGTTATTCAGAGAAAGAAAGCATGTCCTTGTCTGTGTCCTGCACTCTACTGGCACTGTAGGCCTCTTTATCAGGCTGCAGGGTATATATTCAGTAAGGCCATCCTCTTTCTGATGTCAAGGAAAGAAAGGTTAGCATTAGCAATTTCTGATTAAGTTAAGTTTAGCAAAGTGAGGACATCTAGAAGATTAGCAAGATTGAGCTTTATCACCTTTTGCTTATTGGTTCAAGACCACTTCAAGTCTTCAGTGAATGAAAAATAAATCATCTGTAGTTGATTAGAATTCATGTCTGGCAGAAGGTATTTCAAAGAGACTGTAACCTCTGCCCAGCTCAGACTGAGTTAAGTACTCATCTTGAAAATCCACCTCTCACTTCCTTAAGGCAGATTCAGCAAAGACAAAGGAACATTGATGAGACTGGGGACTTATTGAAAGGGAGAAAGTCATAGAGAAAGTTTTTCCCAGGGCTTTAATGACAACTAAAGATGCTCTGATTTTTGACTACCATTTCTCCATCACCTTTCATGAACAATGCTTTCATGAAAGTGCTATGAAGAAAGTTTTCACTGAGGATGGCTAGAAGTCTAGGTTTTGTTTTATTTTAATTTCATTTCATCGTTATTATGGACAGAAGCCCTGGTTATTTTAGTCAGGAAAGTGCCACACATTTTCTGAAAAGCGTGAAGAGTCAAACAGATGTCTTAAAGACGTAAGAAAAGCTATAAAGAGAAGAACCAATTCAGCAGTATTAAGTCTGTAAAACAGCCTATCTTACATTGTTTCTTGTCTTCAGTGGCATAACAGGAAATCTCAGAACAACATTTCTAGGGCAAACATGACATATTGGAAGAATGGGAATGGAAGCCAGCCGTTTTGAGATATTTTGCATGGTACTAAAGGGATTATATTGTAAATTGTGCTTGTTTCTGTTGTGCTGCTGTACCTTACTTTTATTAGGCACTGACCGATTGCCGAGTCAGCTCATGATCACAGAGGAACAAAGGAAGGGGAAGAAAGAGACAGCACTACGGTCCTTGAAAAAGATGTAATTTTATGCCTTCAAGTTCCAGAAATGTGAACAGTTAAAGAAAAAGGGAATCTTCGGAGAAGATCAAGACAATTTCTTAGTTCAAGCTACTGTTGTAGTCTGTAGTTATTTCTACATTTTTACCTGGGGTAATAGCAAAGCAGCCAGACCAAAGCTCAGAGAATCAGCTCTGAAGTTATTCCTCATGGACTTCTTAACCTGGCTTGGAGGTGCTACCACAATATTAATAGGCCTTTTGATATATGTGCACGTGAATACTACGCATGGAACAAATGAGTAAGGAATGATATTTCAGTGGCCTGAGCTAGATTCTTCTTTAAACAAATCTATAGCTCTGATTCAGAGAAAACACCATAGCGGGTAGTCTAACATACTCGCCATACCACCTTGTCTTAAAAGAGCTGCTGATGTGATTTCTTTCCCTCTCGTTAGGGGAGAAGGAAGTACTTCTCTTTTCTAGTGTAGAAGAGGCAGTGATGAATGAAGGAAAGATGCAATGGATGTCACTGACATACATGAAATACTGGTTCCTATAAAAGCCGGTTGGAAAGACCTTGCTGGGTCTATCGTTACTACTGTCCTATATCCGAGCTTGGCCTGAAGCAACTTCACCATGCTCCCTGCAACCTGTAAACTGAACAAAGGCAGGAGTATCTGGCTACCACTCACAGTCCAGTCCTGTTTGACCAACTCTAGGGAGAGGTGGTGTAACCGAACCAAGAATTGCCTCTCAGTAGTTTTGAGACCAGATACTGAAAAAAGCACTCCAAAAAACCGAAACTCTAGAAATAGAGCGCCCCTTTCATTTCTCCCATTTTTTACTCCTGTTTCCCTGCCTGAGATTGTCCTGTTGTACTTTATGTTGATTCTTCTTCTCTGTATGCATTGTATTTCAAATATTTGCAAATATGTATCTCAGGTAACCAACTAGGATGATTCAGTATTAACCATTTGACATGTCCAAACAGCTGAGTCCATCCATTGCCAAACAAAAGCTACATAACAGAGAATTGTATGAACATTACCATGAATACACAGAGCTCCCCAGGCTCTAAAGTGACTTTTGGGGGAGCATGTTGGGGGGTGTCCTCCTCCTTTCTCTCTCTCCCCTCTCCTTCCCTCCCTCAGTCTTTTTCTGCTCCTTCTCTCTGTTCTCCTCCCTGGTGGGAGAGTTAGCTTTCACACTGAAAAGCCAAAAAAAGGCTTCCTTTCAGAGAACAAGAGGGAAAACCAATTCTTATCCTGAATTGATAAGCTCTATACTCAGTTCTCTGTAAAAGGATGCTCAACCTTTCACTAAGCAGTAATTACATTACCTTGGAATTTCTACTTTGAACGGTATGTTTAAATCTAAAATCAAACCTTGAACAAACAGCATCTTTGAAAGCAAGAAGAAAAATGAGCAGTGTGACAGTGCATGCCCTTTACCACAGTTTCATAATTCCTCAGAGCCCATGTTGTTCCCAGTGGAACTATTTATCTGCTTTGAGCTAGGAAAGAGTACAAGACGTGGCAGGGTGGTGTCCTGATGGGAATGTTGATCTCCGAGAGCAGAACTTTTTTCCCCTTCAGCTAGCAAGACTATTTGTATCTGCTTGTCTCCATGACTCATGCAGTGATTCCCCTACGGAAGCCAGAGGCTACCAGCTCATCTGCTTTTCTGCAAGCAGTAACTCACTTGAACTCTCTGGAAAGCATTCTTACATAAATAGTCCTGCTGACAAAAGTCCCATTTCAGGAATCTACATTGTTTAAATGCCACTCATCCCATTGAAAAGTTCAATGTTTGCTAAAGCACCTACTAAAAATCAAAGTTAAAAAGAGAAAGACTGTCCTCTCCATCATAGCTTTATTGATGACTTCGGTCCTGCACTGGCCCTCATGTCATAGAGATGCTATCTCAGCAACACTACCAATATACTTCCCTGTTTTCTTTTGTGGCTGTTAAGGACTCACCAACCCAGACCTCTGTGTGCACCTAATAGAACAGCAAAGTGAGGGGGAGATAGAGCAAACAGAGACTTTAAAGTGTAATCATTTCCTCATTTTTCTAGCAATTGAAATTAATTTCAGTCACTATTTCTGTAAGGCAGAAAGGGAGCCAGCGTGGAAGACTGGTTGTTGCATGGTTCATGTACATCAGTAGGAAATACAAAGACATCACAGAATGTATCTCACTGTCCTTTTTCTGACACTTTAGTAGCAGACGTTTAGAGTACAAGTAAGGTAAATAAAGAGAAAAAATTTGTCTGTTAAGTCCTGCAGCTCTTGAAAATATGCGTTTTGGGGACTGGAAGGTGCATCTGCAACTTTATCAACTTTATTAGACCTTGTATGTTTTTTTTTTTTCTTTTTTTTTACTTCTTCTCCTGGAAGGAGCTTCTGGCATGTACTTAGACCAATCCAAACTCCACATACAGCCTTTGCAGCACACAGAGCTGTAAGAGTGTAGATACAGGTAAGTCTTATTTAATCTGTGAACCAGAAAAGGTAGGGGGTCATTCCGATTACCTCTTAGCCCTCCAAAACCTAGGTGGCCTGGTCCAAGATGGTCACAAACTACCCTCGGTAGGGAGGGAAGAGCGGCTCTCTGAGAGCATGCCTCATTCTGTGACTGCAGCCAAGAGTGCTGAAATGCATCACCTGCCAAGGGCATCTGTCATCCTCTGTGCACTGCGGAGAGCACCAAACTGCCTGCATTAGGTGCCCGAGCACTGAATAGCCAGTGTAAAGGGAGATTAATCTCTTCTAAAGCAAGGGACACAAGAAGACTCAGTTGCTAAGCCAGAAAACATTTCCATCAATAGATTTCATGTACTTAAAATTATTTTCCTGACAGCTCTTTAGCTTCCTACTCCTGCTATGATAAGATCTCACACTAAAGCATTTGGTCTGCTACTTAAATTAGAAATTTGGTACATATGCAAAGTGAATAGAATGCAAATCAGTATGAGATGCAGTTCTTCTAGATGAAGAGCCCTACATAAATGTAAGGAATTAGTTTAATCTTCCGTAGCCCAGAGTATTTGTGTGATAAATCATGTGGGAACCTACAATTTTATTTTAAAGAAAAGACAAAAAGAATCTTTTAAATGAATTTTCATTTGACTCATCTTCTTTCAATAAAATGTTCCTCTTGAAAGAATCGCAAAAAGAAATTTCTACAGTTTGAGCCCATCCAGCTATAGATTACTTGACATGTAAAGTTTTATATAACAATAAACCCTAACTCCCTATTATTGGCATGCCTGTATTCATTTTGTCTCCCAGTGTAAATTTTAAAATGAATGCTAAGCAATTTGCTGGCATGATACAGAAGATATAAAGAACATTTCACTTAAAGCTCATTCATCTGCTGCTACCACCATCTACATGTTCTTCATCTCAAAAATGATGCAGATAAAGCATTTCACATGCTGAGGAAGCTTTTAGCATACTTATCCAACACACATAGGGAATAGAAAAATCAGTCAACATTGTCCCCAGACAACGGAGTTTTTGGACAAGAAAAGAATAGATTTTTCTTGGACCTTCTGGGAACTCCCTCAAAGTGAATTTAAAATATAAATTATATTTCTGAACACTCCTGTGATGCCAGTTAGATAAGTAGGTAGTGCAGCAGGATGCAAGACCTGCAGATATAGTCCCTCAAGCTTGTCATTCTCTTCCACATAACAAATGTACTGCAAATAGCTGCTACGAATGTCACACAAAACATCTGCCTTCCCAGCTCCCTTACTTGTTGAACAGCTGTCAAGGGTTTCCTCTCCACGCTCAGTCCAGGCAATTGCTAGAAGCAGAATTATACTGGGTTCACCAGTCACAGCAATTCGCAAGGCAGAATTCACTTTCCCACAGTATTTCTACATGCAGGCACACAACAGGGTGTCAGACCCATACAGTAGCACCAAGTACTATGACCATTTGTTGCCCAGGTGTCAAACAACGCAGTCTTTTCCCTTGGGACAGTGTGGAATTGTAAAAAAATTAGACCTGAAAGGGACCTCAGTAAAGCAACTAGTACATTTATCTCCACCAAGGCAAGATTTACTGTACTACAGCAATATTGCCAGATATTTATCTAACTCTGTTATTTAAAAAAAGCACAAGTAACAAACACTACACAACTTCTTTAGGCAAATTATTCCTAGATTTGTTATCCTTGTTGCTGAAATTTTGCCAAATATTTTATCACCATATTTGTCAGTGCAATCATAGTTAAATTTAATTCACTTTGTTAAGAGAACCCATTGAATCTCAGACTACATAATTCTATTTTCCTTTTATGATTTCTCTGAATCATTGACTTCAGCAGGGCACAGAAGTGGCAGTGAGTACCTCTGTGGTACTTTTTTCTTGTTTGGGAAGGGATTTCCCAACATCAGCCTTACAGAGTACCAGAAAAGGGTAGCTATCACTCTCTGAGTAGTTGCTTTCAGCTAGTTACTGATAAACATAGGTCTTGTTTATTTTTAAGGCTTCCTTTGCAAACATAACAATTATTGTCTTGATTTAAAGAATAAATTACGTGCTTGTGGAAAACGAGACAAAAGCTTTAGAGAAGGGCTAGTATCCAACCAGAAATCTACAATAAACAATTAGCATGGATGCTAGGCACCCTCAGCACTATAATACAAGCAAGAAACCTACCCTTTGCAAAACTTTATTCAAGTAGTTGTCCCTTCTGTTTCCAAAGGTTGCTCCTACAATCCAGGAGGCAGATATATTGCTTATTAATTGGGTGGAAAAGCTGTCTGTCTTTCTGAGGGACTTGTAGGAAGGGCATTGGAGCATTCAGTCCCCACTGCTTCCTAATCAGTTTTTAGATAGAGCCCACCTGAACCCCAGAGGGTAGCCACCTCCCCTCACCCAGTATCTTCCTTGAGAAGATGAATTGGCTCCAAAGCAGCACTCAAAGTTTTTCTGTGTAGATAGTAGGAGAACTGGGGAGAAACGCATAGTAGTGTTTGGGATACCTGCATAGTGAAGGTGTGTATAATGTGAGCCCTGACAATACTGTACTTTATCAGATCTATTCAAGTGAAGGAATGCCTTAAAGTTTATAATCTTGCTTTTCTATCTACTTATATATTCTACACCTTCTACAACTCGCAGACATGCCCTCCTTACAACTGGCCAGACATTTGCCTCTCTAAGAGATGGAAGACAATAATCAATATGTAATGGGCAATTCCAGGAGGCATCACGATCCCACCCTCTGACTGCGATGCTTTATCGAAGCAATAGGTGAAGTAATGCCTTCTTTTGTCTGAATCTCAAAAAGAATAGGTACCAAGGCATGTCTGAGAGCAGTGCACTTTGATGTCTTTCCAATTCCCCTTCCCCGTTAAATAAAATTTTATTTTTTAAACATTCAGCTCTTGCATGAGGAAAGGTGTCTATTCCCACTTCAGGGACAGGGAGAAGCATAAAAAAGAGATGGGAAATCAGGTAAAAATGTTAGCTATTGGGATTTGTGATGGGCAATAAAGTAATTAACAGCACAGCTGTTAGCAAGCAGCTGGAGCCAGTTTGCAATGACCCCGGCAATCAGAAGCAAAGACAAGGAAGGCAGGAAAGCAACAGAAACTAGAGGTTTTGGGCTGTTAATGGAAAATAAATTGGTTGGTTCTACCTCTTCACACTAAGTTGTCAAGTAGGCACATCTCATGCTCCCCAGTCAGCAGCGTAGACTGCAGGAAAATAAGGACTGAGGGACTTCCCATTTCCCTCATCAGATTCATAATCTTCAGAATAACACGTTTGCTGAAAAAGCCGTGAGAGAGGAACTGAAAAAACAGCTGACTAGAGATCTAGGCTGTTGGAAGCCACCTGCATAAAAATGTGCAGGTACATGCACTTCCCCATTTTTTATTCAGGGTGTGAAAAACGTTCATTGCCATAGGAAGTATATTGTGACGTGCCTTTTAATTAATCTCCTGGGGCAAAAGGTTGAAGGAGGCAGGAGGTTCTTAACACTGAGTGTTGATCAAATTTTGTATTCTGACCAGGAATGCTTGGCTGAAACAATAAAGTTTTTGAACGTAACCTTAATTTGAGTCAATCAAATGACACTGATTATTCTTGCTAAAGAAAACTGAAATTCGTTAGAGATTCCCGGTAGCAACTAAGACCCTCTTCTATCTGAGCTGGGACCAAGTTATTATGCCAAGGCAGCATTTGCCATGCTGTAGGCTGTGTTCCAGGAGTTGCCTTTATCTGAAAAGGCAAAGATTCAACCACTGTAAGCATAAAATTCGCGGAAAAGAAGCCATTTAACAGTATCAGAAACACTCACGGAATAAGTACGGAAGCAGTATCCTATCCATTCAAGTAAGCCATTAGAAAGCTCACTTTTCAGTAGGAAAGAAAAGTTTTCCACAGAATGGCAAGAATACAGTAGCTTTGGAGAGATCAGAGGTAAGGGTGCTAGCCAGCCGTGATAGTTGGCTGTGTGAGGCGGGTACCCGCCTGCTACCAGAAACTGGACTGAAACTAGCGTTTCCTTCAACGAATCACCAAACTAGCCACAGGGTCAAAGAAATGACACAGAGGTAAAATTGTCCAAGAGTGTAAAAATCCTAGAGCTGTAACCTGGACTTCAGCATCCCTGTTCATGACTGAAAGAGACCTGGAGAGGAAGAAAACTCTTTCAATTATTGCAGAGATTTTCAGTCAGCTGGATGAAGTTATTTCGGCTTTAAGGTTTGTACTAATTTTGTTTGCTTTGCTTTGCTACCCCCTCTACTGATCTTGCTAGACAGAAAAAATATCCAATACAATAAAAAACCCTGCCTTTCCCACCTTGTACTCAGGCATACAACAGTTATCTCCAGAGATAGCTGTGGGTCGTTGCATATCTGAGCTCAGCACATGCTACATCCTTAGGGAGAAGGAGAGAAATATGCATCTGCCATCATCAGTGATTAATAGAAGGTGAAAGAAGAGGGGAGGCTGACTGTGACTTGCAAGATGTGGATGTTTTCTGCCCTACAGAAATAAAAGCTCAAATCCTTTGTTTACTTGATCTTTCATCATGCTAGTGAAGATGTGAAGAAAGAAGATGAAAAAGAAAACTATTCAGTAATTCAGAAAGAAAACATTTCTATTATAAGAAATAAAATTAATGAATTTTTAAGACCAAAAGAGAAAACTATGATAATCTAATCGACCCCTCCCACTAGTCTTTCCTTTAACAGTTTGCATTGAGGCTGAAGCAGTACCTCCTTATCAAAATCTCTGAGAGCTTGATTTGAACATTTCTAGTTTGCAGGGAATCTACTGCAATCAACGGATAATTTGTTTCAGTGACCACTCAGACGCACAGTTAAAAGTCAACCTGTTATCATTAGCCTGGGCTTGCCTTGATTTAACTCCTAGACATTGTTTCTTATTTTGTCTCAATGTGCAAAACTGAAGACTGCTATTCTTATCAAATTCTGACTTCCACAAAGAAATCTCAATATACAGTTTGGGATCAACTTGGGGGTTACCTGTGATACTGTCATGAGAATGTTGGTTGCTGTTCATTATATTACTGACTGGAAGAAAATTAAGAGATAAAGAAATGAGTAGGTGGTTTCGGCATGTCAGCATGAACCAAACTCCAAAAAATGTTCCAAAAAAAAAGTAAAATGCTGGTAATTAACTAACAAGTCACCGTTGTATTCCAGTTTATCTTTTTCAGAACAAAACAGCTGGTAGTCTGGGACTGCCTACAACTCCACGTACCCACCCGTGAGTCTAAGAAGAAAGGCAGGTGCCTATCAGCCTCAGGAACAACAGCTCAAGCTGAAAGCTGAAGGGGTACAAGATTTCTTGCTTTGAAGCAGGATATCACGGCAGTATAACCTACCTTCACCAGCGTGCTGTGCTTCAGGGTAAAAGAGGGAGCACAGCCAACACCAGGTTCAGACTAGGGGTGCAACTGAACTAGTCCTGAGGAGAGTCCTGTTTAGCTCAGGAGACTCAAATATACCACGGGGAAAAACCACAGGCTGCCCGTCTGTCCCAGCAAAGTCAATGTCCAAAAGAAAAAGGATTTTGAATTACAGCAAGAAGATTGAAAGCTAACAGAATATGCTTAATGCTCACCACTTTTGAATGTCATAGAGTCTACCTAGGTATCTAAACCAACATTCAGTGTTCCAATTTTCAGAGACACATTTTTTAAATTATTAACTAGGAAATCTAACGGGCAGTACTTGAAAAAGACCATGAACAGTCCTTTATAACCACTACATAAAGTGAACTCTTAATTAAACACAGGTCATCATATTAAACTTCAGTCTATATTCTGATGGATCAGGAAAATCACTACTGTTTTTATAAAGATTATTTTTGCAGTAGAATAAGCATATGTTTGGCTGGCAAATTGACTGTGCAGAATAAAGCATACTGAATTTTAAACACAGATCAATTAGATGTACTATTACCCCAGTAAATCACTTGCAGCTTAAATAATAAAACCACAAGTTCTGATTGTATTTACAACTGTATTCTTTGTTCAATATTGCCAGTTCTTCAACCGTTATGTCAAGCAGCACATTACTGAAGCTTTTCATTAATTCTCCAGTTGTACGAATCAAGTGATTAGATGAACATATGAACATTCCCCTAAATAACAGCAGATTTCTTATAGTCTTTGCTGAGAAACAAAATTTAAAAATATGACCCAAGTGTGTTTCATGACTCAAAATATGAGTTAAAGAAAGAAGTATTAACTTATTGTTATTAAAAACACACACACACACACAAAACTAAGTAACAAAAGAACCGCAGAGATTTTCAATAGTATCTAATGTCCCCTAAGAGCGTCCATGAAGTTCCTATAGTGGCGATACTCTTCACTGGAAAGAACTGCCTTACCTTAAAGAATCAATACTAGATGACTTAGAATAAATTGAGAAACTGGATAGTGTAAAATTACTAGGAACAGATGATATTTATTCAAGAATTTAAAATATCTCAGCTATGGAACCACCATGTTGTGTAACCTGAAGTTAAGCACAAACTAAGTGCTACAGGAATAAAAAGTGGCAGCACCAATCTTTAACAAGGGCTCCTTGTCTGTTCATGAAATTCACACAAAAAAATCCCAACTTCCATAACATGCAGCAGGAGAAACAAAGAACAGAATGAGTAATAAATATGATATATTTATCAAAACAACTTTTGTAGAGGCAAGTCATCCATCATACAGAGGGAATCAATGCTGAAGCGATCACTCTACAATCTTCCAAAAAAGGTCTCAACAATGTTTCTTAGCAAAAGCTCAAAAGCTCTCACAGGTTAGAAAGAAAGGTCCTCTTAGGAACGGATAACTGCTTAAAAAGTAAGAAAGTGGTTTAGCCAAAAATTTAGTTTAGCCAAATTAATGTCTTACTACTGAAAAAATGTAGGAGGTCTCAACACCCCCCCCCACCTCCTCCCCCCTTCTTTCTTGTTTCTTTCCATCTCCTTCCCTCCAGCCTTCCCTGCTCTTTCCTCCTATATCCACTGATCCTTTGTGTGTGCTACCTCAGCCCGACTCTGGTACCTGTCTGATCACAAGGTAAGCCAGCTCAACTCACCAAACTAAAAAGGGAGTTTCTTTTTTTTTTTTTTTTTTTTCTCCAAACGAATTTTCTGCCATTTCAGTATATTGGCTTCCTGTGTGATTGGGTGAGCACCAGAAATGCATGGGCAAGTTGTGGTTTATGAATTTAGGGGCTGGGAAGCAGAAGCTGAAAGAAATAGCAGGACCTTTCCCTTTTGGCAGTATTGAACTGTTAACTTGGCTCAAGCTGTATTACGAAACCATAAGCTTACGCTCATTTCTAAGCAGCTGCCACTGGTCCTGGAAAGCCAATTACCTTAATTATTCTTCATTCTGATGCAGCACTGCCATTTGTATAGTCAATGAATCAGCCTTCAAAAGCAATAGGGATAGTTACTTTCCAGTCATGTAAACGACTCTGTGAAGACCATCCCAGAACTCTGCTGGTCTTTTCCCATTAAGTAAGCACCAAGTTAACAGATCTTCCAGTTCTCCCTGTTTAACAAATCATGGAGAAACTTACCTAGAGAAGTAAATTTAAAATTTACCTAGAGAATAAACTTTATTCATATACTTATATTTATGTATATGAATATATACATAGCTTTACTCATATACGTACACGTATATATATACACATATACATGTATGTTCTTGAGTCTCACAATTCTTTCTATGCTTTAAAATGGAACACATCTATCTTTACTGGATTTTTTCCTGAGCACAGAAATAAATATGTTGCTATAGTCCCAGCAGAACTGCTACAGCTAAACTCATTCTGCCATTTTGGAAATATAATGATTTCATCACTATTGTGAAGTCCCATTTGTTGCAAAACTTAGCACAGAATGAAATGCTGTAGGGATTAATTACATGCTTCGAGTCATACTTTTATAAAGCTATCACAAAATGGCATCCAAACAGTACTCAGAAATGAGTGTATTTTAACTTTTGAAAACTTAGGGCCTCAGAACAGAAGACTCTGCCTTCTCTGATTTGGGGTATATTTGCCCTAACTTGATATACCTATCAAATTCAAAAACAGAAATGGTGGCCAATTAGTCAAAAAGCTCCTCAACTTGGGATGAAGGCAAAGTCAGTCAAAGAATGTACTATTCTTAGATGTTACTTTCTTTTTTTTCCTGAAAATATAAACATAGCAAAAAATCACATAAACTAGAATGTTTAAACTGAATAAATTCCAAGAAATAAGAATCTCTGGTTGCACAAACTCATGTTCCGAAGAACAAGCCATCCTGCTTGTCCTGTTACTAAAACACATGGGGTATGCACTGCAGGGAAGCTAGCAATGCAGAAGGAACGCTAATGTACCTAATTTTTGAGTGCTTAGTTTCTAAAGAAAAAAGAAATGTACTTAGCAAATGTGTTAGCTGATCTGTTGTTAATTAACACATTTTAAAGCCAAGCACATTAGGCCCACATTACAAATAGGCTTAGGTAACGTTGTGCTTAGACGTGTGATTTCTGTAACTTTTGTCTGCTAGAAAAAGCTCTAGAATGAATAGCTATAACCATACAGATCAAAACACCAAAAAGCTCTACGTATCTGTTTTCTAGCATAGCTTGGTATAGCATTGGCCAAAAACATTTTAAACTACACCACACTTATTTTCCAAAAGCATGACTGTACCTAGGTTAAGTGCAAATATAGTAAGGACTTTATATACCTAAAGATTTTTATGCAAATAGGAAGTCAGTGAAGTCAGGATGCTAGCCCGCCTTAGATGGGAAGCTGCTGATATTTAAATGAACATTACAAATAATAGTGGTAACCCCTAGAGAAAAGTAACAGTTAACCATAAGCAGTTAACAGATTTGTTAAACATTCTCATCTTCCTGGTCTAAGTGGAACTATGAAAGTGCATTAGTATAGATATTTGCATTTAAAATATTACAACATCCTGTCATGAATAAATATGAGTCCAAGCGCAAACTCTGTTCTTCTACTTTACAGTGAGAGTGAGAAAAATATACAGTACTGTACTCTCTACTTCAGATATCCTCACCCTGCAGCAGCAGCACAGGAAGTCAGTTTGCAAAGCTATGGTAAATCACTGATAGAAAATATGAAGGAGGAAGGTAGTTCATGGACAACATCTGGTAAATAAGGCCTAGGCTGAGATGGGGGAGTTCTGTCCTGGCTCCAACATGCTGTTTGACCTTGGACAAACTGTTCTCTTTTTCCAGCCTCCTGCTTACTGTTTCTCTTCAATAAAGTTTCTCTTCAATATGTAAGGTAAAGTAGTCAAGGTGCAGAAGCTCAGCTGAGCACAAAGAAAAGTCCATTCAGGCATTTAGTACCATTAAACTGAACACTAAATTTTGGGTCAAGGATTGTCCCTTACTTCACACCTAGGCACTGCCTGGTGCACATCAGGCCTTAAAATGACTTGTTAAAATCCTAGAAGATCGTCTACGTAGCAATGTAGGGTTGCTTAAGAAAGGTAAGTGATTCAACATTAGGCTTTTGTTCTTCTCAAGCTAATTAGATGTTGCAAATTAAGACTTTAAAAAAGGCATCTGTAGAATCTGGGAGTTCAGCATATAGATATCTGGGCAAGGAAAGCCATTTTGCATGCCTGCGGAACTGATACCAGAGCTTGACAGTTATGAAATGTGTCTTCGATGTTGGTCTAAGCACAACAGAAGCTGTTGGTCTGCTGGTGGGTTGTCTGGGAACAGTATTAAGATGTAAGTGGGAGAATTCAGAGTCCAGCTTCAGCACTGCTGTATCTCAACTGACGTGAAGCAAGAAGGATTGCAGTGAGCAGAGGACAACACCAGACATCAGCTGAAGAGAAACTGTTGCCCACTGACATAAAATACGTTGCCTCTTCCCTCCCAGCAACTTATGGAGCGTACAGTAATCATTCCCCTGTCCTATGGAAACCTGGGAAGGAAATTACAATTCTCTGTGTGCTGTAACAGTGTTGCTGTTCTAGCTGTGAAGGCCAGAAGTGGTGAAGCTTGGAGCAGAACTAGCATCTTTCTCCAGACCAGCTATAAAAAGCTTTCAAGCACAGAGCGACCTGCAGCAACTCAGAACCTGAGAGCGCATCCGATTTTTCCAAATAGATCAGTGAGGCTAATAAAAGATGCTACCTCTCCCCACCAATCTTCCTTTCCTGCAAATATGATTGTGTAATTACCTACCACAAGAAGTTACAGCAGAGTAAAAATTATCCCAAGAGTGAGGCCAGGGGAAGTTCCTGTATCAGCAGTGAGCAGTGCAAGAGAAAGAGAATGCGTAGTGACAGACAAAGTGACTTTTCCCTTGTTAGCAGTGTTTAAGGACCACATTTTTTATAGTTTGACTCTCATTTACCATTGGATTCAATGGATGTGGTGTGACACAAGTTCGACAGAAAGCATGACCTCACTAAGTATTCTAATATAGCTAAGCAGACGTGAACGTAAGAAGGAAGAGAAATGTATTCTTAAATGAAAATGAAAGACCCCAGTCAGTATGGACTGAAGCAACCACTCTCTCCAGGTGTTGGTAGGGTTCTAGCAGTTTCTGCTATGATTGGGTTTGTCACATGAATGATTGTTCTTTTTGCAGACAGTGCCTTATAAAACTAATTCAAGAATACAGTGATTAATGCTAACACCATTCATTATAATCCTTCTATGCAATCACCCACAAAATTCACCTCACTGGCTAAATGGAAATGACTTTCCACTGGGGCAGGGAGACTAGTGACTGAGACCAGAAAGTAAACCGAGAATGCTAGCAAGCCAGCAAGGAGAGTGAATATTAGAAAAAGATTTTAAAAATATAATAATTAGTGTGAATGCAGCAAAGACAATTTTCCGGTTTTATTGAATGCTGATCTCATTTCTCTCCAACCAATGAAAGAGGCTACATGTTATGCCAATGCAGATGTATCACACTCAGGAGTCTGTGTTTATTCTCGTTTGACCACGGCCCTTTTTCATTGTTGAAATGCATGCTATGAAGTTGGCTCTGACAGTTGTCTGCAAATGCGCTCCCTAAATGAACACAATGTGATAAGAAACCAAATTCAGTTCTCCTTTATGACTGATTTTCCTTCAGCTGCTATCATCTTTGAAGGAGATATCGGAGTAGCTAGTGTTACTTGCTAATCTCAAATAACTTCAGAGAGCAGACTCTAAAACTAACGTCTTTCCAAAACAGCCCTAATCTCTGAAAAACGCTATCAAGAACTGCAGTAAAACAGCCATCCATCCATTCTCAGCTCTTGTCACAGTAACTCAGAAAGATATATAGCCATGCTGATAGGCACTGAAAGAAAGTCAGACTTCAACGAAGGCCATCTGCATGCGAAACTTGTTCTGTCTGTGGCCTGAAATAATACCTACTTCTATCTTCTTAGTTCCTCTGTGTGTGCCTCTGTGTGGCTTGTAATAGCAGTTGCTTGAGGTGGGAGCAAAAGTAGAGATATCTCAAGCATAAGGCTAGAGTAATGACAGTGAGCATATGCATCCTTTTTGCCCCAAGAGCCGTGCTTCTTAATAACGTGGTCATTGTCAGGAAAGTGTTGTGTTTTAGGATTTAGTACTTTTATGTACATTAAACTAAAGAAATTTAGAAGTATTAAATCCTGATTTCATTTAATTTCTGTTCATCTCTCCAGCTTCTGTCTTGTCTGCTATTCTGATGCCTCCTCTTCCCCCTTTTCAGTGCATACAAGACTAGCTTTTCCTGCCTGTTTTCTCTGAACTGAATCTACTTCTAAAATCTCTATAAACTTAATAAGCAACCTGAAATTTCGAATTCACCCCTTCAATGTAGTTCTTGGTGCTGTCACAAAAAGTCAGACCTTGAACATCTCTAAATCCCAATGTTTTGAAGACAAAGGGAGGGGTGGGAGAGCTTTAAAAATAATAGCAAAACGATGCCATAGTTCCCTGTCAGGAAGGAAACTGCTGGCATAGAAGGAAGAATAGCCATTTCAAGGGTCAACTCACATTGCATTTGTGGTAAGAAAAGGAACCGCTACTGACGTAGTGTGATGGCACCGACTTCAAAGCAAGCCAAAGGCTGAATTACTATAATTTACTCCCGTGAATGTTGCATTTGAGAATCATCCTCGCTGTGCTCAACCCAGATGTCCTCAGCCACTTCCCTGAAAAAATACAAGTGCCCCATTCTTTGTGAAGGGCAGCAGCAGCCTCTAACAGAGGCCTCCCAGCTGGGAGAGGAGCATTAGAAAAGCTAGAAAAGTAGGGTCTGTAGCTGAGCACATCTGCTAGACCATCAGAGAGCCTGGCCAGGACTGCACAGCTTTTTGGACTAAAAAAGCCTGAAGGGACAAGTTCCATAAAGTTGCAATAACAGAGCTGTTCTGTGCTTTTTAAGCAAAATTATTCCTCCGAGACAGACTCCAAGAGCTCCCCATGGAAAACTTATTTACATATTTGAGTGATGCATCACTTGGCTATGTGAACAATTCACAGGACTGTAAATCTGGTAGCTAGTCTAAATCTGTGATATCACTGTGGCTTTTTAGCTTCTTCCCTGTTACAGGCAGAGAAAAATTTAAAGAGATAAGCCTTATTACAAGTGACTATTTATCTTATTATTGAAGAATAAGCAGTAGCAAGATGAGCTGCAGCATTTCATCCAAACAGTTGAAAGTTTTGTAACTGGTTTTGGCTCTTGGACCACAGACCATGGCTTTGAAGACTTGCAGTCCCACACACCTTTCTCTCTGAAAAATGAAAAGTGTTGTTGTTGTTCTGGCTTCTAGTCAACACAGTGATTTTTGATCACTGAAGCAGAGGAAGTCTATAAGACAGCTCAAGCTCAGTCCATTAGCAATTTTGGGAATCAAGGAAATGACTTTTAATATCATTTGGTATGAACCAGAGAGCTAATGTATTCATCAGACTGTAGGACTCAAAAGTCACAGGAAAGGTCTCCAGACTATATGTACTTCACTCTGCACTGGAGAGAGGGACTCTGATACAGGAATTGTATGGGATATGAGAATGGTAGTAGTAGTTTATCGACAGCAGTATTCTACAAATAATGCACTTTAGCAAAAGGAGAGCGGCAGGGTCTTTCCTCCGCAGCCTGTGGAGCAACAAAGTTTTAACTAAACTCTGTTTTGCCTTTGTGAGACTAAAACAGAAATCTGATTCGAAAAAAAGACTCCAAGGTCTGATTCACAAACACGGGTGTTGAGATCCTCAGTACTGTAACAGCAAAGAGGAGTTTGGCCGCAGCAAGAGTTAGCACTATGACTGCACAGTAGAGCAAGACTGCAGTGATGGCCTTCTTGTGCATGAAGGCACTTTTAAGGCTGGAGTCGTTCTGGTGAATATCAGCATCAAAATACCTAAGGAGTTGCATAGCCCCTTTGTGGGGACATAGAGATACCTCTATGGACCCTGCTGAAAATGCTTTCCTGTGGAAGCAGATTTCCTCTCGTTCTTCAGAACAGACACTGAGGACAACAAGACCTATATAAAACCATTAGTATCCAGTGCTGGGCCTTACTGTTGCTTTACAGTTCAGAGGGGAAGATCATGCCCCCTTCTCGTTGGTGATGACTTGTTTCCAGCAGTGATACTGCTGTTAATAAATTACTCGATATAGGTCCAGACCTATAGAGTATATCTCTGTTCAGGATTCTTTCTTTTCTGGTGAACGTACAGCCTCTCAGAAACAAGGCAGAAAAGCTGATAAAATGATCAGATTACTGCAAGATGGGGGAGAACAGGTGGAATTGTAAACAGCAGCAGACATGGAGGGGAGACATAAAGACATGAACAAGTAGCTTTTGTTTCCAGCTAATAGCAGTGTCAAGTTATTCCAGCGTGACCAAAATTACAGCTAAGGCAAACTATATCGCAGGGAATCAATTATTACTGGAGAAAAAAAAAATGGCACCAGCACTCTACAAGCACTTCTATGAGGCAATTATGGGTCAGTTGGTGACAGATTCAGCTGATGACTTGATTGGAGAGGGGTACAGAGAATAGAAAATGTACCTTGAAAGTAGCAGAGCAAAGCCAGGAGAGCTGTGAGCTGTGTACATACCAGAGCCCTCCTTGGAAGGCTGGCTGCAGCTCTCTGGGGCCTGTTTTCTGTGTATTTCTTCCTTGCTACACTGCTGTCCTCCGCTCATCCACAAGTAAGCAGCATGTGTTAGGTGAAGAAGAAACACTTACCTCTGGAGAACATAATCAAATATAGAGATACAAAGTGCAGGCCTAAAAAACAAAAGGGAAAGAAAAAAAATGAAAGAATGAGGCATAAGGAGACTGGAAAGGGAAAAGATACTCCCCCTGATTTAAACACGTCAGAGTCAGAAATAGCTTTTCATTCAGAAAGGGCTTGCAACACTGCTTTCTCTGCGTACCCAGCTCTCCTCTTAGGAGGCAAAACGATACAACAGTGTGACCAAACACCACTGCGAAGCAGACTAGGGCAGAAAGCCAGGGCTGGTCCTTGGGAATCCAAAGGCAGTTCCAGGCTCTCCTGCCGGCTCCCAGCTCTGTCCTTGGCAAATCACTTCATTTTTCTGTGTCTCAGCCTGCTGCCTGAAAATTGTTACTAGTGTACTTCTTTCCTTGTGTGATTTGATTTGCCTTGTTAGACTGCACAGCGTTTGGAGCAGGGACATCATCTCTCATTCTATGTATGAATAAAGCATCAGCATCAGCTGGAGGCCTTCTATCTCAGCCAGAGCCCCTAGGAGCTACTGTAACTAAAATTGTGCGTTTGCTTGTTTGAATATTCTGGTTTCCTTTAGTAGCAGCAGCAGCAGCAGCAGCAGCAGCTGCAGCAGTGGGAGGTTGCCAAGGCTGAGGATCCTCTGAAGCTGTTAGCACCAAAGCAGAGGGGAAGGGAGGACGTGTTCAGGGATCAATGATCTTTCATTGTCACAAGTTCTTAGCAGGGAAGGAAGGAAAAAACATCTCAGAATGAACAAGCCGATCAACTGCTCCCTCATGACATAATTACAGATGAGGTGCAACCAAAGGGCATGAGGTACGAAGACCTTCAAAGGACATGCAGTTCTAGACCCAGAAGAATGTTTGGGACATCAAAAAGGAACTTTTAGACCCTTCCAGAGCAGGACCCTGAGCTAGGTACCTGGCCTTCTTGCACAGGCCCTGGGGAGTTCAATAGCTATGTGTAATTTTGTTCTTTAAAGAACTCAGAAAAGGAGGTTGGTACCCTCATTTCCAGTTTACAGATGAGAAAACTGAGTCACAAAGAGGACAAATGCCTTGGCCAAAATTACAAGCATATCAGTAGCAGAGCTGGGAACCCATGTGTCCAGATGTCTAGCCTGGCACTTTTATGCACTCTAAAACTTCATGTATTTATCTTGTTCTAGTTAATTTTTGTATTCAGTTTTGATTTAGCCTTATGACCTGAAGGAATTTTTGTTTGTGAGGAAGACGCAGTCTGATCCAGTTACAAGTATGCCCTAGCTTCTTGTATTCTGTCACATAAACAAGGGGAGAGAATTCTGCTGCTCAGGATTAGGCATATACTACCCAGACTTCCTTTAATATCTTACTGCAGGCATCTTCTGAACTAACTTTCTTGCAGAGACAGAGTAGCTGGTTCATCAACAACAAAAACTGCAATGTCATCAGTACTGTTAATCTTTTCTGAGAGTTGAAGTTTGAAAGGATAGGTAATATTTTGTATAAAACCAACTGAGTGCATTAGAAAAGTAAACAAGACAAGATTTGGAACACACAGATTTTCCACCAGGCCAAAAACAGAGCTAAAGTCTATACATTGGCTGAGAAGAGGCAGAAAATAATCCTGCTAAGTGACAGCCTAGTTATGATATTCAATTAAACAATTTCAAAGAGAAATAGAAGGTACGCTGCTTTCATGTAGTCCATGATTTTTAGTTTGCTGCAGAGTTATGAACTGTAGTTCCCAAACTTGTCCTGATCTCCCTGCAGAGTCATGGCTGAGAGATTAGAAATGGAGCAGCTGCTTTGAGAAAACTGTTCTTTTGCTAGATTCTGAGTGTTGCTGTTCTCTATTGTACTGATTGTTTGGTTTCACTTACCTCTTATCAGAAGAGTGTTATCTCCTCTGGCAGTATATGTAGATGCATAAACAGGATCAGAGCTTTCAAAAATATTGTTCTCTTTTTTTTTCCGGTATGCAAGCTGAAAGATACAGATATATTTCTAACTTCTGGTACAAGTCAGCTGATCAAGAACTGGAGAGAGGCTTTAATTAGAACATTTATTCTTCAGAAAAAAACATTACATCAATGTCATATCATTGCCCTAGGATGTTTCCCAGAATGATATGTTTTTAAAGTTTTTTATATATATATATAAATAAATAAATAAATAAATATATATATATATATATGTGTGGTTTTTTTTTCTCAGAAGGGGCTCACTATCTATACACCTTATGCATACCAGGAAAAAACATTCATTAGTGAAGATGCAAATGCTGAAAAATAAATAGAAAATGAGGATGTCATTGCTAGGGCCCCACTGCTTAAAGCCAGGTGACAGCCCAGCTGGAAAAGGGAAACCAGTTTCCAGGTAATGCTAATTATGCAGAAGAGGTTGTCTCTTACTTGAGAGGACTTTGCTGAGCAGGAGCAGTGGGTAGAGTGTTGGGGAGGAAATTGGGGAGAGGTCCACTTTTAAACACCTTTCAATCTAAATCATAATTGTTTTCCTTCCTGTAACAGATTCTGCAGTCATGACAGAAGTGAACAACCTACTCACTGCTTACTTCCCCTGAAAGTACTTGTGCAAACAACTTTTTTTAATGTAGCTTTGCCTATCAGTGTATAACCTTGGACTGTGATGTTAGGTATGAAGGTCTCTCCTACAGAGTGACATTGTGATATTGACGTGCTAATTATGGTGTCCTGCTAGGGAGATGCATTTTTTTAAGAAAACAAAGGGAGAGGTAATTGCACAACATGCAAAGGCTTTTGTAATTTTCTTTAAAGGCTGGAGAATCCCTAGGGTTCTACTTAACCGGAGAGACACTCCCCAAAGCCATTTGAAATGCACAGAGAGATCAGTGCAGAATGAGAAATGAACTAACACCAGTTACAGGTCAGTGAAGGTTGCAACAGAAAAAAAGAAAACCCAGAACTCGGATAATTATCCTTTTGCTGCTGATTAACACTTGCATTCAGTTTCTGCTCAGCTTTCCAGGCTTTCTAAGAGAGAATGTGCTTGCAAGACATTTGTCAGCTGATGCTGGTCCAGTTCCAGGTGTCCCATCACTTATGAAGCACAGGCAAATTGCCTGAACTTGAGAATAAGTTGGTGACTACAGCCAAAACTACTATTGCTTGTTATTTTTAGATCAGGGGAACGTGTATGTGACCACAAAGGAAACCCCACCTGCGTGTTTCACTTCTAAGGTTGAGGACACTTTTTCTCTGAAGAGGTACCACTCCTATATGTAGGATAATTTTAACAAGGTTTCAGAAAGTCAAATTGCCTCTGCAAGCCTGTGCAAACTCTCACTGCATAATACTGAAACTTAAGTCTAGAAGCAGGTCTTTGTAAAAGATAACCTGTAGAACTGCGCTTCTCTATGCTTTTTACTGACTTCCATTGCTCTTTTTCTTTCAACTGGTCCTAAGTAGCCAAACCACTGAGCTGCTTACTTGCATGGAAGAGAAATTCTTGTCTGGAATTCTCAAAAAAACACCAAAGCTCTCTCCGGAAAGAATGAGCTAAAAAAAAAAAATCTTTTACCAAATCTGCAGTTTGGGGAAAAAACAGCTCTCCTTTCCAACAGCATTGCATGAAGAGGTGGACTTGGCAGTCAGAGATTGATCAAATCCCCACTGACTCCGGTCAGTGCCTAAAACCTTCCCAACCAAGGTGGGTTCTGAATCAGGTGATAATAGGGTTTTCATGTTGCACCCAGCCCCTGAGTTTATAACACAGAAATAAATCTTATATGTTATGGACCATCAGAAAGAATAGCTGTAATAGGAAATGAAGCAATTAGTGCTACAAGCTCTTTAAAGCTGTCCACTTCTCAATCATTTCTTCTAGCCAAAGTCTCCTGGAAAAATTTAAATGTCTTTGCTATAGCTCAGAAACATATTCTTCAGAGCAGAAAGAATGATGGGAAAACTAAACCCACACATTAGACTAAAGCACTTTTCTGCTTGAGAAAGATGTGTTACATCCACAGCAGAAGAAGAACGCGCAATTCATCACTCTGCGTCGCAGGACAGGATGAGGCTGCTGAATTAGTATTGAGTTAGACTGCCCCTTCTCCTGCTAAGAAGCAAAGCTGCACTTCATAGATGTCATTTATAATGAGAGACAAGATTTTTATTCACCTGCAGGTCAAGTTTTTAATGAGATTCACTTCTATAAGTCACAATGAAATGGCTGGTGCTCTCCAGCAGCCACTATGTTAATTCTCTCGCCGGGGACCTTCCAAACATCAGATGCAAAGTACATAGCAAAGCACCCTCTTGCTTACCCTTATCACCACTGATTCACTTGGGATTCGGAATATACTGGATCACCCACAAAGCCATGAAGACTGTGCGACCATGTGACTAGAAAGAGTTAACTGCAGAGCTGGGGCGCTGCCAGTTGGCCTGTGTCTTTGAAGACAAAAGTGCTCCACTTGCCCTAGAGAAATAAATGGTGTCATTCCAAAAGCTGTTCAAGGAAAAGCCTGTCCTAAGTCCAAGGCCCTCTTTGCAAATAAGAGTTTGTTGTAAAATAAAATGAGATTAAAAACTTAAAAAGCAAAAAGAAATTGATCTAGTCGATTATCAAGTAACTGTAGTTGCTCTGACCTACTACAGGACTTCTTGTTACACTTCTTGTTAGTTCCTCCTAGTGTTCCAAACTGACTGTTTTACACAAAACTACAAAATAATGCAACAGGAAGCTGAATTTAAACCACGCTTTAATCCTTATCTTTCCTAATCTTCGAGTGTTTTAACCATGTTCTTTAATACTATGTTTAGGGAGCTTGAGTGTCTCAATGTCAAGCCTGTTTGCTGAATCCAGGTATTGTCTCTCACCCTTACTTAGCTTGCAAACACATTTTAATAACAACACTGAAATAATTTGGTGTGCAGCTGCATGGAGGCCGCACATGATCCATTTTGGAGCTGTCACCTGGAGTCACATAGTCCAACCCATTCCTTTGCACTGATGCCAGTGCCATCACGGGTTCAGCAAGGAAAAACTAGCAGCATCACCAAGCATCCTCCCAAAAACAATCATCAAGTTTTCCCTGGCTCAGCTGTTTTACAGTCTCTCCTCAGCCAATCACACAAACACCAAGATCAGCCCAGAGAAGGGAGCAGGACTAGATGCCTTGGAGCAGGGAAAGGAGCAGAATTATGGGAACCCTAAACTGGACTGTTTTAAGGTTCTACCTTCTGATGTACCCTGAAAATCCTAGGTGCAACTGACTCATGGAAGGAGACAATCAGGTTACTTAAAATGCTTTTGAAACCATGACTTTGATTTTTAAGTTTTCCACAAATATTTAATATTGTGCCTAATACCAACGGCTGCTCTTAAAATGAGCTTTATTCACTATAGAAAAGCAAAGCATGGAGACAGAAATATAAAGCTATTTAATTTTTAAATAACTTATTTTTGCCACAGTTGTTTGCTCCTGTGCTACTTGTTTCCAGTTCTGACTGAAATAAGAAGTGCTGAAATATACACAAAATAAGATGCACTTATTTCTAGCCAAGCCATGAATACCTGGAAACTGAAAGTAACCAAGCAACACTGTTCCCAGTGAGTTCAGAAAAAGATTCAGTTTTCGGGAATCTTATTCAAATGAAATCTCCAAACTTAACAAAGTTTCCTCATTGTCAGACATGCAACTCAAAACCATGCAAGCAGTAGAACGTTATGAAAAAAAACCCAAGATCTACCCTACATAATGAAACACCTGGCACTGGAAATATAGATATTCCCCTGCAGCTCAAAATATGGGTTGCTTTAAGTGTGAAATAGTAATAGACCCCATATGGTTATTCACTTGCATAACAGAGCTGTAAAATAAAGTCAAATCTTACAGTCAGTATATATTTTCCTTATTTTGGTAGCCATGGACATGAGATCTGTCAGACATTTCAGGAAGTAATCCAGACTTTGTTCACCTATATGAACAAAAATAATTGAAGGAACTCATGAGAAAAAAAAAAAAAAGATTGTATTTTTTGACCACAAATCTTTTTCAAAGGGAAGAAATCCTAAAACTTTGAGGTATTCAAAGGTTTCCGCTTGTTTTTTTCTTCTTTTTTTAACTTAATGAGATTAAAAACATCCATTTCAACAGGTTGGATTTTCAACAAAGACAGTTTATCTTCCCCCTAAAGTCTGAGAGTTGCCATCTGAGTTTTACCCCTTAAGCACTACACTATTCAGTTTCAGTCTTATATGATGTCATTTAGCTTCCTCATCACACACACTGTCCGTCTGCCAAAACAAACTTAATGTATCTAAGCTAATGGGGACTTTATGATAAAATAGGTACCTATAGCACCTATGAGGATTTCTATGTACACCTTTAAGAGGGCACTCTAAAAATGAAGAGTAAAGGGCATATCTCATAATAATTGAAACTCTGGGAACTTTTACTTTACTGCCATCAGACGTTTAATATCACAGCATTAACTATTCATTATGAGGATATATGGAACAGCTCAATAAATGATTAAACAACTTCTCAAGATCCTGAAACAAGAATGCTAGAAAAAACATTTTCTTATACAGATCAGCTACTGCCTTTGACAGTGCTGTCAAAGGCCAGAATGCTCTCAGTTCTCTGAAGATTGTATGTATATATCTAGGGCCTGATATCTGTTATTACCACAGCTCTTTTCCCATCCCTTTTTTCCCCTCAGTCCCTCGGTTGATCCTCATCTGCTTTATCACCCTCAGCATGAATAAATCTGTAACAAAAATGACCCTGAGAGCTAGATGATTCAAATCATTCATTGAATATCATGTGTGGCACAGAACATGCACATTGAAAAGGTGCATTTGATCACATCAAGAGGTGATAGTTGTCACAGGTAAATACAGCACAGAGGATCTTAATTTAGGAAGGAATATGTTATAGTAATGATTTAGCTAGGTGGTGTTCAAACAAGTACTTTATGTGCTATCAGTTGTCAAGCAAGGTGAGAAGATGCTTAAAATTAAATGCCCTTAAAAATCTTGCACAGTTAGAGCCTTGTTGTGTTTTCAGGCATTCTTAGATCTGTAATTATTTCTATGTATCTTTGTTGCTTTAAAAAACCCCTGATATATGCAGAAGAAAAGACGTGTTTTTCCTTGCTAATGGGTCATCTATACGGCAACAATGAACACAATAAAGTCATAAGTTAATAGATGTTTTCCTGCAAATACAAGAGAAATTACCTTTCAGATAGTTCACAGAATATCTTCTTGCCCTTAAAAACATAGAAATAGCTCAAGGAAGCCATTTCTATGGTTAGTGTGTATATTCGTCTTGGAGCCCATTGAGGATATTTATTTGTAATCAGGTTTACTCTTCAGGTTGTTATATTGTCTTATTATGTGTTATTGGATGTTATACTAATCAAACTTAAAATATTGGAATGAAATATCATCTAGAGATTAATAATAATCTCAGTTTTACTATTAACAACTAGGACTCCTCCCTCTTTTTTTGAGAGAGCAGTTCTCTGTCACATAAGGTAACTTAAGCAGCTTGCAGAGCAGAAAAAAGGCAGTCCTCAAGTCATAGAAACACAGAATCGCTGAGATTAGAAGGGACCTCTAGAGATCATCTAGTCCAAACTCCCCTAGCTAGGGGTCAGCTACAGCAGGTTAGTCAGGACTGTGTCAGTTAGGTTTTAAATATCTCCAGGAATGGAGATGCCATAAAATCTCTGCGCAACCTGTAACAGTGTTCAACCACCGTCACAGTAAAAGGGTTTCTTCTTATGTTTAAATGGAATTTGCTGTATTTCAGTTTGTGCCAGTTGCCTCTGATCCTTTCCCTGGATACCACCAAGAAGCATCTGGTTCTGTCTTCTTTACTTCCCCCCATTAGGCATTTACACACTTCGATAAGATCCCCCCTGAGCCATTCCTTCTCCAGGCTGAACAGGCCCAGCTCTCTCCACCTCTCCTCAAATGAGAGATCCTCCAGTCCCTTAACCATCGTCATAGCCCTTTACTGGACTTGCTCCAGTAAAACCATGTCTTTCTTGCGCTGGGATCCCCGGTCCTGGACACAGCACTGCTCATGTGGTTTCACCAGGGCTGAGCAGAGGGAAAGGATCACCTTCCGACCTGCTGGCAATGCTCTGCTTCATGTAGCCCAGGATACCATTGGCCTTCCTTGCCACAGGGGTGCATTGCTAGCTCATATACCATCTGTTGTCCACCAAGACCCCAGGGCCTTCTCTGCAAAGATGTTTTCCAACTGGTCAGCCCCTAATCTGTACTGGAGCATTGGGTTACTCCTCCCACGTGCAGGACTTGGCACTTCCCTTTGTTGAACTTCATGAAATTTCTGTTGTCGCATTTCTTCAAGCTGTCAAGGTCCCTCTGAATAGCAGCACAACCATCTGGTGCAGCAACAACTCATCCCAGTTTTGGGTCATCTGCAGAATTGCTGAGGGTGCACTCTGCTTCATTATCCAGGTATTAATGAAAATGTTAAGCAGTATTAGATACAGTATCAAGCCCTTGGGTACTCCTCCAGTGGCTGGCCTCCAGCTGTAGTTCGTGCAGCTGATCACGACCCTTTGAACCTGTCAGGGCAGCCAGTTTTCAATCCACCTCACTGCCGACTTACGCAGTCCATATTTCATCAGTTTATCAATAATATTGTTCTAAGAGTTATAAGACTGTGTTAAAAGCCTTACTGAAGTCAACATATATAACATCTGTTGCTCTCCCTTCATCCACTGAGACAGTCATCTCATCATAGAAGGCTATCAGGTTGGTCAGGCATGATTTTGCCTTCATAAATCCATGCTGACTACCCTCAATCACATTCTTGTCCTTAATACAGGTGGACATGGTTTCTGGAATGATTTGCACCATTCCCTTCCCAGGTTTCCTGGGTCCTCCTTCTTGCCCTTCTTGAAGACTGGAGTGATGTTTGTTCTCTTTCAGTCTCAGGAACCTCTCCTGATCACCAGCACCTTTCACAAGACAATCAAGAGCAGTCTCACAGTGACATTGGCCAGCTCCCTCAGCACTTGAAGGTGCATACCATCAGGTTGAAAGGACTGGAGTATGCCCAGGGTGTTTAAATGTTCCCTAAGCTGATCCAAGGGTAAGTCTTCCTTGCTCCAACCTTCATGTTCTCCATCAGTCTTTCCTTGTTTGCAAGTATGAGGTGCAACAAAGCACTACCCCGGTTTGGCCTTTTGATCACCTTTGCCAGGAAGCTATCACCAACGCACTCCAAAAACCTCCTGCTCTGCTTGTGCCCTGCTGTCTTGCCCTTCCATCAGATAGGGGGGTGGTTTAAATCTCCCCTGAGGACAAAGGCTTCAACCATGAGGCTTCTTCCAAATGTCTGAAGAAGGCCTCTTCTTCTTCTTCCTGATCAGGTGATTTCTAGCAGACACCCACAAAAACATCACCCATTTTGGTCTGCTCTCTAATCATGATCCATAAGCTTTCAACTGGCTTATCCTCTGTCCCTCAGCAGAGATCCATACATTCCCATCGCACTCTCACATAAAAGGAAACTCCCTCTCCTTGTCTTCCCAGCCTGTCCTTGCTAAAGAGCCATCATCAATGGCAGCACTCTAGTTATGTGAGTTAACCTATCACATCTCTGTGGTCCCAATGATATCATAGCCCCGCAAATGCATACAGACTTCCAATTCCTCTGGTTTGTTCCCCATAGCAGCTAGAGCCTCCCAGTCTGCCTGGAGTTGCTGGGTTGACTTTCCAGTGCTAACTTTTCTACAAATAATTAACAGTCCTGGTCTCTGAACTGTGCACACTGTATGTTCACTCTTCTTCCGAGACCACTTGGATAATTTAATACTAGAGTAGCTGCATGCATCTTCTTGTGCACCAGCGCAATGGTCATACTGTTACAGAAATGTATCTGTTGCTCATTATTGGCCATTTATTGCACATCTGTTCCAACTGCATTGCTTTTCACAAAGAGGCCCAAATGCTTCTGCAAGCCTCTCCTGCCTCTGGTTTTTCTCCTCCTCCTATATTTGTAGGCAAGTCTTGGAATACAGTGTTTGAAAAGAAATTGTATAACCCCTCACCCAAACCTCTGGTCACTCTACAGAGTTTGGCAGATGGTTGCAACTCATCAAATCACTGTGGTTTGACCAGGTTCTATTCAATGGCAGAACTACAATAGCAGACCACAGGTGAGGTCCTTGCAATTTGCAACTGTAAAATAGAATGTGTTATTTGAAGTCATCCATTTTACAACAATAACTGAGATTAAAACTAGAAGTACATGTTCAATTGACTGAGTGCAAGTGACTCACAGTGGTGTAGGCCATTTGCAAAAGAGAGCTTGCTCAGCTGTAACAGAGGCTTGTTCTGTAATCATCTGATTATAGCCTGCATTTTACTCCAGATCTGAAAAGCAACTGTACTTTCCTATAACATGTGAGGAAAGGCTAGGATAACTGGGAAAACTCTTAGAAACAATTCCTTTTCTATATGTATGAATCCAAAGTATAAATGGATGAAATACTAGTACTGCCCTACAATGCAACATGGGCTCATGGTATATTTCAGGTGGGAAGTGACCTTAGGAAGTCATCGAGTCCAACCTCCTTAAGAAACAGGAGAAAGGTTAAAGTACAATCTAACAATGATGTGGCTTTTCAGGCAGGAGTGATGTGATCTCTCACGTACATGCTTTATCAGCAAAGCTGATGAAGTAAGTTCTGTTGTACCACCTCCTTTTACTGTTTTTGTGGTTCTCCGGGGGGGTTGCTTGACTGATATAAAGGGTAGCTTTTCTAGTATAGCTTTTTTCCCCCTCCACTATAGCCTGCTAACAGTCCTATTAATGTAGCCATAACCTGCAGGTAAATCATTATCTGGTTTTACATTTCAAAAATGTAAAATTTACATGCAGACCATGGTTTTTTTTTTTTTGTTTACTTGCTCATTTGTTATAAACAAAAGGACAATGATATTGTTTGGCTTTGTATCTTAAACACACACAAACAATAGAGTAATTATCACAAAACTACCTTTTGGAAGCCAAGCAACACAATAGTATCCAAGTACAGCGGAAAAAGTCTGTTATAACCCAAATGTGTTTATCAAAAGATACTGCAATACATCAGGCCATGCTATTTCAAATAATGGGGCCTGCAAACACAGTTCTTTTAGTATACCTTATGTGTGCCTGCTGAATTCATACACAGCTGGGAAGCATTGCCAGAAGTGTTATTCTGAAGACAAACCTGTGATTAAAAGGCTTCAGAGTTTTCGTAATTTCAGTTAACTAAAATGGAGGGGGTGGAGGGAGAACTGTAAAGTCAGTTGACAAGCAGTTTGTTTTGTATAAATCTCAGCTCCCTGGGAGTAAAAATCCATTAAGAATGCAACACCATGAAGCAAATTAGTCTCCAAAAAAAAAGTGTATTACCTTACCTGTGCTTCTGTAATTACAGAAGCACAACCTCATTACTGCAGATGCACTTACACATGAAAATAGTGAAAGGGTTAATGAGTGTAGAGATCATTTCTAAGTGGTAATAGAAATTAGCTGTACTAGTATATTAGCATGAAAATAGTGATAGCAGTACAGTTTGTGTAAATACAGAGTAAAAAATATTATACACTCAAGTGAATTAATTACACCAGCATGAAGCCTACATAAGGTATGAGAAGTGAGTTTCAATAGACTGAAGGGCTTTGTGGTTTTGACACTTCTCAAAATCCAGTATGGCTCTTGCAGCCATTATTTGATATTTTTCATTACTGAATGGTCACAGTGATTCAACAGGATTTTGCAGAGTATTCAACATTGGAAATGAATGTAAATAAATAAAAATAGTGCAGCCTTATAAAAAAATCAGTTTTTTGTTTTAGGATACCAAAGCTTTGTCATTTTCTTACCAAAATTCATTATTTTTTCTGACTTTAGGCCTAATATCAATAAAGTATACAGCTAGGATGCATTCAATAAGCACAATTCTCATGAAAACACCTTGGAAACTGAGGAATTCAGCATACTCCAGAACACCAAACCCTCTTTTCTAGCTGATTGATTGAAATTAGAGACATCATCTTTAGAACTGGTCTAGGCCATTTATACACGTCATTTATACATGTCATTATACATTCACATCACGACTTACACTAGGAGATACAAGTATTAATTTTCAAAAGAGAACCAAACAGACTGTACGCCTGTTCTCCTTTCCTTTGTTCATTTGCCTTGTCCCCATTTTGTTTGGCTACAGCTATTTTTGGCTACTGCTAGTTTTTTGTCTGGTGTTTACAGAAGGGGCTACTTCTTTCTTAGAATTGCTAAGGAAGCCAACTTAACTCATCATTCCCAATATGGCCCAATAAGTTTACACCCATCAATTGTTCAACTATGCACTCCTTGTATGCAATTTTTGCTAGATATGTATTTTAATGTTTTTAGGTATACCTATCTGTATTAATTGTATACCTATTTAAATACATTTGGCCAGTTTTTATGTAATTGTTAGAATACACTCCATAGGTAGATGAATCTCCCTAGAATTGCAGGCCTAAAAGGAGTTTGGAGAAAGCAACCCAGACTTACCTTGCCTAGCGTTTCATGCAAGTTCCAACAACCATTTTTCCTTATATCTGTTTCTAAGACTTTCAGTGATGGAAGCTCCACAGCCTTTCTACACAAAATCAAGTTCAGAAGTTTACTATCCTGTTCTCAGCATAGATTCCTCACTTGCACACATTTTATCTTTTCGACCATAGTTATGAAGAAAGATGGCTTCCCTTCCTTTTTACAAGTATTTTACATATTTGAAGGTATATCATGATGTCTGCCTTCAGTCATGTTTTCTGGACCTTTGGTCATTGTTGCTGTTCTCCTCTGTTCATGAGTGGATGTGGAGAGAGTTCGTCTTACTGAAATTCATGATTCTGGTCTGTCAGAATTATTTGAGATAGCAGCAGATGTAAAACAATAGCCTGCTATAGCCTTTTTACATTGTACTAGAAAAGAAAATGGATTCCAGTCTTTGGCTGGGGCTTCTGGGCTCCACCACACTTCAACTGACTTGTCAGGCAGCAAGCTCCAGTGGATATTGTATCCGACTGCGAACTGGGAGATGTGAGCTCTTCTATTTCTGCCCCCAGTCATGAAATTTTTATCTTTCAGTGTCTACCTCCTCTGTAAAACCTGCCTCGTGAAAAATGATGTATAAAAATCATTCATTACTAATTATATTTTTCAGATGGTTGTCCATGATTGCAGTGGTGGACTCTAGGAAGAGTTTATACTTCATTCAAAGAGTGAGTGAGACTTCTGAAGGACTGTATGCAGTATACACACAGAATAACAATAAATTATTTAAATATAAGGCAGACTGATGGCTTTCCACTTGCTCTTTGAACTGTCAGGCTGCTCACAAAGCCTGAATTTTGGGTTGCAAGGGACTTTAAATGATTGTGGAGATGCAAGTTCTCTCCATTTCTGGGTCTGTAATATTAATGATCTGTCCAAACCTAGTTTATATGGAAACAAAGTTGTGTATCGAAGTTGCTGTAACAGTAGCTGGTAACTGTATTAGTTGTTACTAATGGAGTTGTGGGGTGGAGAATTGATTCATTCATTCAGAAAAGGAATTGATAACTGCCCTAAGCACATATTTACCACTGCAAAGTAGGATGCTTCCCAAGAACTTTGGGGAAAAACAAAACTCCTGGCTGTGTTTTAATTGATTGTTCCTACCTGTTAGGAAACTAAGGGTTCAAGCATCCCTTTGAAGTTAGAATTCAGGGCCCTGAAGGACTGTAAATTAGCAAGATAATTACTGATTGTTCAGAGACTTTAAAAATTTGTGTCTATCTTGTTTCTTCTCTATTTCCCTTCCCCCTACACAATATCAGACAGATTTTAAATAGTACAACCTGAGAAAACATTCAAACTTCCCAAAGACTTTTTACAATATCCTTCACAAGAAACTGCTAAAGAAACTTGGCAACCAGCATGAGACAAAGTCATGGCATGGCTTAAAACCTAACTGTGACAGAATTGGACACGCATGCCTATTTCTCACTGTTGACAGAGGTTAATACTAGGGTGGCCTAGGGATCAGCCTGAGGACTGAACTTGAGGACATTCAACTTGCATATTAATGAAGTGGAAGAAAAGGTGAAAAACAAGGTGACTATATGCCCTGATTATTCTGGATTCTTGTGACCAGCGAGAATTACAAAAAAAACTTTGGAAAGGCCTAGCCTGTGGAATGAGCGATATGCAATGAATCCACAGATAGCTATGTACAATTTTTGTTGCTGCTGCAATTTAAGAAAGAAAAAATTGCTTTTGCTCTCTAACAACAGCTAAAATATTATCTTTGGCTGTTCATATTTCTGTTATTGCTGGTAGGTTAAAATTTTCTGCTGTTTCAGCTCTCTTCAAGATCAGATGAGTATTAGTGCTAATACAAAGAAAGAGATTGGGGTTTGGCCCAGGGCAGGGGGAGAAATCTGTCTTTTATGCAGCATTTTCTGCCTTAGTTGTTCCATAAAGCTGCACTGTAAATGATGTGTCTGAAGATCAAATAAGATCTGTCACATAAGGAAATCAGCTCCTCTGAATCTGCAAATAGCAGCTTAATCATTTAGAATATCTCTCTTCACAGCAGAGGAAAGCAACGGGCAGCATATGGCTGTCCACTTTATCTTTCTGTACTCAGGATATGTGTAATTCAACTACTGCTCTAATGGTGGGAACACACTTGTGAAGCCATGTTGTCTTACACCGCTGTATCTCACATCGGTTGCATAAGAATTCTTTACATCAGACCCCAATACATTACCCTAAGAACAGAGGCTTCTTCCCTCAGCTCAGTTCACAGAATCTCATTAACCAAAACGTGCAAGATTATATACCAAAAAAGGTATTTAACACTGCTTACAGCAAGCCTACAGCTGATGGCTGTGAAAAATAAAGTGAAGCTGTCTGCAGCCAACCTACATAAGTGCTCCTCCCTCTAAAAAGGGGAGGGAACTGCACCAATGACAGGACAATAGCAGGACAACCCAAAGAACTGCCATGCCAGATCAGCTAACCTTCAGTCCAATAGACTTATTCTTCCCAGCGTCTATTGGAATTGCTTATTATCCAAGAAAGTTTTAGTGCTTGTTTATTTTGTTGAAATATATAAATTTGTTATGTTGGTATTAAGAATCATTGGATTGGGTAAGTGGTTCTCAAACTTGTCTATGTAAGGTGTCCAAGTCAAAACAAGAGAAAGTTTCACAGCTTCCAACCAGCTATAAATAAATAAATGGAGCTTGATTATTCCTAACCAGGAAGCAGACAGGGTCTGAAAGACTTGAAAGCCTGTGGAAAGTAGTACTTGGAAACAGTTGTTCACTTTTATATTGTTTTAAGTACACTTTTGCATTTTAGAAAGGTTACCCTTTTTGTCTATATCAGAAATAAAAATCATAATTGCTGTCCCATGCTTTTTTAGAATACTGTATTTCACAATGCTATTTCAATCCTGTAGCATACAGTGGTTTTACAGTTCGAAATTAAATAGCAGCACTGTTTAAGAAGTAATATTGAGCCAAAGGACTTCAAAGCTGCAAATATCACTTGCTCAGCACTCATGAATATAAAATCCCAACTAGAAGAAACGAAAAAGAAAACCAAACGAAAAGGTATGATCACCCAGTTGAAACTAAGTTCTAATTAATAACCTCAAGTTTAGATTTCTTTCCATCTCTCCCAAATCACAGCATTCAAAAACTTTTTCAACTCTTGTCTCACTAGACTGAGCAAAAGTCCTCTGGAGCAGAATCCACTGAACTATGCAAACCTGAAGTTTATTAGTGAATGCACTGCAACAGGCTACAGAGAACTTTTATTACCTAAACAGTACATAAATTACATACTACAGCCCTCCCAAATTTAAAGCAGAGGACAGAGACAGAATAACTAATTCATCTACCAATACAGGGTGCATTGAGAACATGAGAAATTCAGTCAACTTTTTCCTCATTATGACAAAAGAAAAGTTGAAAAAAATGAAGTGCTGATGACACATGAAGAAGTGGCCGTGTTTCCTACTAACCTGTCCTGAAAATAAAGTTGAATGAAATTGCAAAACCTCTGTAAGACAAGCTTTTCAATCTTATTTAGCCAAACACCTTAACAGGTAAACTTCCTCGCTTGCTGTTAGCTCCCATCACTGCTGTTCCTAACGCTACATAAAGGGTAAAATGAAACCTGCTACCCTCAGTCATGCATCCACAGAAAATACCATCGCTTTTCTTCATACAGCCACTGCCAAGAGTAGCAAAGGAAGCTTTTGAGTGCAGACCTTCTCTCATCAACTTTTTAACCATGGTGCATACATTAGAACAAATAACATAACAGACAGGTAGGAGTACGCTAGCACAGGTACCACCTCCTTGGCAGTGCTTTGGAGGGGAGTAGAGTGCATTGTTTTCTGTGGAAATTTTACAGTACACAGGTCAAACTTATATTACTTCTTTCAAAGTATCACTCTTTCTTCATTCAGGCAAGTCATCACTACCTGAAACAAAGAACAATCTAGTTGAAAACTTTTTTTTTTTTAAAAGGTGATAGTAGTCTGCCAAAAAAGCCATAAAACTAGTAGCCAGTTTTCACAGCCACTAATGGGGAAAGTGTGATTTGGAAGTTCACAACCTATCACAGCGGTGCTCTACAGTGAGAACGCTTGTGCATCCAGCAGGCAGCTCTGCACTGATGTGGGCCTTGGTTCGTACCTAAATTCCAGCTCAACAGTGCAGCATTTCTCAGCCAGAAGGTTGAGAAACAATGAACACTTGAGCTTTTTTGGAAAAAAAAGATTAAGTACATGGAACAGCTTGCACCTATCATTTTGTAGCAGGAAGGCACCATCATCTTCAGCATGAAGACAAAAAATGTATTACAAAATACTACAGAGCAGTGCATATCAAAATATTAATAAGAAAAAACAACAGTCCTCACTCATGGGGATCATGGTTTATCTCATATACATGCAGAGATTACTCACTAACATACTGAACATTTGGGAAAATAAGCTGGACTGATAAACACAAAAGCTGAATGTAATACTTCTCTACCTTTTCCTCTCAACAGCTACTCTTTTTTCCCTTCCCACAGTTTTTTTTTTTCCCTAGCTTTTTTATTTTTATTTTTTAAATGGACTTGGCTTGTAATAGTTACTGAGAAGTGTTTTGCCTGCAATGGCAGTTGTGAAAAAGCGAAATAAGCAGAGCATGATCTGTGAACAACATCTCAACCACTATGGGATTTTTTTTTTTTTTTAATTTTTTTCCCCCATGTTTGAGTTGCCTGTCCACTTGCTGTTAGGTGCAAGGTGCTTGAATACATGCAAAGCATACTCAAACACCTTTCTGGCTTGTAGGTCTGTCTTTTTACCATTTTGCTTTACAATTGATCTTTTAAATATTGGTTTTGCCATACCATTTTGTCTAGTTAATTAAAAATAAGATGTCTGTTGCTGAGTCATCTTGCTATTAAAATGTCTGATCTTGGAGGTGCGCATCTGTCCAGGTACATGTTGAGTAATGCTGTATCATAACAACAAAATTGGAGCCACAAGGGCAACCATACTGCAAAAAAACACTAGGAACACAACACAGAAGTAGTCTACTTCTGCGATTAGTATGATGTATTAACTGCCACCAGTTCAACCTTGAAGTTGAAGAAATTATCCTGTTATGAAGGCTGGGGAGGGGCAGGAGGGAGGGAAGAGTCATTTACATACTTTATCCTATCATGATTCTTCATCAAGAAGTCATCTGAGGAGCCCAGTTCTCAGGCATGGACAATTTGTACTGGGATAGCTGGGACAGGTGTTCATAAAATTACTGCCCACAGCTTTTTTCTTTTTCTTTTTCTTTTTTTTCTTTTTTTCCAGCCCTTGCTCTATGGATAGCTGATTTCCTTTGAAGGCAGCTTCTATATAGCTGCAATATAAAGTCCAGAATTTTAAAAGGTAGAATGTCCTCATTTGAAGTTGGCTTGAGAACAAAAGACTAAACTGTGATAGCTGAGCAACTGCTTCAGAGCTAGAGTTGCCTACAATATGGGGGCAATCACCATGTTAACTGTGCTTCTGTGAGTTAGCCTTCTGGATCATCACAGTCCTTCAGGCCATGTAGGAAACCAGCTTTATAAATGCAATACTTTCAGAGCGACTGCAGATAGTAAATCTCACCATTAACGGTCTGTTGTACCTAATTAACAAATTTTGCTCAAAGCGCATTGAGCTAAGATGAGAGAAAACTAGAGTTTTTGTCATTATGAACAAGTACCTTACTCAAAGAGCTGAAGTCATGATTTCTCTCTCTGTTTCAAAAAAAGAGATGCAGTAGCACAGCCAAAGTCCAGATGAAATGCAGTTTACATATACTGAACACTTCAGTATTGGGACTGCAAACATAATTTTCCAAAACCCTGGAAAACAGTGCCTGCTCATGACAAAGTTAAATCCTGAATTAGCATTTAAATAGGAAGTAACAATGAAGTGACTAGTAACACAGGTTTTATACTTCTCCACCCCATAAAACCCTCCTACAGGGAGAGAAGTTTTGTACGTTCAGAGAACAGAATATAAGGCTTAAGGTTCACAGCTGCAGAGAACTGAATGCATGTTAAACACTGACATATCTTTGAGCATTCAGATACAGACAGGCTTTTTAGGTCCATTAGCCTAACCATACGCAGTCACAGTATACTTAAACAGTGTGCTTTGTGTATTACCTTTAATATGACTACAGAAAACTGTATTCCTTTTCACTGATGGGTGTTTTTTATAACACAGACCTAGAGCTTGCTTGTTGCAGGGAGCACACATTTATCAAAACGCCTTTCTAATTAGAAGAACAAAACAGGAAAAGAAAGGTCAGACTTCGAGTGTTTCCTTACAGCCATCTGCAAGGCTGGATATCTGTCTGGAACGCTTCTTCAATGGAGTAAGAGTTAAGGCCACATATAACTTACACCAATAAGAAGCCTTTACCTACACAGATAGGTGAAAACAATTCTGGTATTGGAGGTTTGGATGTGGCACGGTACTTCCCTTTAAATGAGCACCTTTTGCATATGAGCTTCAGCAGATGCTCTCATTTTTATGTTCTCCAAAGAACATGCTCTGTTTCTTCTTTTCTTTCTGCATACTACTTGCAAATATAGAAAATTCTAAGCACCTCAAAAATACAGATGATTCCTCTACTAGCCCAGCACTTTCTCTTTTTGCAACTCGGTACATATATTAATATATATATATAAATATCACATGATATTTTATTTCCTGTCCTTCAGCCTTTCCCATAAGATATTACTCCTTTCCTGGAGGAAAAAAATAATCTTTCATTATTAAAGTGTTTTAAACTTTCAGGATATTATAAAAAAGCAGAAAAAATGCCTCTATTAACAACAGGAAGAAGAGTCTGGAAATTCCAGTAAGGTTTCCGATGTATGCAAAAAGGACAAGTGTCAAACACTGACTGAATGTAATCTAGTATTAAGGTCCTGCTCAACTATTTCCTTTTTCTTCAAAGGACTCGCTGTCAGTCACAAGGGCTTGCAGAACTCAAACAATGTACACGTTAAAAATTCTTGAATTATACCAAGACTAAATTAGGAATAGTAAAATGGATCTCTGTGGCACCATCAATACTGCTGCACTTTGCAACCATTTGCTCTTTCTATAGCTTTCAGGGAAAATCAAATGGAAAGTAGATCAGATTATTCCAACTCTATAATGATTAGTCCATCTGCACCTGACAGGAAAAGCAGTAAGGAAATAAAACATCTAATAAAAAATGAAATTGGACAAAATACTATAAATTTACTGTGAAGAATAAGCCTGTAGTGGCAAGGAGATGAGATGGAAAAAAGTCTTTAATGCACTTCATTTCCCCTCAGTCTTTCATTTAATGATTTAATTTCTTCCTTTCTAGTTGTAGATGACAAATAGCCTTAAAGGGAATATTTTCCTAGTAACTTTTCCAAACAGGTTTTCCACCTACTTTCTAAGCATCTATTAAAAAAGAAGCTTGGATACAGGTAAAGTACAGCTTTCAAAAGCTGTAAATTTAGAAAGGGCAGATAAGGATGAGAACAAAAGCACGTGTTACAGGTCAGCCCTGGAATGTGGAGAACCAATACAGTTGACAGGATGTGATCTTTAGAAACCACTCAGGGAGACTTGGACATTAATTTATAGTACACTTCACTCTCTGCACATCTCTGTAAATCTCACCTTTAGCAGGTAAAAAAAATCCATCAACCTCTGAGCTTTGCATACTGGGAACTTGGGAATTCCCTTTCCCCAATGCAATGGTCTACTATATAAGTGCTAAATTATCTTAACAGACAAGAGAGAATAGCTAATTTATATCCAGCTGTTTACAGAGAGAATATAGCCTTAGAGGCACCTCCTTATTAAGTATACAGGTTACACAGCTTTACTACTGAAGGCTGCGTCTTTCAAGTTATTGTTTAACAAGGCTTTGTAAATATTTATAGTTATACTCAGAAGTTTCATTAATTTGTAGGCTCGGTTTTGTTCTTTCATTTTAAATGTCCAACATTAGAAGCTTGTGTGCTTCCCATCTGTTTCATCTCTCTCTTCAAATAAGCTCTTTTGTGCTTTTCAAAGCTTATTGACAGTAAATGCAAAAAATGGAAAAAATGTTTAAGGGGTGTTAAGCTCTATGAGAATCCTTCAATCAGCTTACAGGCTACGGGCACAAAAGGAAAGAAATGAACTTTTTGCACTGAGAAGCAAAATACACAGAGCTTTGGGTATGGTCACACAAAAAAATCCGTTGGTGATGAACTGATCCCAGTACTCATGAGATCTCGCCCAGTGTCTCAGATGCACGAAATTTGAAACACCTTCCCCTTTTTCCTATTTAGCCCTACAGTTCAGCATCTGCCTACATGTAGATTTTGCCATCAGGTGTAGGACTAACTTTTCACAGCAATGTTGAAAATGTAATTGAGAAATATTTTATAGTACAACTGTTCTTATACAATAGATCAGAACACACAGACATTAGCTATACTCCAAGGTGCTTCTTAAAATACCCTTAGAAAAAGAATACTTGTCAAAACCCTCACTTCCTCTGCAAAAGGTTAATAAAAGAACCACACAGCTGGTTTTTGATACAGCTTTGCTTTATACAAAGCAGTAATGAACAAACTAAAAAGCATTGTTGTTTTAGGAAGCTTCCCCCTTCCCCTCCAGTATATGCAAGATGAAAAACAAAAGCAAAGGATATACAAATAACAACATCTCCTGCTGGGAAAGCTTTTTAGAACTTTCCATTAGAATTTACTTGCTCTTACTAAAAGACGGCCACAGTAAGAATATCCTTATATTGGATGAACTAAGACCAAACACTGCTGTTTAGTAATCTTTAACACTGGTAATTAACTGCACTCTTTGCATATAAGAGATCAATACTGGAAAGTCTTCTGCAGTGCAGAAGCTGAATTAAGAGCCACCCTACTCCAATCTCCGTCTTTATCTTAGTCATAGTTAAACTTCTCTGCCTCTGCCTTGCACTATAAAGGGCTGTAGCATGAAGCTCCATTAGGAGACACTACATAACTCTGGGGTATCTTGCAGGTATCCTAGGAATGTCACTGCTCTAAAAACAGAAACTAAGCTGAATCATTAAATAGGGACATGCAAATTTTGACTTTTTTTGTTTGATGGCTGCACAGAGAAGTGCACCAAAATAGAAAAGAAAAAAAGATGCTTTCGGTTTCTCATTGAAAACAAAAAAAGGTAGTCGATTTGCTTTCTCACAATATGCTGTTGTTTAAATAAAGGCTACATTTCTAAATAAAAGGCTATTCCAAAAAGAAAGTATTTCATTTTAACATCTCCATACATGGAAGCACCTTATTTTTCAAGGCTTCCCACATAAAACAATTTTCAAGGCAAAATAGTTAAACACAGATCTAAACTAAAAGTTTTCTTTATTTTGAAAGAAAAGCTTTGATGAACGAACTAAAATTTCTTCTGAACGTACTAAGGAATCACCTTCAGTTAGAGCAAGTTTATTAGAAGCATGCATGGAGGAATGTTCCAGAGGCAAGTAATTTTATAAATGGACAAGTAACTTCATTGTTGGTCAAAAAAGTCTTCAAGATTGAGTAAGGGTTTGGGATCCTTCAAATTTATGCTCTGCTAGAGACTATTAAAACAATTTTCCTTTAGTGAATGTTAAGTTTGGTAGACAAACTGAGATATGTAATATGTTGTGGTTTTGGCACACTCTGCTTGATATTATAAAGCAGAGAGGCAGGAACGCCCTTTAAATGAAAGCCTTAAATCTCTGACATAAAAAGAGTCATCCTCTCATCCTGGTATGTCCAAAGCAGACCCTAGTGTCCATGCCATTATTTCTCAACAAGGTGCTTCAAGATGCATGTAACTGCACTAATGCGAATCAAAGTTTATGCTTGAATGAGACAGCCTTTTAATATCAAGCTGAATTAACCAAGTTTCAGGTTCTTTAAAATAGCATGATCAAATCAATATCACTACTCATTAATCTACCACAATAACAAGGATTTCATCTGTTATTGCAGCAGGAAGTCAGCTGATACAAGATTGACACAACTGCTTGACTTTCTATATTTATCACGATGGTTGTACAAATCTGTCTTCTATACTTTGTGGAAGTGCCTTGTTGATCAGTGGATTTCATTGTTGTGGCATTCCTTGATTTTTTCCACTCATTAAATCTGACTCCTGACTCTCTCTTCCTACTGAAAATAAAATTAACTTCTTAAGTGGGACAGAGAATCTTTTTCTTGCAAAAAGCCAAAGTAGTCTTACAAATTTCTACAGGAGTCTACTTATATATTTCAGTGTTACTCATGACCAACACTTGAGAAACCAAAAATAAAGATAGCCAAAGACTGAGGAAAACATCTCAAGGTAGAACTAAAAGGCTTTCCCATCCCTTATTTACATCAGCATAATAGATAACACAAAGCACAAAAGGGGAAACCATTTTTTTTTAAATAAACTCCCCATACTTTTGACTATATCACTTAAAAATTATAGTCAAAAAGTATATACACAAACACATGCATTGCCATGCTCTTATCACCCATCTCAAATTTATCTAATCATTTAAAGGAAGAAAAAAAACTATACAATACTTCAAAGTCAAGTTCTTAGCCTGTATTTTTTTTTAATTCAGGCTAAACTGTGTTGGAAGTCCTATTTAACTTGAAATTATAGCTTCAACAATTTAAAAAAAAACACCATAATTCCCCCAATGAGTAGCCTTATACAGCTTTAGTGAGAACTATTATTTAATAATAGAAGGTATAGAAAACTGCTTTTTTTCTTATGATCTTGGAGCATTTATACTTAAGATTACTTTTCAAATTATGGCTAGTATTGTAATACTGGGGCCATGAAAGCTAAATGAGGTAATGCAGCCCTAAGCACTTGACAGACTGGTCATCAGAGACTATGGAAATTGTGGTCAGTGAGTTCACTATCCTGATTAAACTATGTCTGCAGTTTTCCTTCATCTACTCCATACATGAAAGAATTCTCTACAATGTTTACACATGCTAATATTGTCTGGTGAAGACAATCTGCATACACTTAAAACATCAGTATCTATTAAATAGACCTAATTCTCTTTACAGAGGCACATTCCTCTTACATACTTATTTACGTGAGACTGGCCTCTACTTTTAGTCTGGGAAAAAGGTAAACTCTTCACTTAGTGATCACTAATTCCTTCCTGACCGCTTCCTGAAGCCCGTCTTATGCAGTTAAAAATTTACATACTATTTTCACATTTTATTTCATTTTGCTAAACTAGCACAACACAGCTGTTGGTGGACTAGATTTTTCTTTTTTTTAAACTGAAGTTGCTTGTTAGGACAGTATTTGGCCTAATATCACTTTACAAAACAGGATTTAGCAGCAGAATATTACGACTTTTAATGTGTAAAGTTCTTGTGAAAAAAAGGTAATTCCTATCAATACAAAAAGGGCCCTAGAAGGCACTGGTAACAAGGATGACAGTTTCATGCAGTTAGACCTAGTAAAGAAACACCTCTTATCATGAAGATTCAGTAAACAAATCATTTTCTTTTAATGAGTGCAGGCCCTTCCTTTAAAGCTTTGTGTTAGAGATTTTTTTTAATAATAGTGTAAAGGCATCAATAAATACTGTATTTTAAATATAGATATTAACATTCAGTAGGCTATTTTAAATGGCAGGCTGAAAGCAGTCTTAAGGAAACACCCTCACAGTATCAGCCCTCACTATAGTAGAGGCTTGCATTCAAGGACAGATGTTTCCACAAAGTTGCAACAAAACTTAAAGATGTAAGTTTCTTTAGCTGAAATATTAATATCAAACACCTCTGGATCCATGTCACAGGTGATTCTCCTTAAAAATTAACAAATCCCAATCAAAAACATGAACAGGAGTGTTTCTCTACTGAAAGGCTAGTAAATAACTACCACGCATTGATTTGGCATCATAGCTCCAGATGCACGGCTGAATGCACGCCTTTCCACCGCAAGGGAAAGGACACTCAAAGCAGAGAGATTCAAATTTTATATATAAGGTCTGAAGAACAGGGAACCTTTCTGTTTCAAATTCAAATTGTCCAACATGGGATCATTTTCTATAGCTTAAGGGATTAAATCATTAAAGGACAAAACACTCATTTTGAAACAGGTTTGGTTAGGCAGATGTTTGCAAAAGGCGTTTAAAATTTATTTTAGCAATCATACAACCAGATATGAATTTTGGGGCACACAAAGCAGTCTAATTACCTTTAATTTCCCCTCATGCTGATCTCCCTTACATCACATGCCAGATAACAAAAGATTTATAAACAGATTAAACAGGGACAGAACAGTCAGTGCTTCTAATATCTAAAGTCTTGATGGAAACCGAGGTACAGACAGCCCAGTTAGAGAAGTGAAGGAATTCGATCTGCTCAGTCATTACTGCTATGTGAGAGATTTCAACTATGCAAAGATACTTCCTTTTCCAACTTCACCTCTATCTATTTCTTTAAATCTAGTAATAATGGAAGAGAAGTAAACTGAATGACAGTTCTCCCTACAGTATTGTATCTGTTGCACCCTGAATATTCATTAGTTTGATAGGACTATAATCATTTTTCCTTTTCATATTGAGTCACTATTTCAGAGAAAATGCTTTTACTGTAACTGTGAACTAAGTGCAAGTTTTGGTGGGTTTAATTTCTCCCCCCCCCCCTCCAGAGATTAGTTCTACAGAAAATTGCTTTCTCTTTTGCCTGTAGACCTTACCTTCAATAGTGAGACAAGATCAGTTTTATTCCTTAGTCCCAGTTTTTGTGGTGTATGAAAGACATTCATGAATTTGTGATTCTAGGTGCAATGACTGGTAAAGCGTTAAAGGACAGAAGAAGGGACAGATGAAATTGAAGTAGTTAGATGGAGGTGGTGAGAAGCAGAAAAAGATACAGGTACCTAACAAAGACAACAAAATGCTATTTCCTTCATGACAAAATAGGATGCAGGAATGTTTCCTATAGTTCAGGAGGTAGAAACTTCAAGATACACAAAGAAAGATTATCAGTACCTGAAAGTTCAAAATGTTTCATCCGTAATCATAGTCAATACTGGCTGGCTTGCACAGAAGTGCAAACACCTCTTGGCAAGCACGTCTGAAGACAACACCACTCAAGTCTTCCAGTTACTGATGAGCATTCTTCCCTTCTTTGCAACTGTGCACATGCAAATTCACAGCATGATTCCTTTTTAAACCCCTCTAGTTACTTGATGAAAGACGTCTCAAAGCTCTTAGGAAAGGAACGGACAGACCACTCTGCCCACTACTGCATCATGCCTGGTAGTCTCTACAGTGACATCACATGCAGTGAGAATGAGGACTCCAAATGACAAATCTGCCAGTGTTAGAGCTCAAGTAATTTCAGTAGCAAGTTGCTTAGAACATGCTATACCACGTTCAGGGTTCTAACCTGACATCTTCATTTCACTGCACTATAAATTGTCAGAATGTGAGCATCTGTAGACTAAAATAGCAATGCTCAGGAATCTTTTTTTTCCCCCTCCAAAGACAAAAAGGCAAGTAGTCATCTCCTAGAAAGGGTCTATTTTCTGCATCTAAAATTGAGTACCCATCACATCCAGAGCATGAACAGAAATTCAGCTCTGAAACTACATATGAAGACAGATAGGTTAGGCTTTCTTGACTCCAAACAAACTGAAAATACTCCCAGTAGCAATTCAGGGCACATTAAGCCTGGAAAATGTAACTTCAGCAGGATCAGCCACAGGAGCTCTCTCCCACCCTTCCAGCTAACATCCACATTTTTGATAGCTTTATCAAAACATGAAGCCAGAATGTGAGCCACTGGCTCAAAGACTTGACCTATTGGCATAAGAATCACATTATACCCCCCTGAGGAATTGGGTTCCATCTTTACACATTAAAAGCATCTAGTTACAAAGTGGAAAAACTACAATTATCCTTCTGTATTAAAGGCCAAAATGACCACTAGATGAACCTCAGTGCGTTACTGCCTAAGTCCTTTATTCATTATTTCAAAATGTTGTGAAATGAAGCCACGTTTGTGAAGAGGAACCTACTGCACAGTGTAAAAGAATCTTGTATTCTGTAGCAGCCTGCAGTACTCCTGAAAACTGAGGCCAAAACATTTAGGAAAAAGGACACAGGAGAATAGAGGCATGTAGGTGCTTTCCAAATACTACTTGAAGAGTAAAGAAGTAATCAAGAGATTCCAAGACTTCTCCTATTTGAAGGAAGACTCTTAAAATTAACACCAGATCACAATAGCAAGCAATAATATCTAATCTAAGACTAGAAAAAGTTGCATTTATTAGAAACGCTGTTTTGACTGCAGAGGCAGGGAGAGAGCACTGCTGCCACCAGGAAAAAGCACCATCCATTTCCTGAGCAGGCACCAAATACTATATGCTTTTGAAGCCATTCAAAGCACTACAAAAAACAAAGTGCTTCCCATACAATACATATCCTTTACACCTACTAAAGTTTACAGCATAACTTATCAGAAAGCTGTTTCAGGATGAGGATGTCAGACTGAGAAAAATTAAAAACTGCTTTGAGGAGAGCTTTGAAGAGAGCACACTTTCCTCAAAATTTAGAGGGACAACTAAGTGATCCAATCGGAAAAATTGCTTTTTCAGGCCAACTTTCTCCTGGAAGACAGCTGAGAAAAGAATCTGCTCTAAAAGATCAGCCACAAAGCACATGAGGAGAAGTGCTTACATGTGCAGATGAATTTGTTTATCCAGTCACTGAACAGCATAAGTGAAAACTGCATTCTGAATCTTAGCTAGTATTTGCTCCTACAGAAAAGCTATCCACTAAACAAAAACAAAATAAAAAACCTAAACCCAAGACAGGAACTGAAGCATGCCATACTTATGAATTGCCACTGGCTAACACACTATTTGAACTGCCGTGGAGGGTTGTGTATGATGCACATGTCCCTCCTGTATTTTCCAACATTTAAATGTTAATTGCAATGCATTAGAAGTTCCTATTTTCAAATTTTAGCACTAAAGATTAAATTTCTGTTGAAGTACTATTTTTTCCTCCATTTATGCAATTTTCCCTACTTCAACACACCACCTTTCTGCACTTTTTCTTTAAAACCATACAGTTAAAAATAAAGCCTCTCAAACAATTCAAGCAATTAGATCTGAATGTCTACTGACAACCAAAGCTACTAATGGAAACCTGATGATGTGATAGTAAAGATGCAGCAAATGACGACTACATATTTCTATATAATTATGAAGAGAATCAACTGATTTAACCCTCACAGACAATGGGGAGAAATATCATCTGCCCACAGACTGTCTTGTAGACTTTAACACGGATAAGACCGTCAACACCATACGTTACCATTTAAGAGGGAAATACAGACAGAACCACAGAATTTACCAAAACTTCTTAAAATAGATTTACATGATTTAGAAAAATCAACTTTCTAGACTTAGTTTTCACAGCCCCTTCCATTCCACATCTAAGTCTTTTAAGCATTTGAATATTTTAATCACTGTAAACATAAGCTGGAGTTGATATACCTTCCAGGCAAATATGTATTTGTAGCCAGCAAATAAATTAATAAGACACAGGAGCAGAAGAGGGGGAAATAAAACTAAAAATTCTCATATCGCACAATTCAAGTTTATTCCATTCGTTCTTGCAACACAAACTTAAAAATACAGTATCATTTAGCATTCTGATGTCTATGAACCATGATAATGATGAACCCAACTGTGTCAAAACAGTTACAATGGTGAAAAGAGGAAGTCAAATATCAAAATGCACAAAGCACTAATTTTCTTCCATCACTGCGTAGAAAGATGATTGTTTATCCATTTACAAAATATAATTAAGACAGTTCATTTTGAAATTTTGCATGCAACACTGCAATTGCTTGACCTAGGACACTCCACTCTTACCAGCCTCTTCTACAAATAATTCAATGCTATCTTCAAGAAAAAGGAGGAAAGTTCCATTTAATTATTGTATTTCTTTTCCCCACTTACTCCTCCTTAAGAAAAAGGAGCAGTGGGTATAAAATCCAAAATACATTTTAGGTTATAACTTATTCAGCACAAATTTGAAAGGAAAAGGTGCAAGAAAAGAGTAGATTTCCAAGTGCATGCACTTCCAGTCCGACAAAGTATTTAACTGTTTACAGAATGTAAACTAAATTACAGTTTGGTATTTTCATCTAGTTAGGACCTACTCAAAGATACAAGTAGGCACCCAGTTTTTTTCTTCACAATATAGGTAAAAGGACGGGAATGAATGAACAAGCCCAGTTTCTAGACAATTATGAAAGAGTTTAGCTGTTATCATCTTTATTGTTATTATTTTTAAGTCCTGGGCAAGATGATCAATCACCTCTCATGTAGTGCAAACAAGCAAAAGAGTTTTTTTTTTTTTTTTTTTTTTTTTAAATGATTCAAACATTAAATGCCATCTTTTAACTATCTGGAAAGGCAGCTTGGGTGTATACTACAGCCAGATTCACACTTGTCTTGAAGTTTGTTTGCATTTTTTTTTCCTCAAGTAAGAAAGAATAAGGTGTTCACACAATTGTAGAAAAAGGAAGGCAAATTGCCTCAGCGAATCACCAGAAGAGTTAGTACAAAAATTATGTTTCTTTACTATGATAATGCTCACTTAAATGAGAGCTGAAGGCAGGGAAGAGGACAGGAGAGGGGATAAAACAAAACAAAAAACCTATGGCCAGACAACTTGACACTAATCAACACAAAAAACTTGATTATTCAAGTTTTCCACATAAAAACAGATTGCAGTTTTCTAGACTAGTATTTCAATAGCTAAGTATTTAATAGCGTAATATGAAGACAAATTTTTGCCAAGGATGGTTACTTTCATAGCTGAATAAAAAGTTAAACCTATATTCTACGTTCACAATATTGCAGTGACATGACAATTCAGCACTGATCAGAGTTAAGATTAAAGAGTTCTCTTTAAATGCTCATTATAAGTACCGTTCACCAAGCATGCTTGTCATTTCATGAACAGTTCATCAATTGATTTACCAGTGATTTCCAATATTTCTGCTCTTTCTTGCCACCCATTTCCGAGAAGCAAAGAATAACTGCTCTGTATAGTTTATGGTCAGAGTTGATTGCCTTTTTTCCCCCCCTACCTCCATTGCTTTTCTTATGGGATGTGTAAATGCAAATCAGATTTGGGTCTCTCTTTACCCTTTAAACTCAAGGTGTTTTATAACAGAGACATTCAACACTAAAATGCAACACGATTCAATAAAACTAATCTCCATTAAATATTTGAGTGGTAGTCATCAGCCTACTTCTACATACCCTTCCAACTTCAGCTATGATATCAAAATAATATCAGCTACTTTCAAGAATTCAGCATAAAGTTTTATATACACTGGTTTTTGTACGGTATCAGAAAGTTTGAAATCTGTATTTAAAAAAAGGAAGATGTACAATTTTGTGGTATATGCTTTTTTGTTATAAAAACTGTTATTTTCTCTTGGGTGAATTGGCAGTCTGAAGAAAATTTTCAGGATGGAAGCCAGAAGCTCAGACATTCCTGAGAACTGAAGGATGTGACAGAAATCCCTATCACTATTTTAAATGCCTTCCCGTGAGTTGTCAAGGCTGTCACAGTACTATCATATTTAGTGGTACAGTAAGTCTTATCTAAAGTTGATAGTTAACGTGGTAGGGCTGTAGTGGGAACAAACCCCATGCCTTAATAAATTTTAAGAGGTTCATTCAGCCACAATGAAACATAAATTCAAGAATATGCACAATTAATGTTTTTCCCCTCTCTGGTAGCTACAGCAAGTTGTTAAGATTTCTACTAGTAAGTCTTCCTTTTCCTAACAGCTAAACTTAAAAGCATTACATGTATTTTAAAAGTTTACCAAAAAAAGTTTAGCAACTATATTCACCTCTGATATGAATGTCTAAATAATAACTGTTCATTTTGCACATTTCACTTGATTATCCCTGCATACCAAACAGCCTGAAGCTTTCACAGCCTGTGCATTTTCAATCTATTGATTTTATGCTGACACGGTGATTAAAGACATTCTTTCTTACAATCCTTCTGGAAATAACTCTAGTGACATTTTTAATTTTCCTCAAAAACAGCTGGTTAAAACTTCTGTTCTGGACTAGAACACACATGGGAAAGAAAACCTCAAGTTCAAGCATCCAAAAGTACCTTGGCAGATATTCTGGAGTGTAACAAGGCCTTGCCTTAGCTGATCTTTCCTGGTTTACTCAAGAATCAGGAGAACATTAGTGAGACATCCAATTAGTCAATATGAAGAACAGCTCCATTACCTAATATCAATAGTCCTCAAAACTGCAATGTAAGCTTCAGACAGAAGGATAAAGCTACCCATTGAGAGAAGAGAGAAAAGCAATCCAGCCACCTACATTACTACACTTCAGATTACGGCAGACACTAATACCATGGGACTATTGTCTCCTTCACAATTACAGTTGTAGGTACATAGCACAGTACTTCCATCTAAAGGGATCTTTGAACAAAAACCTTATACTAACTTTGGAGGTTTACAAGCCAAGAATTTGAGATCATGGTCTCTATTCCTCCCTCCATTTTCACTAGGAATGGGAAGAGATTGTGCACTGAAAAGAAGTCCTGGAGGGACATTTTTTTGTAATAGTTTTCAACCCTTTCCAAATAGATTATCTTGGATACAAGCCCCTAACTAGTCTAATTCATAGATAATTTCCCTCCCCCCAAAGTATTTAGCTGAAGAAGCTGGAAGATGTAAAGAGTGACAGACAGGCAGCAGTGTGAGGCCACAGGAGAGACATTTAAGATATCAGTCCATCCGTCACTGAAGAAGAGTTTTGATTGCCTGGTTGTCAGTGGCTTCAAAGGCAGTTAATCCATCTGGGCCTTTCACAGTCTTGTCAGCACCCTGTAAAGATATCGAAAAGGATTGTCAATTCATAAAGGAAGGCTGCATTATAGTATTACATGTGTCACAATAGTTACTTACCTTGGATAATTATATTGATTACATATAGCTTTTTAGTCCAATGCAATTTTTTCACTTCAAAACCAAACAGGCCACATTTATCTGTGAAACTATTCAGCATACAGCTAACTTAATTTTTTTTTCCTTGTCAGAGGGCATAAAGTTTGAGAAATCAGTCATAGCAAGCTGAAAGATCAATAAATTATTAATATAGGATAGAGTCAAAATTTGCTTCTAGCAACTACTTATATGGATGCAAAAATTGAATCTCTCACACTTACGAAACCTATGGTGCAATAAGCTTTTCCAAATGCCAAAATAATCATGTAGCCTCTGGAAGAGCTTAGCCATTAACAGAATAAAAAAACAAAAACAAAAAAAAAAACAAAAAAAAAAAGAGGTGAGTGAGGAACTCCATCATCCATCACAATAAAATTCAAGAGTAAGCCTCTGTGTGATACTTAATCGTATTTTGGATTAAAACTCAATAGTTGCCAAAGGGATTAGACAAGACCTAACTCAAATTTGCTTCATTTTCTGCTCATAAATAGGTACTGCATATGATTGATTCAAGGCTTTACAGAACATACATACCAGAAGAACCAAGAATCACCCATACTGCAGACAGCAACTGAATAAAAGCCAAACCTATGACAGAAGTATGACCAATGAGTTCTAGACTCAAGGAATATGAGTAAGGTTGTTTCATAACCAGTCTGACTAAACTGAGAGAATCATACCTTGCTTTCCTTCTACATCATAAAGATTATATCTATCCAGTGTTGTGCTTCACTCCATTTTGAAAAAGTAAAAAGGTATGCTTGCTACATAAAATTCTTAAAAGTCCAAAACCAAAAAGATTTTCTTTGAATAAACTAGCTCTACCTAAAAGCAACAGAACATAATATAGAGTTGACACTACTTTTATTTATAGATCTAGCATTACTTTGCACAGGGTAATAGAAGTGTACCAATTAGACAAACTGCAGAAGAGTAAGCAGAAGCAGCTTCAGTGTCAGAAACAGAGAAGGAAAGTAAAAATTTGAAGCAAAGAGATCAGCTAGCCACATTTGAGCACTGTGTAGTCATATACATGAAAGTGAAAACCCAGGCTAAAAATCATAGAGTCGTTAAAATACTAAAGGGATAAAAAGTTTCTAATAATCTAATAAGTTGTATCCCACATTACTGTAACTTGCTGCCAGTACTCTCTCTCTTATTGAACATTCACAAGTTTGAAGAGATGAGGTATTTCAACATCAAAATATTCCTTCCTCCACTCTAAAGAGAATGCTTTACAGTGGTTTCTAAAGCAGCAATGCTAATCCTGTGGCCTACTGGCCAAATGGACCCTGTCACAACCATTTGTCTTGCTTGCAGCCTGCAGAGAACCTCAGGAGTAAGACACAAGTTGAATGGATTGTTTGGAGGCAGGCAGCTGTGAGGCAGGGAGATAGGCTTCTGCTACCATAAGGCTGCTCAAATAAAACTGTCTTGAAAACTGCAGGAAAGAATTAGGAGAGGGAATTGCAATTGCTTGTTTTCCATCCTACTTTTCACATAGCAGAATACAGACATACCTTTTGCACACATGCAATAAATTCAGTCAAGTAAAAGGAGTGACCACAGTATTCACTCCTCTCCTGTCACTAGGTAACACTGCTGACCAGAACACTGCAGCATCCTGTCTTGATGGGTACATGAATGTGAGCTGAACTGGTCCATCCCAAAAAATGACTTACTTGGTCATATAACTACTAAGGCTGAAGAGGGATTTTAACATAGACTTACCAACGAAACCCACTGTTTATAAAGCATTTTTCTCCACCAAAAAAAAAAAAAGAAATTTAACACATATTTAGCAATCATTATCCCAGGTGGCCTGGGAAAAGGCAGGCAGTCATAATATTAGTAATGGCTTCTCTTGCAGGTGTTAAATACTTCCATTATCTAGCTAGCACTCTCAGATTAGAACCCATGTAGAAATTAAAGTGTTTCAAAGTTGTTTTTTGTCTTATATTTAGTTCTGAAAATCTGAAGAAACTTGAACTTGAAAAAAGGACTACACAGTAACTGACCTGTCAGTATTCATCTTGAATTTTAACGAACTGAACTGAGTTATAAGACTCTGCAATGTTTCAGCATTTATTTATAAAAGATATTCATAACTGTTACCTGAAATAATTTTTAAAGTATGAAGTGAACTTTTAGCTTACTTTAGGTCTACTTTTCTCCCTCATGCATTTAAGGAGTTGGTCTTTAAAGACTTGTGAAAAATCAAAGATTCTACAGATAGTGACAAAATATGGTTTTAAAAGCCAGAATTTATCATTCAGTAAACTGCTACAGTTCAGATTAAAGCATGTGCTATTGCAATTCTATAGGCAGACTAAACTCTTCTAATATTAGAATATCACAAATTGCTTTACAAACATTATACAATTTCACAACCAAAGTAGGTATTTAACTAAAACTCTAAAATGACTTGTACTGATAGACCTGCTAGATATGCTACCCTAACTAGAAAAATGAATAATATTCTATATACCACAACCTTCAGCATAAATTGCTCAAGCTTTTTAAGTTACTCCCAAAATAGGTAAATTCCCCAAGCAATTCCAAGTTGACAACGCTGTGACAAGCTATACAAAACATTGTACACATGTAAACACTCCTAGAGTATTAAGAACACTAGAGCCACGTGGCAATATATCTTCATTAAGTAGAAGATCTGAAATACAAGACGACATGTAGGAGTGAGCTTGTAGGTGGTATCAAGAATCTTCGCCTTTGACAATACCTTTAACATAGCTTTCAGCAACTTATATCAGAGAAGAAAAAAACACACACACACAAATAAGATTCTGTGCTTTAGCCAGCACACGCTTACCTCTAAGAGATACAAAATGATGCTCAAATGTTACTTACCTCTAAGTTTGATTTTTTTCCACACGCTTCACATCTATGTGCCAGAACACATTTGAGAAGACAGAGCCTTCTGACGCTACACGTTTTAAAGAAAGGTGGATAATGGTGGAGGTTGTGGATTATTTAAGATTTCTGTCCTCCCCAAAAGAGCCCCAATATTTTGCACTATATTAATTAACAGAGTTGAGTAAACCTAGAATCAAAGGGGTAGGCCTGCTGCTAGTACAAATTTCTCTCTCCTTCCATCTCCAGCAAACATCAAGGCAAGCATCAATGTTGTCTGAACCAATTTTTTTTTTAATTCCCTCCCAAGGATGGAAAGCCTAAAAGGCACTGACACCTTCTGTCTAGAGAGCTATTTCAGTGCAAAGAAAATACAGTTTTAAGTGCGTTCATCCTGATGCAAACATCACAATTAGATATTGGTGAAAATAAGGACAATATGAAATCCTACAACGATCCATGCTAAAGAGCAGTCTCTGAATAAAGGCAGCCAACCAAGTCACCACCATTGTTTTCTGCAGAGAAATCACTGGACCAAGGGGCTATGCCATTTACAAGACAGCTGGCAAATGATTTAACAGTTCTTCACTGTTTGTCACAGTGCACAGATCTATAATCTTGTGTATGGCTCCTGATACCACCAGACAAGGCAAACATGATTGCATTTGTACTATTCTGGAACTGATCTCTACTACACAACCAGAATGCTGCAAAATAGCAGGCTGTTAACACCAGATTGAAAGCGAGAACAAGCACTACATAAAAAAGCTCTGACTAATCACAGTATAACTTTTTCCCCTCTCTTTATATATACACACACATACATTTATATTAAGTTTATTCACATATTTTAACATACTATACATATTCTTAAGGAGTACCTTAGGATATTCAAAGTTACAAGATACTTCAAACGTCTTAGTACTGCAAGCATTATGTTAATTTACACAATTTTGTATTGCATTTGTTGTGCACATTTGTTCTTCAGAATACAGTTACAGGCATATAAGATCCAAGTTTCTAGAACAGCTTAATTGAATGTAGGATAAGAGGGTCATAACTATCTAAGGAAGAGACAGTTCAACAAAATCATATTAAAAAGTTAGAAGAACAGCCCCTGAACCAGGCAGAAAGATTCCTTCCAGCATTCTACAGAAGGAGAATGACATAAGCAAGTTCAGGTCAAGAATAACTTTAATTTTCAGAAGCACAACGCTGCCTGGAAGCAAGTTTAATGAAAAGTTCCTTAAAGTAAAATGATTCCACAGTATTCTCTAATTGTCCAAAGTAAAAAGGTGTTAATGTTTTATCTTTATGTTCTTTTCCATATATACATATATATACACACACATATGGAAAAGAACAGTGTTTGTGGTTCACTATTAACCTATGGACAATTCAGGGAACAAGCCATATTCTTTTCCATATATACATACGTATACACATATATAGGTATATATGGAAAAAACAAAGATAAAATGCTAACAACTTTTTACATACACAGATTCTCTTTGACAGGGTAGTAACAACCACCATGAATGCTTGGACTCTTGTGCCACTGGGCAAAAGGAGGCCGCACAACAGCTACTGGGATACAGCTGCAGTTCAGAAAAAAGAATTATGAAGGCAACAGATAAGATCAACGAACTATTACCAAAACCTGGGACGGGGGCCACTCAAAATTAGAAGATTGGTTTACACTACAAGCAGCTAACTTCTGGAACTAGTTACAGGAAGTTAGAGGCAGACTGTATCAGCTGGTTCAAAAAAAGAATGAAAAAAGCATACACAACAGATCTACAAACACTTAATAAAGTTATACTATATGCACCCTTAAAATCCCCAACAGAACAATTGGGGATACTGTGAAGTATGAGGAGAACAGATCATCAGAAGTGGTCAAACTCACAGCTCTTTCCAAATGGCATCCCTTTTGCCAATGTCAGAGAAAAAAAAAAATTGGGCTAAATGATCTAACTCTATTAATAGAGTAGTTCTTAGAAATAGGACATTAGTAGTATAAACAAAAAAGAATTAAGTACAGTTAAAGTAGGCATTAGACAACAAGTCCTTCTTTTGAACTTTAAACAAAATGTTCTTTTAGAGTAAATCTATTTACTTTCACATATTACAGTAAACTAGAGCAAAACAATATTACCAACTGAAAGTCACATCCCAGTGGAACAGTTTTAGGTATTACTCTGCAAAACTCTCTAGGTTTATCCTTTGGGAGACCTATGCTTCAAGTTTTCATAA